>NC_045703.1:56089166-56400610 GCF_009834535.1 Camelus ferus | reverse complement strand
AATACCGAAATTAATTATCTGCCCTCCATAATCCCATAATTTTTATCATATTTATTTTAATTATCTGTGCATCTGGTTTCTTTAAATGCAGGTGATTTTCCTTATTAATATTTGAATCTCTAGTTTTTAGTACTTTCCTGGTGTAAGTGTGAATTTAATAAATGCTAAGAAAGAAATGATATTTTTGTCTTAGTTTCTATTATATTTCCAAGATGTATCACAGTAGAAAGAAATGGAAATCCAATGAGGCAACATAATAAATATCACACTTAGGGCTTTCCCAGTGTGCACTTTCTATGGCATTTTGCTCTTGAAATTATGCAGCATGGAAAGAAAAGTCCCTTGGCTCTGCCAATGATGGGGGAAAGTGGTGGAGCATGGGTAGGGCAGAGGAAGGAAGAAGCCTCTATGCCTTGACTATTTCTTTGTAACAGATGAGATAGAATCATTTATTCAACTGCTACCCACTGTTTTCCCTGGGAGTGCAAAAAAATATTGTAGGGTTCAGAGGAAAAGATGAAAATGGAGGGAGTGGGAAGGACTTCAGATGTTACTAAAATTTCAGGATTGAGGCTCTCCAGTAGGGGCAGAGCGTATTTTAATTTATTTCTGAGATTTGGAGGGCAAATTCAGAGCCATTTGGACATCACTGGGTGGGTGGTTCCTCGTGCTTCTGCAGATCTGAGAGGGCTGCTACATGGAGGTAAACTGTAACTCATGTCTGATGAAGGAGCTGGAGTAGGTAGCTCACACCTAGCAGCAGGTCTGAGGGGTGAAGGTAGAACTGAGGCAGGGGAAAAAGCAAGAAGTCAAAAGGTTGCCAGCCTGAGTGATAAGGAAGACAGTACTCTCAGCTGCCATCTGTGACCCCAGAGCCACGTCCCATGCTGTCTGCACTTTAAAAGGAATGAAGAACTACAGTGCCAGCTCTGCCACGAGGTAATCTGCAGCATCTGACCAATTATGAAACCTTAATCGCTGAAGTTTTTCCCAGCTCCAAAGTCATTTGTTGAGGAGACTTGTGTCTCTGTGATGACACAATATTTGATTCAGATCAGTTTTCCCACCAAGAAGGTCTGTAAGAACTGAGTAACACATTTAAAAAGTAGCTGTTTGAAAAAAAATAGGAAAGCAACTAAGGCAGCCAGGACTTAAGGACAAAAGATCCTGGAAAGCAATGAGCTTAGCATCCTGCACCACCTTTTTCCTCAAGGTATTTGCTTATTTTTGAGCTGCAAGAGGCAAGATTGGATATTTTAACTGGATGATTATGAAAAATATGACACAACATAGTTAATCTGATGCAGCTAAAACTATACTTACAGGAAAATTGATATACTTAAATACATATATTATAAACAAACAAAATCTGAAACTTACCTAAGTATCCATCTCAAGAGGTGAGGAAGAGAATGGTAAATTAAATATGAAGAAGTAGAAGAAAATAGTAACTGTAAGAATAGAATTAACTGAAATAGAAACAAGTGTATAATAGAAAAAATTAACTAAACCTAGAGTTGGTCTTTAAAGAATAATAAAATGAGTAAACCCTAGTAAGAAAGATTAAGAAAAAAATGAGAAAGTAGGAACAAATTATAAATACTACTAATATTATATAATTAATATTTATATTACATAGTTATATAATTTAACTATATAAAATTACATAATATATTACATAAATGATATAAATACAAACTATGTACATTAAAAATATGAGAACATACTAGTAATATTGTGACAATACATTTGAAAATTCAGATAAAATTCCTTGAAAAATATAAACATCAAGACTGACACAAGAATTATTTATATTTTTAACAAATACACATAAAATCCTGAATTTAAAACCTTCCAACAAAGAAAATTACAGGTTCAAGTAGTATCAGTAGGAAATTACTTATCACATAGACAAATAAACCAGTTTAGCAGAACTGAGTACCATATATGGAAATTTATTTATGACAAAGTTGACAATAAAGTACAATGGGGTTTGAATGGCCTTTACAACATACAGAACAGACTAATTGGATGTCCATATTGAAAAATTGGAATTCTGATCTCTACCTCATATCAAACAAAAATGTCATTTCCAGGTAGCTTGAAGAATGAAATGTGAATGGTAAAGCAGTAAAATTTCTAGAAAATAGACATAGAAGAGTATCTTCTTTATTTTGAGATAAGCAAAGTTGTAAACAAAGCACAAAAAGCACTAACTATAAAGGAAAAGATTGATAAATTAAATGTTATTGAAATCAAGATCTGTTCATCAAAAGATACAATTAAGAGGGTGAAATGGCAAGTCATAGAATGGGAGAAGGTATTGGCAGTGTATACACCTTAAAAAGGCTTTGTGTCTGAAAATACATATGAATTCCTACAGGTCAATAAGAAAGAGACTTCAGCTCAGCAGGCTAGCCAGACCAGTCTCCAGTGCAGACGGAGCATAAGGCTATATTTGGGGTATGGTTTCACTAATGGCCAACTACCACCCTGACAAAACTTACTTCCCCATCAGCAACTACAGTCCCTAAAGTTCATGCCAGCAGGTCAAGACAGCAGTTTTTAAAAGTGGGTCTGAGATTTCCAATAGAATTTTCTAATTTTGTTTGTTCTTTTATTTACATGAAAATCTTTGAATATTCTGTCATTATAAAGACTAAATTTCTCTTTGGCAGTGATAATTTACAACTCAAAAATATTTTTGGAGACTAAGACTTAATAATTTCTTAAACTGCTGTGTGTGGATCTCTTGAAGTCATGCTACTTACTCTCCAAGGTCCAAAAAAAATTTTTTTACCCGTAAAGGGACTGTCTCCAGAATGCTGCAACTAATGTAAAATTAAACTACCAAAGGAGGCTAATTTATTTATTTTTTTGCCAAGTCAGTCAATTTTTTTAATACAAACAATAAAAAACCCTTCATGTTTCACAATTGCATCTGAAAAAATTTCTTTTTGAAAAGAAAAGAGAGAACTTTGGAAAAGAATGTTGTTTCTAGGAAAAACTTTTCCTAAATTCCTAATTTTCCTAATATATATGAAACAACTTTCCCTGCAATCAATGAAAATCAACTTTAATCAGATTTGATAGAAAATTTTATTGTCCTCAAGAAGGCTAATTTCTTAACTATTACTATATATTATCATATTATCATGTTAGCCTAGATAAAGTGTCAGCAAACTATTGTTCATAGACCAAGTCCTGGCCAATGCTTGTTGCTGCAAATAGTTTTATTGGAAAACAATCATGTCCTTTCATTTATATATCGTCTGTGACTGCTTTCAAACCACAGTGACAGAGCTGTGTAGTTGCAGCAGAGAACACTTGCGGCCTACAAAGTCTAAAATATCTACCATCTGGTCCCATGTAGAACGGATTTGCCAGCCACCGGCCTAGATTTAGGTATTACCTTCCTTATCTCAGGAGAAAGCATGGCCCTATAAGAATAAAACTCAAAATATGTATTTTTTTAAATGCCAGAATCAATTAAGTTGAGATGGAGAGCTATCAGAAAGATCAAGACTGAGCAAACAGCACAGCAAAGGGCACTGCTCAAGGGAGAGTCAAGCAAGCCCAGCAGACATTCTTGATGTGGAAGGATGCTGATTCTTCTGTACATTAAAAAAAATACTATTAGACAGAAATACTTCCAAAGCGTATGGTTTTCCTCTAATGTCCTAAATGGTATAGTGAATATGATAACTAAGTGCAATGTATGACACTTAACTGGATCTTAGACTGAAAAAAAACATAAAGACATTATTGAGATTAATGTGGAAATGTTGGTATGCTCTATAAATTACATAATAATATAAAACCAATGTTAAATTGTCCAAGCTGATAATCGTATTGTAGTTTTGTAGGCATTCGTCAGAGGACTGAAGGTTCGTGATTATCTGCAACTGATGTTAAAATAGCACATCAAATAATCGGAGGGAGGTTGATAGGGAGAAAGAAAATGTTAACAATTGGTGAATCTAAGTAAATGACATATGGGTGTTGATTGTACTATTCCTGCAAATTTTCTGTAGGTTTGACAGTTTTCAAAATAGACTGTCAGAGGAAAGTCTTTTAAAAATAGATATTGAAAGCGTTTTCCTCCAATACTTGTGGAAAGAATGGAAGAGAAAAGATAAAGATCTCTTTTTTATTTTTTTAACTGAGAAGCTGTATTTGTCATTAGCAAATTTATTTAGATATTCACACAAGATTATATTTCCTTTTCTTTTTACCAAGTTTTATCTCAGGCTCACTGCATCCCTAAACCTTTCATTTGATTTCCTACACAGAAGAAAAAATTGCGTTACATATTTTCTCTAGGAAAATATTATACATATTACACATGAGTATACCTAAAGCACACATTACAACCATATCCCTCAAATAAACATTTTCTCTAGTTAAACAAACCTCTGTTTTAAAGTCTTTTGAGGAATTTGTCACATTATGACACAAATAGAAGATAAACAAACCAGCTCCAAAGGGATCTCCAACACATGTCCCTCATTGCTTCTCAGAAATATGGTAGCAGGTAACCTTCCAAGACTGACACATTCATAGACAACAGTAGAGAATTACCAAGGAGAATACAGCTACTTCTGGCATCGTAATTTATGTTGTTGCCAACTACTGACAGATATTCCACATGGGGTTTAGCTATTGTGGCTTTAATATGAATTTTGAATTGTATTTGAGAGTCTACAACTCTTGAGAAATAAGAGCAGTTTTCTCACTGTCCTTCACAGCCATCCCTAAATGTTAACGTGGCCACCTGCAAAGAGAAATATGATCAGTGGCCTCTTGGATACCAAACGTCTTATAGAGAAGGGGGCCACTGCCCAGGTAGCTCAGACCTCACCTGAGTTGTTAAAGATACAAGAGTATAGGTCTCTGGTTCCTAAACCAACAGCCGATGTTAAAAACTAGGCAACTCTGTCTAGGTTCTTAATTTGAATTCTTCTGCGCAGAAGACATTTTACTTAACCGACTTGGAGAAGCAATCTTCCTATCCTCTCCTCTAGTTCTAACTTTCACTTTTAAAAACAATTTCAGGGCTTTTCAGTAGACACCACATTTCCTTAGAGTTGACAGCTGGAGCAGAGGTACACAACAGCATTACACAGGTGGTCAAGATAAATCGAAGGAGAGGAACAGGGAAGGAGTTTTAAGTGGGAACTGAGTGAGCAGTAAAAGCTCTATATGTGTCTAATGAGGCTAAAATTGATAGGTTGCTTATGTATGTCAAGTGAGCCAATATATCAGAATGACAAATTTTGCCCTGCTGGTGGTAAGACTACAACGTGAACAAATGGGCCACGAAGTCATAACATTAAACTGTCACAACAATACGTAAGATCAAGGATGCTCTGTTACTTCATAGTTGCTGTTCCTGTTCCAAATGTAAAATGAACAATCCTAATAATAAACACCTGTTTGATGAGGTGGTCAGCAAGGTGTATCCTTTCTGGGTTAAAATACTGAGAGCATTTCAAGGCAATATACTCCTTTTTTAAGACAGAAGAAGTAATTCTTTATCTTAAACATAAAGTTTGTGGATTATTTTTTTACCTTCCAAAATTATCGAGGTAAGATCTAAGTGCTTGTATTGATGTGGGCAGATAGTCAGGATAATGATAAAAGATGCCATCTAAACTCCTACTTATTTGCCAGTTACACTGTGGGAAGAATAAAACACAATGTTGTTTCAGTGGGGAGGGGCTCAGAGCTAATTCAAATAAGCCAAAAAATTATGTGGCTTCTTCAAAGGCAGAATAGTAGAATACTGCTCTTTGAAAATAAAAGAGAAGATTTTGTAAGTCAGGTCATGGGCACTAAATAGGAGAGAACTATAGAATATCATCATTTAAGTTTTCTTCTCTATTTCTTCAGCCATAATGTCTAAGATCAAAACAATCCCTACCTTCTCCACTGCCCACCTCTTTTTTTTAAGAGCTTCCAAATAACAGATACTGTTCATGACTTATAAGGACAAGAAATGAGATTTAGAAATTAGTCTGAATGCCTTGGGAAAGCAAAAGAGGTAAGATATAAGTGAAGTCATTATTTGTTCTAACATGAGTCCTTGGGAACAATTACCACCTTGTTCAAAGAAATAAATATGAAACTGTAAAACCTGCATCAGGAGCTATCTGCACCTGTTGGCAGACTTTTGTCAGCAGCCAACAAAAGAATATGCAGACCAAAGTCTCTTTAGAATTGCCTGCAGTAGATAAATCTCTACCTCAAGTTAATTGTTCTCATAATTGGAGAGGAAATGAGACCTATTAAAAAAAGAAGGCAAGACTCCAGGGTGGGCTGACTAGCTGACTGACAACGAAATAGTCCATGTTTTATTTAAAACTTGAGCTCATGACAAAGGTTTGATTTTGATGATTTACCACATTACTAGCATTGATCACAGAATTCACCCTATCCATAATATTCACACCCCTTTCTCAAGACCCTGTCCTATCTATCTTGGAGCCTTGTACATAGTAGGCACTCATGAAATGTTTAATGAAATTAGGAAGGTGAGGGCGGGGGGTAAGTGAATATGTGAGTGAGTGAATGTGTGAGTGAATAAAGAAATAAATGCTGAACTGATATGAAATACAACTTGAGAAAAATCATTCACATTAACAAATATCACAGCTTCATTATAAGAATTTGTGGACTGTTCAGTCATTTGTAACAGGGGGATTAATTGCTTATGGTATATAAAAAAATACATATATTGTGCCTGGACTTTAGAAAAACAAAGCTTGGAAAACTGTGTCTATCATTGCTGTCAGTTCAAAAAGTGCCGTGAGCAAAACTGAATGAGAATTTTCACAACCTCTCATCATGAAAGATTTGGTTTGCATGACTAATTTGTCTCGCTAGGTCAGATCACTGCCCTTGACTTCTGAAGGAGATGCCATGGGCACCAAGCTCTGTCTGGAATCGGGGTGGGAGGCGGCGGCGGAGGGGTGCTACCCAGATCAAAGAATAACCAGCTACCCTTCTCAAGCATTCGTGTTCATTTCAGGCTTTTGTGTTGGGGTGGTTGTTTGTTTGCTCGCTTGCTTGCTTGTTTTACAGAGCCTTTAGCTCTTTGGGTAGCCTGCCTTCTCATCAGATATGGTGCTGATGTTTTGATCCAAAATATTTCATAACAGTCTCCCATGATACTTCTGTGCAGCAATTTGCATTTCTTAGCCTGAGAGTTGTCTGATTTCTTTTTCTTTGCTTGGTGTTTGGGTTTCGTTTGTTTTACTGTCAAAGAAAGAAACTGCACAATCTGGTAAGTCTCCTAAGAAAAGCCACAGAAGCATCAGCAATCTACTTTAGAGAGCATATGGGTGATCGGATATGGTTTTCCACACAGTTAACGGCAGCACTGAGAAGACTGAGGAGTCCATACCTGAAGCTGCCATCCAATAGCTTTTCAGCCTTGATCTTGACTTAATCTCTCTAAATCTCCTTTTCCTTCACCCTAAATGGTTGGGGGAGTGAGGGGAAAGGAGAAGTGTGAAGAAAGGGTGGCAGCTAACTTCCTATCTTAATTCCAGGGACCACTGTGGAGATCAAAAAAACTGTGAAAGGATTTTGAAACAAGAAAGGGCCTTACCAATCTCATCGGGGTTGTTTTCAGTTGGCAGGCCTTACTCACTCTTTGCCTGCCGTATTCTCCCTAACGATGGTGCCTACTGCTGCTCATCCTTTAGATTCTTGGCCTATAAAAAAAGCTGAAATTCCCCCCACGTTCGCACAGTGTCAGGCAGGAGGTCTGTAGCTTCCGAACTGGTCTGTTTTTATTTGGGAGTATGAATAAACCTCAGGAGAGAAGTGACCTAAACTGGGGCACTTCAGGTGACCCATCTGACCTCATCTCTATTACTCTGTCCCTTGCCCACTGCACTATATCCATCACTCCATTAAGGGTGATGAGCAGAAATTGGCCCGGATATTTAGGTGACGATTTTGTGGTAACAGGACTTTCCTTCAAGGATGCTCTTGATCAAGACAAGACCAAAACATTTCTTTCCTCTCCAGGTGCAAGTGGTTAAGAATCTTAGCTCATAAATGCCCACAGCCATGTCCGAATTGTGTGGAGAAATTACTCTGAGCGAAAGAAGATGACCACAGAGAGAAATCAATGGGAGAGACTGAGAAAAAGTGTCCTGCCTGAGACCAGCATTGCCCCGACTCTTTTCAGTTTAATTTCATGATTTTTTTTTTTAACTTAAGCTAGTTTGAATTGGATTTCTCTCACCTGCAACCAAAGGCTGGCTGACAGAACAACATCCAAGTTTGCAACACTTAGAAGAAATCAGAGTGTTTACTGAGCCATCTCCTTATCTCACACCTCCAGATGCAATCCATCAGCAAGTTCCAGCTCTTTCCTCAGCAGATACCCAGGATTCCCCTACTTCTCATTTCCAGTCACCATCACCCTTCCTCTGGATTTCTGCCTACCACCAGGTCTCTTGTTTCCACTCATTCCCTGATATACTCTTCTCATAATGGCCAGAGCAATCCTTTGAAATCACTTCTTCAATCAAAATACTTCAATGACTTTTCATCTCACCCAAAATAAAATCCAAAATACTTACTATGGCCTCTAAGAGCCTCCATGATTTAGCCCCTTCTGATCCCTCTGACCTCATCTCTATTACTCTATCCGTTGCCCACTGCACTATATCCATACTGGCCTCTTTAATGCTCCTAGAACGCACCAAACACTCTCCCAACTTAGGGCCTGAGCTACCTCTGCCAGGAAGGCTCTTCTCCCAGATAGCTGCACGCCTCCCCCTACTTTTCACTCAGATCTCTGCTCAAACATTGGCAGAGAGACATTCACTGCCCACCCCAACTAAAATAGAATCATCCCAACAGCTCCTGCCCTACTTCAGTCTCTATCGTCTTTACACTGCCTCATTTTTTTTTCTGGTTTGGATTATGTATTTATTATCAAGTAGTAAAGTAGAATTAATTCTTGACTTACTTCTATTCTATGTGTTGTCTTTTTTTTTAGTTTTGAATTTTTGTGTTTTTTAACATTTTTTATTGATTTATAATCTTTCTACAATGTTGTATCAAATTCCAGTGTAGAGCACACTGCCTCATTTTTAAATAACACTTAGCACTATCTATTATATTAAACATGCACTTATTTATTTTCTTTCTCTCCCTGGACTGGAACCTCGGTCGTCTGGCTCACTGCCGCATCGTCAGCACGTAGAACAGCTCCCGGCATCCAGGAGTGCTCCGTGAGTATGAGTTCATCATGCACGCACACAAGGCTGAGCAAATCCCTGTGCTCACTCCAGAGAGAAATCAAACTACAGACAACTGGCCTATGAAAGTAAGCAAGTGCAATCAGACCTTCATCAGTTACTGCACATTAATCCCTGGGAGGAGCCCTGGGAAACGTGCCACTCTGTGGACAGCATGAGTGATGCTGGTCTCAGGAAACACTCCTCAGTCTCTCCCAGGAGGACAGTGGGCAGTAAGTTATCCAGCCTACCCAGGTGACAGTAATAACAATTATCATAATGCAAGATCACTGACTGAGCACTTGCTTTACACCAGGCACTGTTTTAAGTGCTTTACTTTTGTTAACTTCTTTAAATGACCACAATAACCCTGTAAGAAAGGTCCTGTTATTTCACTTATTTAAGATTAAGAAATTATGTCATAAGTGACCTGAATAACTTGCCCAAAGTCCCAAAACTACTCAGTTGCATAGCTGGGGTTTGAACTATCACACGCTGGTGCACAAATTCAGATTAACCACACCACCCCTGGTCTGCAGATGCTCTTTACCACGACCTACATTCTGAAATATAGTTCTCACTGTCTCTTAGTACACACACGCGCACACACACACACAATGTATAAATAAAGTAAAAGCTTCACAAAACAATGCTTGCCCGCCAATGGATTATGGCCAGCAATACAAAGAATAAAGCAAAGGGCACTGTTTGAGGTCCTCTCCACTCCCCATCACACCCACCTCCAACTCCAGTCCTGCTTTTAAACAGGTTGCAGGGGGGAATTACACTTAAATCCCCACTGGCTCAGTGAAGGACCTTATTAGACAGCTCACTCCAAAAGGAAAAGGACACATCTAGGAAGACCCACCTAGACAGAGGAGGGGAAAACGAACAAAAAGGGCAAGGACGAGATATTAACTGCTATTACACAATTTTGCCTAAGGCTAGCCCCACCCTACCCCTTAGGGAATCTGCCATTCTACAGAAGTGAGGTCAACCACTATTGTGTAAATAGAAAGGTTACTTCAACTGAGGCTTATTAACATTCCTCCAGGCGTCATTCAGCCCAGCTCCCTTTTTGCCACTCAGAGGGCGGTGCCCACAGACACTGAGGTACCCTGCTGAGAGAGGACAGGACAGTCAACTATGTTTTTCTTTAACTTCAGTTATCTAATTGAGGTTTTATCCCGCTGTTCTTAGCATTACTACTAGACCTTTTAAATATTTTAATTAATTGCTTTGAATCTTTCATGTTTGTGCCTTAAAACAGTTTATAGATGAGCACTTTTAAAACAGCTAAATAAATGATGAACCTCTAAATAGAGTAAGTATCAGTTCTTATAAAACCACCCCTGGTTTTCATTTGTACAGTCACTGTGTCCCCAAGACAGTTTTAAAGTCCTTTCCTGGATGTTCTAGAATACACAGTATACTTTATCTGAATGGCAGCTGTTAATGAGAATATTGGGATACATTAATAGGCTTTATAACTCACCATCCTAAAGCTTGATCCAAAGAATCAAATCAAAAAATCAAGAATCTACTTGGAAAATATTTATCTAGTTGTATTTATGGCTAGCTGGATTTATGGCTTTTCATCCATTTTTGGCTGATTTCCCAAAAATGGCACAGGGCCTGCAAAGACCCCAAATTCTGATTCTAGGTACTATGCAGAAGTGTCTTTTGTGTTGCTTCAGCTTTCTTTTCCCCCTAATATTTCACCATCTACTTTTAAATTCCCAAGGGCCCTCTTAAAAGACCAACCCAGGCTGACTTCCAACTCACAGCTTGCCTCTGAGTTACAATCAATCCCCAGTTACAAACACCCTGAGAACCTAGTCCTAAATTTAATTTGTTATTTCCTCTGAATATGCAAAGTCCCTTAGAAAGTTTTTTTGGAAGCTCTAGAATTAGCTCTTAAATTATTCCTCCTTCCAAAATAGATCTGAGTACACAGTGAAAACTTTAACCATCTTGGTGGCACTGAACTAAGTAAAACTGTGTGGTCTTGAAAAGAATAGAACTCAAAAGCTCAGAGTTCACATCTCGGATCTACTACTCATGAGCCATGTGAGCTCCAGCCAGTTCCTCCATCGTCGTGAGCCTCTCATTTCTCACCTAGAAATGGAAGGTAGTAACACCTCCTTCACAGCTGTGGCCGGTATCAGCAAAATCACAGGTTAGGCACCTGGTGCCATGTGCTCAATTAGATGACAGGGTGCAAAGGAGCCTGGTTCTAAGTGGACAGATTCTAGAACAAGCCCAGGTTTGAACACTCCCTCTACTGCTTAACAATGGTGGAGCCTTGAGCAAGTTATTTCACTCCTTGGTGCTTCCATTCTTGCATCCATAAAATGAGGATGATAATAACAAAAGCGTATAAATCACATGAAGGTTAAAAATATTTTTAAACATTCAAAACACTTCAACAAATCTTGTCACATAGCAAACAAAAATATGTTAGCTATTAGATCCTAATAAATAATAATCCATATTCCTCGATGCACTCCAGGGATAACTTGAGGGACTTGAATATCTTCTTCAAAATACAGAAATTACATTTATTTTTCTCCCCAAAGAGGCATTAAAAAGAGAAACACTGAAGGAAAAATTTCTCTGCATCTTGTTTCTGTGTTTGTTTCCTGAACATAAGGCCATTAAAATCATTTAAGTTTACAGAATGTTAAAATATATATGAGGCCAAGGGAAATGCTGATGCTGAAAACATTTGCTTCCATTATTTTGCTGGTTAAATAAAAGAAGCGTTTCGTTTGGCCAGTGAAATACTGCTCCCTCAGAGAATGCAGGGAAGATTAATTACCCAAATGCCCCCAAAAGTTGCCTCTGCCTAAATCCAATCTATCCTAGGGGCATAACTGACAGCAGAAAAAAAATTTTTTTTTAGCAAAAGCTGAGCTTAATGTGTACTCTACCTGGTGGTGAATAATTTAACTAATCTCCCAATTTTTGAGAATCATGAGAGGAAAAGTTTTATTGTGAGTATGACAAGGTTTAGTTAAGCATGAGTGAAAGCTAAGAATATTTTCTCCCTTTGGCAATAATAGAAATGTTCTAGGTTAACTGATTTAGAACACCCAGGGAAATGTTTTTGTATTTGTACTAGTTTAGCTTTACTTCTGCCATCATAGTACACATTTAGGACTTTAAAAAAGTACTGTACACTGGTATGTTTTTGAATAGCAAGAAATATTAGAAGAAACAAGTTAAGCTGCAAAGAAAAACTAATCTCATTAAAAGCTGAGAAGAAAAACTAATCTCATTAAAAGTATAATTTAAACTGTTATCTTATGTGTTTTCAAATTACATGCTTTATGCTCTCAGAGCATTATTACCATAAACTGAAAATGACTAGAAGCAGTGTTGTAGGCCAATATGCTGTTTCACCTACGTGTGGGTTTGACTTGGCATTTGCTTCCGTCTTATCTGGAGCCTGTGGAATGGGCTATATGATTTTGGAAGGTTCCCGCCTGGCCTAAGCAGACTTGGTTCCTTCTGTCATGAACAAAGGTTAGAACCTGAAGGATCTCTACAAGGATGGTGGTCACTGGAGTCCCATGTGTATCCTAAGCCCCGCCTACTCTCAGAAAGCTCTCATTATTTCCCACTGCTGCCTCTACCTGATCTCACAGAACCCTGCACTCCAGATCTGACTTTGTGTGCCTAATGGTATACCTGATGCAAAGCTGAAACATTTGGGTAAGACTCTCTTAAACTCTCAGCCATAACAAAAGGAAAAGGAAAAAAAATCCTTAGAGTAACATGACTGCAGATACTTCTACTTAAAAGATCTTACTTGCTTTCTGGGGCTTTTAATATCTAACCCATCCTCTTTCTGGCTTCACTTCCCCACAGTGAGTACCAGCATATCCTCCAAGTCTTCTGGGAACATAGAACCAGATACATACATTCTTCTATTTAGAACAACGAGAAAAGACTGAGAGAGACAAAAATTGTATTCTCTCCCCTGTACCTAAGATTTACCTTCATAGTCTTTATTTCTTATCTAAGAACCTCCTCCCGCCCTTGTAATTGACATCAGAACCACCATTCCCTTAAGAGAGGCCGTAAACTCTCTACAAAGGGGAGCAGCCTTACCGCTATGGACCTCAACTGAACAAACATCTCTCAGCACATTATGACTCCTGCACAAGAACAAGCATACGTATTTTATTTCATCCTTACAGCACCCCCTTGATTTGAATCATTGGCCTTTTTTAACCAGTAGATTTTTACATTCTAGAGGTTAAAGCCTGTACCACTTTGGAAGAACTGGAAAAGGTCTGTGATACTAACCTAGGAAACGCACTTCAAAAGGAATCTGCTAGCAAATAAAACTCTTTACAACATAATATCTTGTTTGGTATTAAGTCATAGCACTATGCATATATCATTTAATATAAACTAAAAAGATTAATAGAAAAAAAACACCTTCTTTTCCCAGGCACACGTCAGTATTGCTTTGATAGGAACTGGGTGTTTGGGTGGGAGGTGCCAAATTTCTGCTTTGTCTGTCTCTTCAATGACTCCATCCAGGCCATATGGGCAATATCAAATGATTGAAAGATTGAAAGCCTCAGTATCTACAGTCTAGGTTCCTAAAATATTCAGATTTAAAGAACAAATAGAAAGAATATATATGGAAATGCTATTTATAACTTACAAATTATGACATGAATATGAAAATATTATTCTCACTTTTGACTTTCTATGGTTTCTGTTTCCTAGATTTCACTATATATTATCCATCACTAAAAATACTTGGGGGTTAAGCCCCAATAGTTAGAGAAATGTAACTTAGAGAGATACACTGAAGATTAGCTCATAAAACTTTGTGCTTTTTCTTTTTAAGATAAAGAAGTTTTTACTCCAGGCCTTGGCTGTAATGAAATCAAATTATACTGAAAATACCATGATATGATTACCAATACCACAGGGGAAACCTGGAAATAATTCGTAAGAAAGAAAGAGAAAGAGAGAGAGAGAGAGAGGGAAAAAAAGAAAATGAATTCATGAAGTTTCTAGATGTACTTCATAATTGAGGTATATTATTAACTAAATTGTAGTTTGCAATTGTTCCTTGTTATGGTTTCTGATTCATTTACTTCTGGTTAATTTGCTTGTCATAAATTCTAGAGCTGCAGAGTTACTGCAAACGCATTGCTGAATTGCTTTTTGCCACAGTAACCTTCTACCTCACTGCTTGAGGCATATATTTTTATGATGCAGATTTATCTGGGATAACACCAAGTAACTCAGACAGAGTATAGGCTCAGTGGCAGCCAATGAACTCTGTAGAATCCAGACAACTTCCTACTGCCTTTAGCCCCATTCTTCCCCTAAATCCACCATCTACTCATTTTCTTTACCACCCTCACTCACCTTCCTTTATCATCAACACTTATCCTCTGATGCCCGAACTCTGGGGACTATGAAACTACTTAACATGTTCAACCGGAAAATCCTTCCTTCTTTTATTCCTCCCTCCTTTCCTTCCTTTCCCCTTTCTTTGCATCAATCCTTCCTTCTTCAGTGAACATGGAGAACCAACAACAGGACAGATCCTGTACTATGCCTAATAGATACACATACACCTGTGACACAGCCTCCGCCATAGAAGATTTTACAGTCTGACGGAGAAGACAGACCTAACATATGATTACAGTGAATTATTACAAAGATGCATGAACACACTGCTTTGGGAGCATGGACACTGGTGGTCATGTAACTCTGGAAACAAGAAGACTACTTCCAGGGTGTGGGACATTTGAGCCAGTAGGAGAGGTGGTGCTGCAGAGGCAGACAGGGGCAAGACCATAGGGAGATCAACTGTACCAAGGGGAGTATCCTTTCTCCTGCGGACTAGAGGTCAGCAATCATGGCCCTTGGGACAAATCCCCAGCCTGCCACCTATTTTTGTAAATAGTTTGGTTGGAACACAGTATTCAGTATTGTCTTTGGCAGCTTTCATGCTATAACGGCAGGGTTTAGTTGAGACCAAGACCATATGGCCCTCAGAGCCTAATTATTACTACCTGGTCCTTTACAGAAGTTTGCTGACCTCTGCAATAGACCAATGTTTTCCAACATTTTTCCTCCCACATCATGGTATGCAAGAAAAATGATAACATCAGAACAGTAAGTTGCCTTAAACGGAGATGCTGCTTATTGCCAGAGGCAACCAGGCTGTGACCCTGAGTGACCCAGAGCCCTCTGTGAGTAGTCTTAAGCTGGAATGAGAGTCAGTATTTTATCAGGCTGGGACCTGTTATTAGTACATGGGGTGGAAAAAAAAACCGAAACATCCTTTGAAATGACAAGTCACTAGAGAATATTTTAAACAAAAATGTACATATGTAATATTTAACCCCCCCTCCAGAATGCAATGGAAAATTCAAAAGTAATTTCCTTAGGGAAACCAGAGGTTCAAGGATTTATAGTTCTAACCAGCAAGTTGAAATCAATCAAGCGAAAAAAGTACTTATTTAATAACTTCTATCTGAAAAATATTCTGTTAGGTTCTGGTAAGAAACGAAGACATGGGCCTGAAATCACAAAGCTTGAGTCCATGCTTCCCTCAGAGGACTGGAAAGAAGAGTGCCCCCTGGCGGCAGGCGTGTTCCGGAGCTGATGAGAGACGGAAGCCAACTCTTGGCAGCCTTCTGTGACTTGATGCTCCTGACAGAACTAGATCCCAGAGCTCTGAGAAGTACCAGGAGTCACCTTCCGCTCACAAACAACAATCAGATTTGGGGCATGACTTTATCATGGCTCTGCAAGGCCAGCAGCTCACATTTGTGGCCCCTGACTGTTACATTGCCAGAAATTCTGTCATTAGAAATTCTAACTTGAAGAATCTCTTATTAAATTGTAAACACCCGTAACCCCAGAAGTGGCTGAGATACTTTCATCTAACAGCTTAATGAAGCTTCATTCATTCATGAAAGATTTATTGAGCAGCTTCACTATTCCAGGTGCTGGGCTAAGCCTTGGACACAAGTTAAAATCAGCGGCCCCAGCTTAGGTGAAAAATAGCTAAATCAGGCTCTGTAGGAATAAGACCCAGGACAGCTGCTGCTGGAGGGGTGTTGGGGGGGGGTGTTGGGGGGGAATAGCAAGGTCTTCAGATGAGAGGTAGAAACAGGTGCAGAAGCAAATACTTCACACTTCTGCCTCAGGCAAGCCCTGTAAAATAACTTCTTTTTATAACATGTCACAAGAAACAGCACCACCCATGCCTCACATGCCTGCATGAAACATATGTATTTTCATCAGTTTTGTTCTCTGATGCCCAATTACTAATTTCCTACTTAAAAAACCTGTGCATTCTGACAGCAAACCAGGAAAGCGACAGAAACAAGAGGAACAGTCTTATCTTGGCAACTGACACACAAAGCCAAAATGGCATTTTGATCAACAGCTGATGAGCAACTTGGTGACACAATGGCCTTCGAGGTGCCATTCTGACCTTCATCATTCCTCTCCATCTTTAGAGCTGCCCTGTTTCTGGTTTTAGGATGATAAAACAAAACTTGCCAAAAAACCTGATTTCTCAAAGGGTAGTATTTCAGCAGCTTTTGAACAACCACTTCAGGGACTTCAAAAATAATGTGTCATAAATGCTGTGATGCACTTGACTTACAGGTCTTTCCAGCTGAATCCATTTGTAGTCTATCTTCACTGTCATGAGACACAGAAGATGCATTCTGATTCGTAGTCTGTTTCTTTGCTGGGAGTAAATTTGGTGTCACGTTCCTTGCAGGTATGGGCCATTAAGACTAGATTGTTTTCAAGATTATTTACCTGATAAATGAACTCTATCATACTCCAGCAATATAGCCAATCCTTTATACAACTGCATGGTTACAAAGGGAGCAATTTAAAGTCTTTGCCAGCATAGGTGCATCCAATCCAATGACTAAATTTGTTTGGAGTATTCACCATACCTTGTTGGTGTCCTTCAATCCCACTCATAGTTATTTCACCTAAATTCTCCTAAATGTGTCCATTTGAGTGTGCCAGCTTTTTCCTATTGACACTGTGACTCTGATTCACAAACATTCAACAAAATCTCCTCTCTTCTCCTACTTTAATAAAAATAAAATAATTTTGGAATACAGAGTACGCTGGAATCCAATGAGTTGGTCACTATTTCCTTGTCTATGAATTTTTTTACAGGTAAATTCTCTTCAATGACAGCCTGTTTACAAAAAAAAAATTTTTTCCAAAAAGTTTTAGAGCAAAGAGGCAACTGATTAATCGTCCAGTTCAATCATGATCCAACACAATTTTCACGTTGAGGAAATTAAAAGTAGAGAGCTGAAAGGACCACACAGGATTATACACTTAGTGTTAAGATCGATTCTTAAAACCATGTTAAATTTTAAATTAAGGAAAATGTTATGTCTTAAAATCAATGATTTCAAAAAATATCTTAGATAAGGAGACTTGTTCTGAACAGTGTGTGTAAGAGCTGATATAGTCATTCTGCAGATAAAAGGTGATCTCACTGACGAACTCCTGCTCACTGAATGAGCCAAAACTATATTTTATTCTGCTTGCTCTAGTTACAAGTATTTTATTCCAAAGTATTGGCAGCACACCCTCTCAGCATAAGTGCATATTCATCTGCTCAAAGGCCTATAACTGCCCAAACACAGAGACCTCCTCCTACCATGACATAATACAATTAACAGATAATGATATCCATGCCTTGGGTGGTGGTCAAATAATTAGTAAAACTGCACAACTGGTTTCCATCTTTGCTTATTTTTAATCTGGTTTATCAGTATCAGAAGCCATATTAACATTTATAATTTCTGATAAATTAGGTAAGCCTATCTGTTATGGACTGAACATTTGTGTCCCTCCCCCAAAATTCATATGCTGAAATCCTAACTCCCAGTGTTATTCTATTAGGAGGTGAGGCCTTTGGGAGACAATTAGGCCATAAGGGAAGAGCCTTCATGAATGGGATTAGTGTCTTATAAGGGGCTGAAGAAATGAGAATTCTCCCCTTCTGCTGTGCGAGGACACAGCAAGAACCAGGACGCAGGACCTCATCAGACACCAAATCTGCTGGTGCCTTCATCTTGGACTTCCCAACCTCCACAGCTGTGAGAAATCAGTGTTTGTTATACACCACCCAGACTCTGGTATTTCTGTTACAGAATCTTGAATGAACCTATCTAAAATAGAAACTGTTTCCAAATAGAGATCTTAATACAGCTGTAATAGTTCACATCTGGGAAATTCTCTTTCGTTAATGTTTTCAGGAATTTGGAGCAGACACATGTGATGCTGTATCGTGTAGTCGAGAACCCAGGGTAGACTTTTTTAGAGATCTATAAAATATTTGTCCAAAAGAATGCAACAGCTACCCACACTCAAGTCTCATAACCCACTGAACAGCTGACAGGCCTCCCTGCGATACTCCTGTGCTGCCTAGATCAAAACCACTGAAGCTGAAGCTTCTGTACTACACTTGCTAATCCCTGAACCAGGCAGCCCTCCCTTCCTGTAAAAGAGCTTTTTCTAGCTTCCCGAAGTCTCCAGGGGAAAAGAGTTCATTTAGATTTAGATAAGGCTGAGAATCCACCTGAGCCCCAGAGCCGCAGGAGGCGGAGGCCCCAGGCGACTGCCTCTCAGTGCCCCCGGGAAAAGGGGCTGCAGCTCCAGCTGAGCGGGTCATAGTGGCTCCTCTCCTTCCCTCCCTCCTCCAGGGCCCTGCCGCTCCTGCCACACACTTTGTCAGTACAGATTAAAAACTTGTAATTCCATTTTTAGTTAAACTGTATTTTGTCAGCTCCCATGTTTCCTCCCAGACACCTGAGTGGAGGTGAGCCTGTGATTTATCATCAAGTCCTGCACAGGGTAACAGGAAAGAGAGTTTCTGGAGCTGACCTTCAGTGCAGTGCATTAGGCTGCTTTCTGGGAAGAAATGAGTGATCATTTAACATAAAGGAAACGGCCATTGGCCTTTGCTTCTTTATCCCGAGACTGCCCTGAAATCAACCTCCACAGAAGATAAGATGCTGGCATCGTGAGAAGCCCAGCACATGTTCCAGGAGGGCAAGAACCACACCTGTGTTGTTTCAAATGCTCTAATCAGGTAGGAAGAAAGGAAGGAAGAAAAGAGGAAGAAAGGAACAGAGAGAGAGGGAAGAAGGAAAGAACAAAAGAGGGATGGAGGGAGCTCACATTTTCATACAATTCATTTATCTGACCTTCCTAAAAAAAAAATGACCACTGCGATAAGACCAAGCCAATTAGATTGTACCTCTCCAACCTGCTGAGGGGGAAGGAAGCTAACATGCTGAGTGTTTGCCGCATGTTGGATGCTTCTGCTTCACATATTCTCTAAGAAAAATATTAGCTAACATTTCACTTATTAGGCTCTACGTCAGGCATTATTGGGACACAGTTTATGTACATTCTCTCATTTAATGCTTACAACCATCCAAGTACTGTTTTATCCCTGTTTAAAGAGGATACCCTAGGACTTCACTAAGTGCCCAAACTGAAATTTGGACATGGAGCACTACAAAGTCCATCACCTTTAAGTTTAAAAACTCCTTACTGCCTTAAGAATACTTAGTCCTGCTTTAAAACAGAACAAGAAAACTGAGATTGAATCTAGTTATAACTCTTTCAAAATCAGGTTTCCATTGAGTGGTGGGAACAGGATCTGAACCCAGTTCTATACAATGCCCAAAGCCAAGTCCCATCCACTGCACCATTTTACCTCTTGAACTCTGACTGAGATCCAGGTATTTATAATCATCTAAAAGGTGCTGGGTGATGGAGCCCTTGAATTGCAATGTTCTCTGGCTGGCCCCACTCCCACCCTACCCCTCCCGCCCTCTCCCATATACAATGTCCTGCAATGATCTTGTTACTGCAAAAAGGGAAGGGAAGGACCCCAGTACTTGTCTTACCCGAAAGATAAGAACTCAGACAGGAGATACAGTATTGTGCAGCGGAAGATTTTAAAGCATTCATTTAGCAAATGAAAGTTCACCTCCAAGAACAGGAGGTGGGCTGATCCAATGGAGAAAAAAGCAGCAGTCTTCATTTGTCCCTTCTCCTATACCCTCGCTTAGAGGTGGTCTTTTGATTGATGGATGGCTCTTGCCCCTGGAATGCTTAGTCATGTTTGTCCCCTTTGCCCATGTCTTTACCCATGATGCACACAGAAAAATCCACAGGGCGCCTAAACCACAATGTTAATTATATTACAACAAGCATTGGATCATGTCCGGTTAGGTCCTTGCGGCTACCACGCACTTGCATCTGTCAGGTTCTGACTGGTTTCTTGCTGGCACTCATTTAGAGGAAGTAAAGCCCCTTTATGCTGAAGGTGGGCATAACACCATCTTCCAGACCATCGTCCCTCTCCTCCACCTATCTGCCCGGTGCCCCCATTTATCTACCTAACAAGTTGAACTTTACCTCACCTTTACGGCCCCCTGGGTGCCACTCTTCACCCTGCTGGTGTTCTGACTCTCGTATGTAAGACTGCGATGTCCAGTACCCAAGGAAGGAAGGTTCCACCAGTCATTCAGCAGTTTTGCCCTACGGTAGATGCCAGGCATGTGGCAGTCCTGGCATTTCTCATGAATTCATTCCACAAATATCTATTGATTATTCCAGTATGAACTATGAAAAGTCTTAAGGCTACAGAAATGTATATAGTGCAGTGAGATCTCCTGTCTGCAAGAAAACTCAATGTCCACATGCTAACCAAACAATTATAAAAAATAAATGCTTGAGGGGCTTTAAGTCAAATCTAGATGCTATAAATTACACCTAAGTGGACGTAGACCAAAAAGAAGTACTGAAGTTGTTTTATGGGAGTCCCAGAGAAGTAAGCAACTAACCCACCTTGAAGGAAAACCAAGAGTTTGCCAGACCTAAAGCAGAAGTACCAGGCAGAGGCCCTAGCATATGCAAAGGCAGAAGTAAAGGAACACAGAAGATTCTGGAAATGCCATAGTTCCATGATTGGGGTAGGATATAGGGAGAGTGGCAGGATCTTGTTCTGTAAAAAGTTTTTTATTGTATTTTATAGGCCGCTGAGTCATTAAAGAATCTAAATGCCCAGTTGCAGGTCAAGAGGACTGAATCCATCATCAGCCCTGCCTGAGGGCGGGGCGTGGGCTCTCTGAGACGGGGTGTTCCGCTGCTGTCCAGCTTCATCTCCCTCGGGTCTGAGCGGAGGGGATGGGACCAGACGTCCCATAGCCTCTCATCCTCCCAGTATGCTAGAACTTCCCAAAGTGTCCACTGGCCATCATAGCTTCTTTGGCTGGGCTCCCCTGTCTCTCCCTCCTCCCAGCAACATTTTGAATCTAAAATAAAACCAGCTTCTGCCCAGAGTGAATAATTATAATAATAATGGTATTTCTAAGAGCTTTTAGTCTCCCTCCCTCTTCTGTCCAAGAGAGGCCTCAAGGGATTAATAAACTCAGCAAATTTTACATGATGTGAAAACCAAATCCTTTATCCAAAAGCTGCCTAATGAGGTTACTTTAGAAAGGAACACCAGTCAGAAAACAAATCAAAATGCCAAAAGGCAGAGAGAGAAATGTTTCAGTAGCTGTATTCCTGCCACCCACAGGCAAAGAAATACGAAAGGACAGGTGATACTAAGTTATCAAAATCATGATGTTATTTAAGGCAGATCATCCCACAGATGAGAATATAAATAAGAATACCTCTTTACATTTCCAGAGCAGCATAGTTCTTAGCTTTTCCCAAAATGTTTTCACAAATATCATCTCAGTTGAGGCTCACAACTGTTTTGCAGAGGATGCATGCTCAGAGAAACCAGGCGTCGGGGTGTTTGAATAATTGTCCAAAGTCATGTGACCTATTGTGGTAAAGCCTGGACAGAACACAAACTTCCTGCCTCATGGTCAGCATTCTTATAATAAGCTGAATTTGATTTTTATTCCTTTGGAAGAAGCTTATATTATTTCACAAACATGTTAACATTGTGCTGATTGTGAGCCAGTCAATATTCTAAATGTTCAGTGATACTGATACAATTAACCCTGATAATATTCCTTGAGGCCCAGAGTCAATAACTTGTCCAGGCTGCCACAGCAGAGCCAGGATTTGAAGCCCTGTGGTTGGATTCCAGAAATAGTGCTCTTAACCATTACATTATGCTGCTTCTCTGGGTTCATATTTATAATTTTTTTAAACTTTTAATTACATCTATTTACATATGAGGAAACTGAACTTCAGAAACATCAGAATCATATAGTGGACAGGGATTAGTTTTTTTTTTTTTAACAAAGGAAAATGGTTCATCTCTAATCTATTCTCTATTAACTTTCTAAAGATTGATTGACATTTTAGAGGTTCACTCTTGAAAGTTCTTCAAAGTTAGTGCATTTTAATGTCTTAGACCAGAGGTCCTCAAATTCCTTTCATGGGATCTGTGAGGTTAAAACTACTTTAATAATAACACCAAAACATTATTTGCCTTTTCACTCTCATTCCATACACGAGGGTACAGTGGAGTTTTCCAGAGGTTACCTAATGTATGACACTGCAGTAAGCTGCCTGCAGAAGCAGAAATGATCATGTAGCTCTCATCTGTTAAGCCAGACATTAAAGTAATTGGCAAAAATGCAGAACAATGCCACTCTTCTCACTACATTGCTTTATTTAGGAAAACAATTTTTGTTCATAAAAAAGTTAGCATGTAATAGATCTTTATTGTTTTTCAGATAAGTTTATTTAAAATTTAAAATTTTTCATTTCTAATAAGGTAATTATCAAAATTTAGTTCACATAAACAAAAGTTCCTTGGGGTCCTCAATGATTTAAATAGTATAAAGGGCTCCTGAGACCAGAAAGTGAGAATTTCTGTCCTAGATGGTTTAAAACCCACCATCGTAGGACCTAGTAACAAAGAGCTTCAGAACAAAGTTGAAGAGGCGTTAATATTGTAACGTTTTGGAAGTGACGTCTTCACTGTCATGTCTACTCCTACTCATTTCTTTATTAATAAAGAAACCGAGGCCCAAACTGACTAAGGGCTTGTACATTTAGTACAAAACTGGTACTAAAAACCATATTTTCATCGTAAATTAAACTGAGTTATGTTCAAACTTTTGTTGAATAATAAGTTTGAAGGCAGAATGGGAAATTAGAAAGTAATAGTAGACAAAATGAAGCATATGGGTTGTACTTTAGAGTTTCCCAAGTGCTTCTGTTCTCATATGTTCCAGCACACATACACTCACAATGTGATTCTTAGGCAGAGTAGATACCCCTATTTGGGGGGATTTTTAACTTAATTTTTATTTTTATCAAATAAATAAGTATATTTAGCTTTAAAAATATTTAGCTTTAAATATATTTAGCTTTAAAAGTGAAACAGTACTATAAAACTTTCAACAAGTAACAGTGGGCCCCATCTCACCTATCCCTACCCTTCATATCTTACTTTCTAGCAACAACTACTTTTATCTCTTTGGGTTATTTCTTCTTATATTTATACTCATGTTTCTAAACTCTGAGTTTATACTTCTATTTCTTGGTTTGTGCATACTCTGTTCTTTGACTTCCAATTATGGAAATTAAGAATTTAGCACTTGTTTGGCTCACCCATTGCCTTATTAAAATCTACCCCCAAAACATAAATGCTTAATGCAGTCATCAGTTCTAATCTACTTCTCACAGTTCTGTGGTTCCACTAGGCTCAGGTGGGCTTGTCTAGGTGTCTCACGGTCCTTCGTGTGGCTGCAGGCAGATGGTGGCTGAGGCTGGAGTCATCTTGAAAGAGGTATCTTCTGCAATCATGTATCTAATTTTTGCTGCAACAGCTAACACAGCTGAGGGCTGATCCAGCTGAGAGGCTTGTGGACCTCTACACAGTCTCTTCAACATTGTGGTCTCAGGGTAAGCAGACCTCTTACATGGCAGGTAAAGTTCTAAAAGCAGGAATTCCAAGAGAACAAGATGAAAGGAACATGATCTTTTCTGACCTGGTTTCAGAAGTCATTTAGCATTGTTCCACCATATTTTGTTGGTAACAATTGGGTCCTAACGCCAGAGGGGAATAAGACTCCATCTCTGGATGGGAGATTGGCAAGATCACATAGTAGCAGAGCACATGGGTGGGGAAGCACTGATAGAGCCATCTTTGGAAAACACAATTGGCCATGGCTCTCTTATTCCACCCTGGATATCCACCCTTCCCTCCACTGTCTTCACAAAATTCAGTTTTCACATGATTATTCCCATGTAAGCATTTTCCACAGCTGAGCCATGTATATACAATGATTATCACTTTTACATGATTTAGTTTTTGTGGGTTAGTGATTTGAACTTTCTCCCTTTTTTTTTTTTTTTCTTAATTTCTCTGTTCCTATCATTAACTCTTTTCCAAACCTTCAACAGAACTGTAAAATTCACCACACGGTGCAGTCAAACACCTCAGGGACTCTAACATGTCCATTTTTTTCTTTTTACAGATTCTTCTAGAGCTTAGGCCCTTCTGACCCAAGGTGGGCTGTGAGCTAGTCGCTCACTCTCTCCCTGATATCCAGTAGGCTACATGGGGACTTCCTTTAATCATTACCTCCTTTCCTTTCTCCTGTGTTGAATCATCTGTTTTATGGATGATATGCCTTCCTCTTTGTTGGCTTAGCGAGTAATTGTTCCATTAGCTTGACAAGCAGGGCTGAATGAGAGGTAACATTTTTTGAGAGAGAATTTGCCTATATGAAAATGAATTGATGTGATACTTACACTAGTTTTTCTGTACACCAAAATTTCAGGTTAGGAGGAATTTTCCCTTGGTGTTTTTTAAGTCATTGTTCATGATCTTTTAGCTGTAATCTATTGTTGAGAAGTCAGGTGTCAATCTGATGGTCAGTCCTTTGTGTGAGACCTAGTTTCCTCCCTTCTCCTCAGCTATATTCTGATATTGTATGATGATGGAAGTCCTCTCGTATTCATTGTGCTGGACACACGGTAGGTCCTTTCAATGTGAAATCATATTCTCTATTATTTCTTTGGTAACAACCTCCAACCTCCACTATCACTTTATGATTTTTAAAAATTTTCTACTAATCAGATATTGTGCCTTCTTCATTGTTCCTGTAAATTTTTATTTCTTTAATTCTCATCTCTGATTTTAGCACTACTTTCTGGAAGATTTGACCAATTTTTGCATTCCATACTTCTAAGGATCTCTTTGAAATTTATACCATCATGTTTTTTATTTTTAAAAGTTCTTTCTAGTTCCAACTACTTTTTTTCAGGATTCTCTTCTCAGTTAATGGAAACAATATACTCTGTGAAGAACATCAGCTATAGGTTTTTAGGTAACATTAATTTCCTATTTTTTCTTATTTATTGTTCTGAAGTTTCTTTTTGTTTATTTTAGTTTCTTTCATGTTGGAAGCTTTCCTCAAGCATCCAGTACATTTGGTTGTTCATTCATACTTGAGAATGGGGTACTACAAGTTCAACAATTGCTCTTCTGTATGGTGACTGAGAAGGAATGAAGTTCTTTTCTGAGGGTGATACCTAAGTGACCATATCTGTTGGGTTTTTTCCTTAGCTCATAAAGAAAAGCTGAAGGTCATAAACCAGGTAGCCAGCACTTTGGGAACAAGGTGGAGAGAAGATGGAGTAGGGGAAATAACATCTCTATTGCAGATTTTTCTTTAATCCCTTGGGTTTTTGGTGGTTTTTTTTTTTTTTTTTAGCATTTTACTCCTGCTTTTCAGTTTCCCAGGTGCTACATGCTACTGTTTCTTTTTTATTTAGTTTGAAGTCGTTTTTCTCCTTTGTTTTTATTTGTTTGGTTTTTGGTTTTGCTTTATTTTTTGGATCAAATACACAGCTTGTTTTTAATGCAACTGGAAAAAGTTTATTTATGCCAGCTCAATGCATAGGTCTGTGTAGAGACAAGAATATGGTTGAATGGACAAATGCGCTGATCTTGCACCTGAGTGATGCTCTCCTGAAGCCGTGATGATATAGAGTCAAACAAATGAGAAAAACACTTTTTTTTTTTTTTGAAAAAGGTACTTACTGGTTTTGACTATAATAAATGCCACTCAGGAGGTGGTGGATGGTATAATATGAAAGGCTTCTGATGGCACTAGTTTTAAGGGATGAAAAATAGTACAGTTACAAGGGATTTTCCCAACAAAGACAAAAATCCATCAGCTGAACTATGGTTAAAGAACTAACTGGCCTTTGGCTCTATTTAATAATGTCTATTTTGTAATATAATTGCTTTTTCACTAAGCTGAAAGTACCTAGCTGAGTAGTGGGGAGAAAAAAAGAACAGTGCAATCAAGTATTATTTTCTCCTCTGAATGATGACTTAATTACAAATTTTTAAAAATTATTTTATTGCTCTAATTAGATTAGATTTAGATTACACTAATCTAAGTGTACAATTCAATGAATTTTTCATGTGTGTGTACCTGTGCAACCTCTACCTTGTAAAGATAGAGAATATCCCCAGAATCCTAGAAGTCTGCCATATGCCCCTTCCTAGTCAAATATTCACTCAGAGGTAATCACTACGTTGACTTCTAAATCCGTAGCTTAGCTTTGTTTATTCTTGGAAGTCATAAAAATATAATCATACAGTCTGAACTGTTTTGTTTCTGGCTTCTCTGACTGTCACACTGTATCTATGAAATTTATCTACGTTATTGCGTGTATCTGGAGTTTCTTCTTCTTGTATTTTTTTCTATTTAGTGTTCCATTGTATGAATATTCCACAATTTATTCCTATTTCTATTGATGGAGATTTTGATTGTTGTTTCCAGTTAGGTTATTATGAATAAAGTTGCTAGGAATATTGTTGCATATGTGTTTTTGTGGGTGCATGCATTCATTCTCTGGAGTGTACCCATAGGAGTAGTACTGCTGAGTTGTAGGTTAGGCATATGTTAATTTTGGTAGATACTGCCAAATCGCATTCCAAATACAATTGCTATGTTTTTCACTCTTACCAGCAATGTAAGAGACTTTCAGTTACTCTACATCTTCTCTAATACCTTTTTAAAATATTTATTTATTCACATGTTCCAAAATTATTCCATCAATGGATCTTACTCCATCAAATTTAAATTAAGACCAATTGATCGAAATGTCCTGATTTTAATGATTACTGTAGGATAAGTTTGCCATATTAGTACCTATCATCCACTCTCTGAAAGCTAGAGTTACTTATAATACTTCCTACATGACTTCTGGGGCTTTTTTAGGCCCAGCACTCGCTACTCCCTACCTTTTTCAGTGTTACAGTTAATTCCCTGAACTGTCCTTGAACACTTTTCATAGAAGAACTTTTTGAGACTAAGTCACAATCTTTAAACCTAAATCACTATTTCTCAACAAGCAACTTCTTATTTCTTGGTCACTGAGCCAATTTTTTAAGTTGATTCAATTACTTGAAAGAGTATGGAAGAAATTGTGATTTATTGACCAAATGAGAGACTGTTGATCAGGAACAAAAAGCCCCTTAATACTCAATACGCTTTTATTTAACATTAAAGGGGAATTATTCCTATAAAAAGTGCTCTTCAGAGTGAAGATCTGTCCTATTACCTGGGAAAGATTATCTATTCCATGTTCAAATTGACTTCTTTCTATTGTTCCTCTTTCTCACTTTACATGTAAAATTATAAACCTGAATTTAATTCTGATAGAGTCTGCTTATTTTTTATTCTGGTTGAATGAGCTCATGAAGAGGGGGCAGTTACTTGGATCAAATTAAAATTATAAAACATTATTTAGAAAAAACTCTGTTATAGGTGAATTGCTCTTTTTTTTTTGAAGTGTATTTTATTAATATGTTCAAAATGTCCCCAAAAGAGTCACACAGGTAATTCTTCTTGAACCTGTATGAATAACTATAAATACTGTAGGAAAATCTCATGGCAATATCAAAACGTCATCAAGAAATGGGCTTAACTGTGCCTTTACAAGAGGCCAACTAATTCAAAAGTACACAACAAGACCCAGTTTGTGATCCTAGCTTTTAAGCCAGGCATTTTGATTTTGTCAGCATACAGAGAGTAAATTCATCTCTAAGGACTAATTCATAAAAAAAGAAGCTCACAAAAGACTTGTGCAAAAAACAGAATTATAATTTATGAATTAAAAATGAGAAGCATAACTGTTTTAGTCCCTAGAACACATCAGCATTTTCAGTGCATTTTCTCCCAGTAGACACAAATGATAATCATGATGCTGTCCCAAGAGCAAGTGAGTGAGTTAAATGTTTCAGTGGCATCAGACTCTGGTAATTCAATGCATACATTTCCAGGAGGAGAGGAGCAAGTAGCATACTTTATCCCCAGCTCTAGTTGTGCAAATATAAAGATCTATTCTAGCTAGCTTAAGCAGAATAACTATTTATTAAAAGGCATTAGTTAGTTGATGGAATCTTGAAAGGGCCAGAGACTTGGAGGCTATGAGTCAGGGGCAACACCTATCACCCCATGCAAGAGCTCTGATGATGTCACAGCTTCTGCCCTCACTGGGCACAGACACTGCTGCTCACACTGCTGATACTGGGCATGAAAATCTAACCCACTGATTCCCAAGAAAACAAACCTACTCCACCACTTCCCACACTAGGAAAATGGAACCTGCTTAGCACCTGCTTCCTCATGTCACATTCTTCTGATGGAAGCTTTGCAGATGCATTTGACTGGTGAAGCCAAGGTGACATGATTGCATCCTAGCTGCAAGGAAGGCTGGGAAAGTGAATACATGGCTTATACCTTGGAAGATGGGAGTCATAATGTGGGAAGTTCCCGAAGATCAGAAGGTGTTCAACAAAAGTTGGGTAGACATATAACATGACAAGATCCCTGGAGAGGACACTGCCAAAGTTTGGTTAACCCTATGACTTCCTGCTAAGAATTATTTTTAACTCATTATTTTTATTTAAAAATTAACTAATGCTTATTGCATAAAATTTAGTAAATATACATACTTTACACATTGAACAACAGGAATCAATAAAATACAGTCCGAAGATAACTTTATTCTTCTCCCTACTGTCTATTCAAGTTCATTTCTGTGGCTGCTTCTTCCTTACACCTTTAGTAAAATCTAAGGCAGGTTCTGTGAAATTTATTATCACTTTCAATTAATAAAAAAGGTTCCAATCACTTTTAGTCACAATAATTGCCTCATTGCAGTGATGTAAGTGCACAGGTCTGTGTAATGATCAAAATCCTAAGCTTTTTTAATATATAAATCTCTCCTCTCATGCTTGCAGTTGGAAACCTGTAGTAGGTGATGGGATGAGGTGGTTGACTTCTCTCTTTTGCTTCCATCTCCTCACATTTTTTCCCTTCACTGCCCAGCTAAGGCACCTGGCCTCTGAGGTCAGAGAGGCAGAAGAAGGAAGGGTCAGAAAGCCCTGCCCTGAGTGATCCCAATGCAATTGCTGATGATTTCTTCCAGGCCTGATGGGTGATAAAAGCTCACCTTTTTTCTCAGGGGCACTCTTCATGGATTCTTTTGAGTCCCACTAGGACTATTAGACTGTGTTTTTTAATAAATCAGTGATGTTTTCCTTGAATTGGGCACTAATTTTTCTCCCCCTGGTCCTGAGAATCCAGCTGTTTCCTTCTCCAGTTAGTTCCTCCAGTCTTTTAGGGGAGAATGTAAATGGCCTCAGGCCACCATCAATTTCCCCAGGGTAACCCACTAAGCTAAATGTAGAAGCATCCTTGCCCCTCTATTGGTAGATATGGACCCAATTCTCAGTGTGACCTTGTCCCACCCTATCCCTACTCTGCCATCTTGGGCCACAGCTTTGCACCTTTAGATTCCTTCAGCTTGTTTCAGACAGTGGATGGCTGTGACAAATATGAAGTTTTTCAAGTGTTCTTTATGAATCTTCTCTCACGAATCTTGAGGTTTGGAGAAAATCACTCCTCAACCTGCTGTAGGAGGAGATACCTCTCCCCATATAAATACTCTTGCTTATTTCCAATCTTCCAAGGTAGTTTGCCTTCAACCCTTTTATAGGCAAAATGTGGTGAGGGTACCCATAGTCATGGCCTGACTCCACCTAGCCTCACATTTCAAAGTCTTTTAATCAAAACTGAAATAGAGTCTCATTTCAATATCCTTTCATGCACAATCCTGTCTATAGTCCTACCATCTGAATAAGCCAGTCAATTCTTTCTTACATTTTTTCTAATCTTTATTTCTGTACAGGTGAAATTTTTTTAATTGTTACCAAACTTTATCTTACTTGTGTTACCTGATTTTTAAAATTAATTCTTTATTTTTAATATTTTTTAATGTCTTTACACTTCAAAAATATGATTTAAAAAGAAAAAGATGAAATTTCATTCACAGTAAGTCCAACACCTAGAAACAACTCAAATATCTACCAACAGTATAGATTAATAAGTTTTGATATATATGTAAATCAAACACTATGCATGAATGAAAATGAATAAGCTATAATCACATTCAGTCACATTATAGATAGCAGACACAAAAGACTGTGTACTGTGCAATTCCATTTACATAAGGTTAAAGAACAAGTAAATCTAATCAATGATGATAAAAATCACAATAGTGGCTACCTCTGAGGAGTGATATTGACTAGGAGGGAGCATGAGGAGTCCTCTGATGTACACTTTCTATCAGGGAGGTGGTTATGGATGTGGCTTTAAAAATATATAAAATTTGTTAAATTTTGAATTTAAGATTGGTACACTCTATATATGTTATAGCTCAATTTCAAATTATAAATGATGAGCAAGAAAAAATATGCCTTAATTTTTAAGGGCTGGATGTTATTTCACCATGATTCTTTATTAATTCATTCCTTAAGTGATTAAATTTTATTTGCCCATATTTCTAGTCTTTTAGGGGAGACCAAAAAAGTTATTTTCTTGTTTTAATCTGCACTTTCTGATAACCAGTCTTGTAAACATCTGTGAATGAATATGAAAAATGAATATGAATGTGAAAATGCTTTCTTTACTGTTAGTATATGTCACCCAGAGAGTAGAGTACAGCCACGCTTAGGACATTTATTCTATTCTCATGAGATGGCTTATATAAATCTTAATAAGAGAGAAAAATGATAGTGTAATCTGTTCTTCAGGCTTCATCTTGTCATAAAAATTTTCAGGTCTGTGCAACTTCATATCTCTGTTGGAGGACTGAGGAAACCTACCTCCAACGCTTTAAAAACAAAAAAGGAAAGTTGTATTTGATGACATCACTAAATGTCTTCTGGTCCTTGAAGAGGGAGGCAGGTCCCTCTGGAGGAGAGGCTGTGATTACACTCTCACAGGAGATGGAGGAATAAATCTCCAGATTTCCTCGGATATTTAATAGAATTCCAGGAAAAAGTTACCATCAACAGAGGGCTGAGAAATCAATTCAAGTGATATTTTATTTTAACTTAATATCCTATTAGGGAGAAAATCAAATAACTTTGTTGAAAAATCCTTCAAACTGATGTCTGCCTGATAATTCTCACATTTTCATTTATTTCCCTATAAAAAAGACTCAACTCAATTAATTTGGGACCTGGCAAGGAGAAGAGACACTCCTTGATATTTAAACAACAATAAAAATTCCTGAAACAGTTATTCTCACCTATAAACTTTCCCTAAAACTTTATGATCATTTGTCAAGTTAAAAAAAGAAGCCATACAAATTTTAACTGTAGTAGTGTTATAATATTAAAGAAGCATTTATACCTTTAAAATAGTGAGTCCTTCCATTCAGCTAAAAAGCAATCTCATTTTGTATCTTTCTTAAGCTTTTATAATTTTCTTCGTATGGAACCTACACATCTCTTTGTATTTGGTTTGTTAGTTAATGGGATTGGGGTGCTATTGTAAATGGAGTTTTTTTCCATTATGTTTGCTTACCAGTTGCTGGTATATAGAGGTCTTGACTTTTGTGCATTTTTCCTGATTCAGATGCTTTTTCAACTGTCATTAATTTAAAATCTTTCAGCTGATTCTCCTGGATTTTCCAAGACAATTTTAGATGTATTGATGCTGAAGGCAGGTCAGTCTCCTGCTTTAAGATGACTCTGCCTCACTCTGTTCTGAGCCATTCCATCCTCATTTTTACAACAGTCTCATTTCAAAGCTGGTTGGCCCTTGATGTGCTCACCCACACTGAATACACATGTGTGTGTACACACACAAACACACACACATACAATCTTGCCCAAACAATACCTAAGAGATTTACAACATGATAGCACCAAGAATATTCTTTATCCCCATCAGGTCCAGTTTTAGGTCAAGTGTCATCCAGTAGCCCTGACACTGTCACCCAGGGCCTAGTTTCTCTGTCTACTTTGCATAGTGTCTGTTTTACCCCACGCTGAGATACCTACTCCCTCCTCCAAGAGCTCCAAGTTTTCTTCCTCTGGAAGCCAGAGCCGAAAGCAAATCAAAACAAATTAAAATTTAAAAACAAAAAATAGCAATAATAAAAGACAGCATCAATTCTGGAACTTCCTTACGCTTTTCAAAGAAGAGAGAAAGAAAAGAAGTTTCTTTCTTATAAAAACTTCTTCCCTGTAGCTGCCTCAGCAAATGTCTTCTCACATTTATTTCTGTCCCCTGTATGACATGAATATCCCTGAACCAGTCACTCTACTGAGGGAAAGGGACACACTGATAGATTCCAGAGCGTCAAGACCATCCCTGGAGACAGCAGTGAGGTCAAAACCAGCCCCTTGATGGCTGAGAATGGAGAGTGGGGGTCAAAGGAAACTTAGGTGAGAGGATGAATGCTAGGCAGCAAACAACGGATATTCACCAGGGGTGGTAGCTGCTGGCTATGATTTTGTTTAGTTCCTACAGTCTACATATCTATACCCAGCCCATGCTGTCTTAAGGCAGAGTCCCTTGCAAGAATTAAAGTCCCCAAATTAGTGCTCAACCAGCATTAATTCCTAGTTACTGGGACGCACACTGAACAGAGCCACAGTATTAGGATGTGTTTATGACTCCCCAGTTCCTGTCTCGGCTCTTCTGAGGAAGTGAAGACAGAAGGCTTTATAATTTGGGCGTCTTTGGATTCGCTCTCCACGACAGCCTCAGACTGCAGCACTGCCCCTGCTATGCCCCAGTTCCCAGAGCCTGGGAGAGACCAATAACTCAATTCACCACCCACTACTGAAAACATAAATAATCACCCTCTCCTGCTCCCCACGGGAATGCCTCTCATTGTAAAGAAAACATTGCTTTTAAATAAGAGTGTGGGCTTGTTTAATTCATGATCAATTTCTACTTCTACCGTGGAAGATGTCACCAATCCCTTCCAGATGCAGCTATTCCCTCTGTGATAGGACCCCATTCCTAGAACCACCCCTTACTTTTAGGTCTGATCATTTCCCATCAGGTTGTGTAGCTGATTCTGGACAGGCTTTATCTCAGCATCTTTGCCTGATTCATCTATGTCTTCTCCACGATACTTTTGACAATGCTATAAACATTCTATGCACTCAATCAATATTTTTAATGGCTTGACAATTTCATTCTCTTGGGAGAACGAAATCCCCCTTGAAGTGGAATAAAGCAAGCCGAGACTACATTTCCATGGAATGCTTCCCATATTAGTCATTTTTCAGTAAACTCCCTCATACTTCAATATGCAAACTTCATAAAACACACATATCTTTAAACGCAATGTTTTCCTGTCAATAATTATAAAGGAAAAAATTTATGTCATCAAAACTCAGTGCAACATTATTAAGAACATGAATGTGCATATAAAAGTCTTAAGTTGTATTCAAAATACAGCATCACACAGAGCATAAAGGGTGTGGGAATACCTTGGTTACTGCAGGTATAAGAGAGTGGGTCCCAGGAGAGGATCATAGCACAGGGGGTCATGTAGCTGCAATGACAAACATTATGCTGAAACATACTGCTGATATGACAAGAATCCTTCTTGAAAAACTTGTTTCTTTTAACTAAGCAAAGATGGTTGCTTTTAGTGTATTTGCATCCTAAAGCCTCAACCAGATCCTCGAAGGCTGATCAAAGTCTCCTGTTCAGGAACCTTTAGAGCAGCCTCAGATATGAGGTGGCTCTCTACCAGCTCCTCTGATTCTGATAATTTGCCTGAAATTGCCTTTTTCACCTAGTCATGCCGACCCTGTACACCACCTCCTTCCACGACCCTTGATAAACAATGGCTTCAACCCTTCTCCTCAATTCCATTCTCAACTCTTTTCAACATGCAAATAACAAAGAGTTAGCTACAAGAAGTAAACTTTTTATCGTAAATTTTTATTTGCTTTTCTGCCCCTAACAACTGTATTTATTGCTGTGTATTCATTTCTACGTCCTATCACAAACTTAATATTTATGACATGGAGTAAAAAACTGTACACGTTGCTGCATAAAAAGCATTATTAATAGTCTCACTAAGTATTTGCTGATCAGGAAAGGATGGTTAATCTTTGTATTTCTTAATATGGTAGTTACTTCTACCTAGACCTTTTTGTGGGTTTTAGTTACATTTCAGAAAATAGGTTGGTGGTTTTGTGTTGACATGTAATGGATTACAATTTTTATCCTTTTAAAATAATGGGCAATAGGATTTGGTTAGCCTTTTCATGCAAAATGACTGACTTTCAGAAAAAGATTCCTGTAATTATCATTTTATTATATTAGATTGGACAAAACAATTTTCAGCATTTTTGAAGTTTCTACCGTACTCAAAGCACTGGGTTGGTGATACAGGGAAATCAAGGTGATCATTATGTGATTCCCCCACCCTCCAATAGCCCCAGAATAGGAGAGGAGATAAACATCTATTCATCAAACTACAATACAGGTCTAATTGTGGTAAGCAATAAAACTGAAGCAGAAACAAAGCTCTCTGTGAGCAGAGAGATGTAGTAATTCCAATTGGAACAAAGGATAGAGATTTGAAACATATTTGAAAATGAAACATATTTGAAAATGAAGCCTAGAACTATCAAGTTAAAAAAGAGAGTTTACAAGCATTAGCAAATGTGTTTGCGCATATTGATCACAGCATTAGACTCTGAAGAGAATGGAAAATACGACAAATTCTCACTTATATCCCCAGTAGTAGGGATGAGGTAAAATTCTGCATTGCTGATGAGAAGGGAAGTCTACTTAAAAAACAAACAGAGTAAGCAAGAATATGAATGAAACATCTACTTCCTAAGCAAGTAAGTGCTTGGATTATTTAAAAATTATACTTTAGTCATATGACCTTGAACAAGAACTTAACTTCTGTTGGCATCACTTTTCTCATCTGTAAAACTAGGACTTGAACTAAATGATTTCTGAATGCCTCATAAGGTTGAAACTGCTATAATTATATTATTTGCATACAATTCAAATTTTTATTGGGTGCCTGCCATGTATACAATGCCATGTGCACTGGAAAATATTAAATAAACATAATGCCCAGCCTCTGACCTCAAGAAACACAATCTTTGTGGAGAGGTCCATCAGTGTCAGGCTCTACATCCCTAAGTGCCAAAAGGCAGGATCCCAATAACAAGCAATTTGGGAATTGAGAGAACACAAGGGTCTTGGAGCCAAGGGAAGCATCCTGGCAGAAAAAAAAAAGTTCTTAAAATATGTCACAAAAGAAGTTAGAATTTGAGGAGGAAATTAAGAGGAAGAAGGCATCCAATTCCCCTACCTACTTCCCACCCCTGACCAAAGGCAACCTCAGAGGGAGCTCATTAGAGCTCCAGATCACTGTTTTGAAAATACTACCTTATCATTCAGCAGTTACCCACTGAATGTAAGTATCTAGGCCACACATTAGAGCAACTTGTAAGGGCTGGTTTTCAAGGCTTCTGTAATATGTTAACTCACAATCTGTTATATCTGTGAGTACTGTTCTTAGTTTTATATGGTCATCAATTCAAACTCTGAAAATAAATTTATAGTCTGAGCAACAGCAGTAATGATGAAAACCTTATTACCTTATTCCCAGTGTTTATTATTAATGACGGGAAGGTCTGTTCAATGAGTCATACACCTTCCTCCCCAAGTGCTCAAGGCTGCTATTAGCTCATTGTTATGGGTATTGTCACTGGGCATAGTATTCTATGAAGTGTAATGGTCTTCTGATTATTATATTGTGGCATGTGAATAATGTACTCCAACGTTTCATAGATTATCTTAAGTGAGAGTCTATTACTATTACTTAAGATTTCTTAGGAAATCAAAATGAAATTTTAATACCAGAAATGCTTTCTGTTAAGCACAGTGACTTGTTTCCAACACAGTAATCACATACATTCATTGTACATAACAAGTTGGGAAAACTGAAAAAAAAAATATAAAGTTACCTGTGTTATTTTTTGTGTAAAAGTACATTTTAAAACATTCACTAAAAAAGGAAATCAAATTATGCAAGGGTTTTGCAGGCTTTATGCACAGTTACAAAGATAGTCTATTTTACAACATAGGTACTCAATACTGTAATTTTTTAAAACTCACTGCCTGTGTGGCCTTTGTCAACCTTCCCTATATACTGTGGACTTATGACTAATTACTTCCTGTCAGTCTGTCTTTTCTTCCAACTTCATAAATCACCATCATTACAAATATCTCTGGAGAATGTAAAATAAGGAAGGTTTTTATTAATATAAAAGGGATCTGAGAGCACTCAGCTGTTCATGTAAACATATTACTTCACTGTGTAGATCCAGTGAAGTTGATCAAATTCTACCTTGAGGGACTATGCACCATGAGGACAGGTCTAGCTAATGGCTGGATCCCACTACATACCATGACCAGTTCCCTTTGAGCTTTGAATTTAATTCAAGGCTTGTTCCTGATTTTTTAATCTCCAAACCGTAAATCCACCTCAGAAAAAGTAAGTGGAAATGGAATAGACTAAGGTTTCAAAGGCAGCAACAGCTGTAGTCCTGTCCCAGCCCCCTTGTGTTAACTTCTATTCGACAGGAAGCACCAAAACCCCTTTCCCTGGACAAAGGGAAAAGCTTGAGGGTTAGAAAGAAATTTGGGAACAAGGTGCCATTTATCTGAACTGTGGAAGCAATGTCAATTAACGTCTGCTTTCACTGAGATTAAAGGTGGAGGGATGTCTGAAAAACGAGGTAACCATGTGCTTTGGTACAGTAAAAAGGCCAAGCCTTTTATTTCATAAAAAGTGTGACTAAGATTTGTTAAAAGGAGAAGTACATGTTTCTGATGAAAACTAGACTTGGGTGATTTTTTGAACAAAAGAAATTGATTCGCATAATCTCCATACTGTGTGTGGAAAACTTGAGAAGATGAACCCATGATGGCTCCATCACTGGGCAGAGGTGTACCAAGAGTTGTGTGCCTTCCATTCTCTCCGCTCCAACTTCCGTAAGACCAGTGGGCGCCCCTCAGCCACAAGGAGATTTTAGAGCAGGTGAAGCACCACTGACGTTCAGCTAAGACACCTGAGAACTGGACAGGAAAGGCTCATGAGCAAGGCCTCTGAACAGTCTGATGTGTCCAGAGGGAGACTGTGGAGACACTAAGTTGAAAAGGGTTACAGAGAGCTGCGTGGGAGGGTTAGAACATGGTAAGAATTGTCAAGGAAAAGGCTAGCAGTATGGAAGTAAGGAGCGTCTATGTGAGTCACCCTCTGAAGGCAGATCTACTGATAGAGGCCCTGTGCTATACCAGGACTTAATTGCAAATCCTCACACTCTGCTCTGGTTCAGGACGCTGATGAAGGAATCTGTAAAAGGGCAACTCAAACCTCCTTTGGAGACTAGTGTGTATTCATTTGAGGAAAATGGGCAAGGAGGTAGTATCTGGAGGGCACTGGCCAGCTCCAAGAAGTGTGCTAATCTGGATTCCTCCACCCAGCCTGAGGGATTTTACCTCTGATGTCCCAGACTCTTCACCGTTCCCCTGCACAGAGGACTCTCAGGAACCACTCTCCAAATATCAAAAGACCTGGTGCAGGAACATACATTACAGTCTATTTGGTGATGTTCAAGCAAATCTTAAAACAATCATGTCTTACAGTATTTTAGAATAAATTCACACATGGTAGGAGTTTGAACTGGATAACTTCTTTGTGTAATTATTCTGTAACTTCATTGGGTAAAATCAGGGTCTTCTTGAGGAGCTCTCGTAATTCTGTTCAGGCACAAGGAAGAAGCAGCAGGAGGAGGCGGAGGAAGAGAATGAGGAGGAGAAGGAAGAGGGAGAGGAAAAAACAGCACAACCACATGAGAGTACTTTATTTAGCCTTAAAAATCCCAGTGTTCCAAGGTCTATGAAAATTAGGTCACTTCCCTTCTCTAGGCAAGATGGTACTTTGACTCTTACTTATGGCACTGAGCTTGAAAACCCAGAGCACCAAGAGAAAGTGAAAAGGGTTCCACTGAGCCTTTATTTCCTATCAAATGTAAAGCAATTAATATCCAGAAATAACTTTCACTGCCTGAAGGTTGGATTTTCTAATTGTCCAAACCATCTTCAACCCACATAGAGAGATTTTTCAGTGAACTTCCTGATAACAGGGACAGCAAAACAGTCAGCAGTTTCTTTCAGGAAATCTTTCCTAAATCCAGCATGTCCTCTCTGAACTGGCCTTGGTGGCTTGGAGGCGATGGTAGTGGTTCTTTCTCCTCCTCTATGGCACCCTCAACTGACTTTCTGGACACTGATTAACCAATTTAAAAAGAAATGCCATGTCTGGGTGCTGACGGGAAATGAGAAGGCCTGGAACTGTCTACACCACTGCACCCACATCCCGTACATTTGGAAATAAAGTGCTTCCTAAGGTAAATGGCATAGCTACCCAGCTTCCTGTGGGTCACTGTTGTCTAACACTCATGTCAATGAATTAAACACAGGTTTTCACACTAAAGTCTCCATGCAATTTCCCTATGCTGCCTCCCTTTAGGGTCATGATTTTTTACCTCATTACGAATTTGATTAAACAATCAATCTCTCTATAGAGAAAAAAATGAACAGATGCAAAAATACACACTATTTCAGGGGGTTTCTGGGCTCCCTGAAGCTCAGGGACTGATTCCCTAGGGGTCCAAGGACATTTAGTTACTAACTCCTATGTAACCACATTGCTTCTGGAAATACCCACACCATTAAGTTTTCTGCAGTTAAGCTCTGAAAAATTAGCAGCTCTGACTCATTTAAAAACCTTCAGTCACTTGCTTTGGTGCAAATGTGTCTTTGAGATGAGGAGATGACATTCTCCTAGAGAATGGAAGGAAATTGCCCTAAATGTCAGTAACCAGACTTTAAGCATTACATGCAGTATCACAAGAAACTGAGTGATAGGACTGCAAAAGGATGCATGCCACAGATGCTTGGGATTACATTTAGATGAAATCTGTGTTTTGCTGTACTTTACATATATTTGACATCATTGAGATTCTCAAGAATTACAAATACTTGTCATACTTTATACACTGCAAATGTGTATTATTATACAGCCAATGTAGATAAGGTCTTCATAGAACTACTTTACTCTAGCACTAAGTCTCACTTTGCAATAAAACACACAGCTCAACTCCAATAGCAGGGTTTTAGCTGTATTTCTGTATTATGTTGACGCTAAGCAATCAAGTCAATAACACAGTATCTTAAAATAGCAAAGAACAAGAATACACACAATCAACTGGAAAAGAAAGGAGAGAAAGTGAGTCCAGAAAGAGAAAAATGTCAGATACAGAAAAACACGTGACTCTGGTCCTTTAGACCCTAGAAAAATGGACTTATTCCAAAACTAGGAAGGTATGACATATGTATGAGGAGCTTAATCCTCTAAAACAAACCTCAGTATCACCATAAAGCTCTTGGAAGGATCTTCTTGGAGAATCAACTTAACTTGTAATTTAAGGTGAAATTTAGAATTGAGGAAAAGCTGACAACCAAAATTCTTTCCTCAAGTTGGTATCAGATTTCATAACTTTCTAATGAAGAAGACCATCTGGCTTGCTTTATTTATGTTTGCAGTCTTTTCAGATGTGGCACTCCTTGCTTCTGCTTAATTTTGTTAACATTCTCTTTTCTTTCTGTACAGCTTTCTTTTCAAGTATGCCTTAGAGAACAACATTCTCTAGACTATTGCTGAATTGCATGAATTCTGAGATTCTTAGGGAAACACTTCATTGTTTTTAATGAGAAAACTTTTGAAGAAAGTTGTTAGTGTAGTACATTAAAAACAATAAATATTTATTAGCCCAAGTGAGTAGGAAGCTGGACTAGAGTTTTACACAAGAATGTTTTATATAAGAATCTATGGCTCTATCACATGTAGGTTGGAAAAGATTCTTCCTGTGTTCAGCAGGCTTCCGGTCTGGCCATCAGAAAGAATAAACAGATTTGAAATTTAAGGCAGGAGATGATCAGTGTCAAGTAAGTGGTACACACAAGTGTACAGAGAAAGCAGAGAATCGTGCAGGGTTGGGGTGATCATGAAAAGGTTCAAGGATAAGGTAGGAACTGGCTGCTCTCCACGTAGATACCTGAATAAGATAGAGCTGGATAAAACATACTGATTACAATGACAGAGACACTGAACCTGGTTTCTTAGTCATTTTCCTAGTTCAACTGCTTGTACTCTTGGTGGCGAGTTCTATGTATCTACCCAGAGAGCCAAGTTCCAATACAATTATGGGAATTGAGAAATTCACAGTAAAGTCAACCTTACATTTGCTCACTTACTTGATACAATAAACACAACATGAGAGAAGGGAAAAAAAGACAGTGGGAAAAATATACTAAATGGTGCATACTTAATTATATTCCATTAGCCATTTTTCCCTTCTCAGATGATGCTAAGTGGCTCTGGGAATAAAAGGTTATAGTGACTTAGTTTTTTTTTTTTTAAGCTTTGTAAATTTGTTCATTCAGCAACATGCCATCTTACTATTAGTGTACTAGTGTTTTGAGACTCAATGAAAAATGGCTTCACTACTTATTTTATAAAATAACAAGGGGAATGTCAATCTTTCTTACACAGTGGTGGATCATCTAATGGATGAATGGTAACTAGAAATGGCTCTGGACAAAGGAATTTAAGAAAAGCCAAAAATACTCATGAAGACTTGAATAGGATGACAGAGAAACATATACATCTGTACCCTGCTACTGCCTTTTGAAATTTTTCAGTTTGGTGATTTCTGTTTTTGACCCAGATTGAATGTAGCTGGTCTAATGAATAGAAGAAAATGGATTCGGTCAACTCAGTATGTCAGGAAGACATTTGTAGACTCCTTGTCCTGGGTGCATATTCTAGTTTATTTCTAACAGGAAAGTGTCTAGGAAACAAATTTGGTTAAAATACTATGTAATTATAGAATTAATATGTTTGTCCCAGAAAGATCTTTTACTATCATCAAGTAAAATTTACCAGGTTTCAAGGGGACGCACGGATAAACTAGGAGCAATAGTGCAAAGTAAGATGCTAACTCATCCTTCCTACTCCTCATCTCCGTCCCGCCTTCCATCTTCTACCATCTGGCCCTTGCAGGGAAACGTGGCCATGTAAACCTCAGCTGACACCTTCACTAAAAACTACCTGCAGCTGAGGCACTGAGGCTCCGGTGTCCTGGAATCCAAGACACTGAATTTATAATCCCCATTCCTAAGATCTGAGGCAAGTAGTAGCTCTTCTTACCAAGGTACATTCACCTGGGAAAAGAAAACCAGACCCCCAAGGCATCTGACATTCAAAGTCAATGCGATTCATACAACACTACTTTCAGTAGGTTGGGATTCCGAGCATCCCTGTGAGTAAGGATGGGGTGGTGGGCATTTCCAACGAGTTCCCAGGTGATGCTGGTGCTGCTGCTGCTGCTGCTCAGGAGACCTCCCTTTGACAACCACTGGTCTATCAATAAACCCCTTTTTCCCATCATGCCCTCAGCCTTCTAATACTTCTTTTTGCAGACGAGCTAACCAAGCCATTCACTACTGCCCATGTGTTTAATATGTTTCATCCTTAAGCCACAAAGTAAAAGACTGGATGCACTGCCTGATGTTCTACCCATTGGGAGGGCTTTTTATCACCACTTTTTTTCAAGAATATGCCTGAACGGCACTACAGTGCAACCACTGTTCATTTTCAGCTGACCCTCTTATTAACCATGCTTAGGCTTTTCCCTCTTCTGTCACCTGGTATAAAGGATGACCCATGTTACCAGAGGCAGACTGAAAGAGAGCCACCTAGGACAACAGTGGTAGAGAAAGCAGGCATCTGGCCTACATGCGAGTGCAGATTGCTTGTGCCCCTAGTTCTGTTTATGATCCAAGATAAATGTCTCCCTTCCTATGAATGGTTAGTTGGTAGATGTACCTGACCTCACCACATAATGGGTCTGATAAAATCCAGTTCATAATGGACAGTTATGTCCAAATGAGTGTTTGGTGTCCCATGGTCAGGTGTTCTGTCTCCACTAGGGTAATATGCCAGGAGCTATTTTCCAAAAAATGTATAATTCTCTGCGTCAAATGGCATAGCCTTTCTCCAATGCTCTGTGGGCCTGTGTTGTGGTTTCCCCCAGTAAGCACTTACTATAAACTCCACATGGTATGGCTTTCCACCACCAACATGCACCATACCACTATATGGCCTGACAGATCACACAGGTCAAGTGGCAGGGTACTGGCACTGCAACCCAGACTTGCTGCAGAACTCTTTCTTGCCCTGTGCCTAATACAAAGTTGGCAGCCTTTTGTATCACCTAATACACAGGTCAGAGCAGTATTCCCATGTGTGGAATATGCTGCATCTAAAACTCAAAAGGCCCACCAAGCACTGGGTTTTCTTCTTTAATGGTAGAAGTTGCAAAATGAATAATCTGTCCTTTACTTTGGAGGAGATGTACTGATGTGGAGGATGTGAAGAGTCCCTGAATGTCTGTTGACTTCAGTCCACATTCTCTAGAGAACATGAGTCCTTATCTAGTTCTCCAACATGCTAGCCATTTCTTGCTTATCCATTCTGTTTTACATGATAGTATCAGTATAGTGGACCCAGTGTAATGTTCTATAGGGTGTTCATCTGGTCCACATTATGACAGCTGAACATAGAGTTGATATAACACTGGAAAAATGGTAAATACTACTGTCCAAAGTGAATACAAACTCTTTCTGTTTCTCTTTTTGGATAGAGATGGGAAAGAATGCTAAGGAAGAATTCCTAAGGAAGACTGATGGCTGAGGGTCATCTTCTGTCAGCCTATCAGCTAGGAATACGCACTCTAGGAGAGAAGGATTCTGGGCAAGACCATAAAATATGCACTACACAAAAATTAATATTCTAAGAATTACTAGTATTAAAACTATTTTTAATAAATAATGTTAATCAAGGACACCTTACTATTCATGAAGTATTTTGAAAAATTACATTTTTCTTCACAACAACTCTGTGAGGTCATCAGATTGAGTATTATCTTTAATTTACAGATTTTAAAATTTTTGAGACTCAGGGAACTAAAACTTATTTCTTCTGTTAGAAAAATGATCACTCACTTGATGTTTGATGTTTTCACAAATATCAAGCATTTGATATTAGTATAATTATCAAGTGATTACAAAAACACACACAACCTGACTTCAAGTTAAGAGTGCTTTCCACTTTTCCACCAAGGATTTTTATATGATAAATAAGATGAGAGGTTCATTAATAAGAGTATAACATCAAGCTTTCCCTCTAGAATAGGTGAGTGAATTTTTTAAAACTTTTCATTACAGTTCTGATCTTTTACACTAAGAAATAATTATAAGAATTGACACTCAAAAAACAGGTCAATTGGTGAATAAAAAAGGGATTATTTTTTAAAGTAAGAGTACTTGACAGTTCTTGTAGGCTGGAGGGAAGCATCTCTTCAAACTCTAAAATAAAGTAAATACCTTCTCTGAGAGTTAAAAAAAAATCAATGCTTAAAGGATTAGAAAAGAATTAAGCAAATTCATCTTAGAAAGAAAGACTAGTACCTAGGCCTGCAAATTTCAACTATAATCAGAATGAAAATACAGTTAAATCTAAAGAAAAATAGCAAGCCATATTAAAGGGGCTCAGTTAGCCAGGGAAAGAAAGAATGAGTAGCTTCAGTGGCAATAATGGCATTACCAAGCCAACTCTGTCCCTATTAGAGTGTGTCCAGCCCAAGAACCAACCACCCAGGCCCACTGGGAGGCAGGTTCAAAAGGTGAAGATAGATGCATTAGGCCATTGTCTCTTGACATCATCAAATATCTTTATAAAAATAAACTATGCTGATGTTGGTGATGATGATGTTAAAAACCTACGGCTAGTAAAAATCCACTACCACAATTCTACTGTCAGGGCTCCTTGTGCCCACCTCTCAACCAAAAAAGAAAAAAAAAAAAGGTTATCAAGCCATCATGTCTTTTTCGCACAGCAGCCAAAACATTTGGTGGAAACTCCCCAGCCACTGAAATTTTTAGACTCCTAATTTTTCACTCAGTTTGTTCTTGGCACCTAGAGAGGAGGAGCAATAACTATCATAAGACCCATATGGCAGGAGAAGGCCATTTGCTTTACACAGACTGATGGATGGGCTTATTCCAGACAGCTTCAATTTCCAGGCAAAATGACAAGCCCAAATCTATATTATTCTCTTCTGAGGTAGTCAGGATTTCTTTAACAATACCCAACCATCACAAAAACCCTACAGCAGGAAGATCATGTGCTCACCGCTGGACTGGACCTAGGAAGAGTGAGGTTGCAGAAAAGCTTCTCCTTCAGAAGGTTCTCCTTTCATTGCAGCCCCACTAAGGATTCTCCTAACTAGAATCATAAACGTACAGTATCCTAACTGTATGGCTCCTCTTCCAGCTCAGCCCCTAGTCATGGCTCATGCTCTATAATCAGCCAGGTTCTGGCAAGGAGTACTCTAGACAAGCTGTTTCAGTGGCTATAGTGTCCTCTACTGATTTGTAGCTGTGGGCTAGGGAGTATCAGAGGCAGCAGCCCCACCTAATGGTGATTATTAAATGCCATTCCTTGGCTTCCTCAGCTACAACTTAACACCAGCCTCCTGAGGAATCAGGCTATTCCAACATTCTTCACCAAAAGAGAAGCACAGTGATACAATAAAATAAGCCAGTCAGGGGGAAGAAAGGAAACACTTAACTCCCTTTTTGCTACCTCCTCTATACCATTTACCATATAATTTGATTACTTATATTAGTGCATGATAATTACATGTTTAATGTTGTCTCTCCCCACAAGGCTGTGAATTCCTTGAGGAGCTAGGGAAATAAACACAGACAACACAAATGAAAACAAGCAAAGTTTATCTTTTCAGAGCTTGCTATAGCAAAAGAGTCAGCAATCACCACTTGTATTCGGTAGAAACTCAAATGCAGGCAAGGGAAGAGAGAAAGCTTTATAAAGCCAAAAATGGAAGGCCTCAAGTATGCTCTGATTAGAACCTCTTGGTATGAGGAAGCAGAGGTAGGCTAAACAGAAGTGGTGCATCTTATATGACTAGTTTGGAGAACATGTATGGCTTTCTGGTTGCTCTTGATTTGGAAGAAGCAGCAAAAAACAGGGAAGCTGGCACTCATAGATGAAGTCCTGACCACTCTTGGCTGACTGCTACAGAGACTGTGTGTTAGAATTCTATCATCGTATGTAGTCTGATCATTGTGTATTTGTACATCAGTCTCTCAGTCTTCCCATTTTATCATTGGCTTTTTTGCAGAAGGTTGACCAGTTCAGAAAAGGTAGACATCAAGATCTTCACCTTCACTGCCGGAGGATTGTTCAGTTTTCTCCATGGTCTATACAGTATTGCAAAATATTTTGACTTCCTGTTGTCATATCATCATGACAATAATCTTAGTAGGTTGTGCAGAAATATTTAAGACTCTGGATAAACTACAACAAACTAGCATCATGACTACTATGACAAAAACAAGAATAATGAATAGTTCCTGTTAGATGAATCAGAATCAGGACCCCTAGCTGCCTAACCCAGGTCAGGAGAATAAAACCTGTATGCTATGAAGATCAGCCCTAGAGAGCCAAGTAGATTTTTCCTTAAGGCTTTTTCCTCAAGCCTGTTCTACCTTCCTTGTACCTATTTCATTGATCCAAGTATAGCAAGAAGTATTAGCAACATCACAGATGCCACCACAATTAGCCAACAAGAAACAGCAATAGAATTGTGCATCACTACTCATGCCAACCAACTGAAGCTGATCTGTTTTCCATCTAACGTAGAGGTGGTACTGTTAATAATGTTTTGACTATTTGTCTATTTGTCTGATTTCTACCATTATGAATACTGTTCTGTTTGCATGACAATGAGTTTATGCAACAATTCTTCCAGGTATAGTGTCTGAATAACTATGAGTGTCCTCATTTAGGAACTCACATCTGATTTGTAGAATTATAAATAATATAAAATTTCATTATTTATAGATTTGTAGTAATACAATGTCTTCTCTCCGGCCTTAGTGACTTAGAGAATTAAGTTCTCTGTGTACAGAAAATTCTCAGAATATTATTCCTGAAGTAAATGAGATGCTAGTGTCAAGCAAACAGGACCAGTGTCCCAGCCATAAAGGAAATAGTATCATACAGGGGCACATGGAGATTCAGGGGAAAAAGGAATCATTTATGACACAAAGTTGGAACCAAGTCATTACATTATCTGAGTTAAATATTTGGATCTCTGTTAGTCTTTTCCAAATGACAAGTGTTTGGCCATTGCCCTTCAAAGGTTGCCGAATTAAAATTTAGAATTATCTAGGATCTGATCAAGAGATTATAATAATTGGTTCTTTTTTCTGGAAGAGAAGGACACTAGCAAAGTCACAGGTTGATTTTTTTAAGGTCATCTGTTCATGTAGATGCAAGTGGAAACATCACCAGCTGTAATTCCCTATGGTCTCATTTGATGAGACCAGAATTGCCCAGAGGTTTTGATGATAGGGGTCAGGTGATAGATGGCATATCTAGCAGTCAGTAAGATTGAGAGGATAGCATTTGGGGTAATCTAAGAATGGCATTAGGGTGTACTCTGACTAACAACTATTATTAGGAAGAAAGAAAAAAAGAAAAATAGCCACAAGTAGTCAAAAACCAGTGATCTTTAGAAAATGAGAAAAAGAGTCACTATACACAAGCAAAACAAAAACAAAGCGAGAATTAGGCAGGTGTTTTGGTCCAATGTCTTGGGGAAATCTATACATTATTTGAGGTCATCGGTTTGTTTCAAAGGTCTTGGGGTAGTGTCTACTTCAGAAAATAAGGCTGTTCTTAAAGAATTTCTGAGAATCCTTGGTTTGAGATCCACTATTTGAGTAGTGTTCCAATTATGTGAAATTTTGAACTGCCTCTTTAGCTGTGAAATGTGAACCTAAAGATTGACTCTCTGGAGTTTCACTGCTGTATTTGTTGTTAACACTACCTGATAAGGCTACTTCCAGGGAGGTTCAAGGATAGTTTTTCTTTGATATCTTTTCCAATATATGAAACCTCCTGGTTGAATATCATAAAGAAGCTCTTTGGGAAGAAGTTGTAGGAAAGTGGCTTTAACCTGTTGGTGACAGGGGATGGGTATAGCACATGAGTCCCTTACAACATTTTGTCCTATTTGCATGCTGCAGGGAAGAGTTTAGTATTGAAGATGAAATCACTAAATGTGTGAGCCTTCTAGTTCCCAGTGCGTCCCTGAGGGAGTAGATCAAGTGCCCATAAGAACTAGTGAGAACAACTTTGGCCAAGGAGCTCAAGGGTTTCTGAAGCTTCTCCTAATTTTAATTTAAGAAAGCCTTTGGTTCTTTCAACCTTTCCAGAAGATTATAGGTGGTAAGGACACTATATGTTTTGAGAAAGGGGTAATATTTTACAGAGTTCTTTTTTTATTGTTTCTCATACAGTGTGTGTCTTGGCCACTGACATAAAAGTTGATATGCCACAGGTTGGAAACACAAATTCAAGTAGATTTTTAGCAACTGTAGAGGCTGTAGCTTTTCAGCAACGAAATGCTTCATCCCATTCTGAAAACAGACATGCAATAACTAAAACATATTCAAATCCCATGGAGGTGGAAGCTGGTAAAATGCATTTGAGGGTGTTCAAAAAGCCCTTGAGGCTTTGCTTTGTGACCATGTCCTACCCTCATCATCTTCCCAGCATTATGTTGTTGACAGGTGGCACATGATCCCTAAATAGTCTCAGCACAGACAAAAGGGCTTTCTGTAGTTCATGATGTCTAAGTAAGGCTGTTGAAGAGCCCTCTTCAGGTTACAGAAGGCCTGTTAATGTTTAGAAAGTCTCTCTACAGGGAGACTTTCTTACTGTAGATTTCGTCAACTCCTAAAAAGCTGCTGTCATTTCAGTAAAATTTGGCACCCATTGTTTATTATATCCAGTTAAACTTAGAAATTCTCCTAATAATTATTTTTGAAGGGTCTAGGGAAGGTTTAGATTGTTTTTAGTCTATTAGGAGAGTGTTTCTTCCCTTATTATGTAGGTCATACCCTAAATAACAAATTGCACTTTAGAAAAATGTGTCTTTTGAAACTGTGCATCATTTTCTGCTAAGGCTGAGAGAATGTAACTTGAATACATTTTATGAGTTTCCTTGTTCTCTGAACAAGGTAGGAGACCATCCACATACTTTTCACAATTGAACCACAAGGAAAGTTTAATCTTTTAAGTACTGATTTGAGGAAAAAACCCTGAGATATGATTGTCCAGGTGTATTGTTGTTCTACTCAGGTAAAGGCAAAAAGATATTGCCTATTCTGGTCTAAACTGAAAAAGGCAGAGCAACGATCCAATACAGTAAAGCAAGTGGCTTCAGGCAGAATTAATGACAGGATGGTATTTACAGTTGGTTCTATCAGGAACCAAAGGATAACAATTTTACTGATGGCCCTGAGGTCTGAACAAACTGATATCCTCATCTGTCTAGTTTCTTTACTGGCAGCAAAGGAGTATTACAAAGGCTACTGTGTAGTATAAGACCTTTGGATATAAAGCTTTTAACTGTAGGTTTGATCCTTTCTTTTGATTCTGGCTTCAAGAGACACTGGGGAAGTCTGGGTAATAGTTTGGTAGGATCTACCTGAATTTTGCTAGGTTCTGCTTCTATTATTTTTCCTTTGTCAGCTGAAATTTTAGCTCATAGTGTCAGGGATGATGTAAAGACCTTTTTCTAGTTTACATATCAAATATAATGAAGAAGACAAACAAATATCCAGAGAAGATACAACTTGATTATGAATAAAGATTTCTTCAAGAAATGGTCCCTCTGCTGTGTATTTAATATTATAGTCTCATTTGCAAAGTAAATTCTTCCTTATTCAGTTTTCAGGGGTAGTATCACAGTACAAGAAGGAATATTTTTAGTCAAGGGCCAAAGGGTTACAGTTAAGGGCTGAGAGATGGGGAACATCTGTGGTTATCTGAACTATCTACCATCTAAATGGTGTGTCTTCTCTCAGGAAGAGGGTAAGCAAACATGGCAGAGTTTCACGCAGAAAGAGAAGTGTCTATATCCACCAGTAATTGATGAGGTTGACGATCTATATTTATATTTAATTCACTATGAATATTTAAGGTTAAGACAAAATACTGAGCTATTTTTCCTTCTTGAAGCAGCCCTCATTCATCTGACTTAAAAGAATTTTTCTTTGCCTTTTCTTTGGTTGGATGGGACTGCCTTTTTTTCCAATGTCATTTCTATTTATAAATATCTGAAAGTGTCCTTGTCAACAGGTAGTTAGTTGGAAGGTGGCCACCTGACTGTTTGATCTATAGGACCTTGAGGTTATTTTGGGTTCCATCTTGGTTTTTTGTTCCAAAGCTCTTTCAAAATTTTCTGTCAGGTGTAATTCAGGTAGAGGGACTATTTATCATTCCAATTTCATTTTTGAATTCGATCTCTAATTTCATGTTTAACTCCATTGTCAAAATGAGATGAAAGGCCTGCCCCTCCTTTAATTACCAATATTTTTGGAAGGTATTTTCTAATCTTTCCAAAAATCTCCCGTTATTTCATCTCTTTTCTGTTTGCATGATTAAACCATGGTTCAATCAGATTTTAAAATGTTTGAACATTTTTTCCTTAAATTTTAAATCGTGGTTAAAAAAAAACATAACATAAAAACCTTCTTAGCCATTTTCAGGTGTATAGTTTAATAGTGTTAAGTGCAGATCTTCAACTGATTTTTATTGGAAATACTATGAGTACAGCTTTTAGGAGAGTTTAAGACTCTATTAGAGGGGGACACATTGTTTTGACTCTCAAGTTTATTGTGGAAGGAAGGATCCTGTAATTCCCTTTCTGGTTTAGTCCAATCACCTTTTGGAATTCAAAATTTAGCATCTGAGGTTCCAACTAACATGTGTACAACTTAATATAGGTCAGGTAACTAATGCACCTCGAAGAATTTTAAATTCTATGAATATTTGCCGGTCTTGTCTGGGTTTAAGGAATTCCGCAGTTTTAGCTCTTGATTTATTTTCATTCCAAAGTTTAAATTCTACAGTTGCCTACGTACTTGACTAATGAGAGGGATGGATCTCCAGAGGAAATTGGAGTTTGGATTCTTAAAAGAATTAGGTGACCTGGACAAGAGAAAGAGAAGGAAGGAGTCAAAAGAGGTGTAGAAGGGAGACCAGAAGGGATAAAACAGGAATATTTCAATAGTGGGAGGCAACTAGAGGACAAGGATGAGGACGATTTACCTGGGAAATGGGTCTAATCTTTTGTTATATAAGTTTGTCAAACTGCTCATTAGAGTTGGCCAAATAATTTCCAGTGAAGAAATTATTGATAAGAATTTTATTTAGAGGCCTTTGCTACCAATAAAAAAAAAATATTACCCATTGGGCCTGAGAAATATTATTCCCTTTCTAAGGTGTCCCTCAAATGAACAATTGTGTTCAAGTCAAATGTTCCCTAGAGTGACCACTGAAAGTCAGATCATCCTCAGTGAAATTATGCCATTAGAGAATAGGTACAAGAATTAAGAGAGCATCTATTAGCAGAAATTTTTCCAACAAAAAGAAATGATTTAGACTTTGACAGCATGAAAGCAATGGTTGCTCAAAAGTGATGATTTTGCACCTCATGCCTTGGATGGACCCCAGCTAATGTCTCGCTGCCTCCAAACACAGACTTGACAGTCTGCACCTATCCCAACATGCAGAAAACTCTCTAAAAGCCATGTTCTCAAATTAAAAATTAAAAACGGAAAGAGAACCTTACCTGGTTTTATTGTTGACATACAGCAACGTTCTTTCCAAATGGATACTGGCTTGATAAGAAAACATACACTCCATGGTCGACAAAGCTGGCTTTTGAACAACAGGCTTATAGCCTATAAAGGTGTATGCCTGTTTTCTATTTGGTGAGTCTCCTTCTGATCACAACAGTTTTAGATACATAATAAAAAATGGAAGCACAAAGGAGAGCAAAAGGGGCTGAAAAGGAATGGCTTGATCCCACCAAGGATGCCAAACCAATGGGAACCAATAACAAAACCTTGGTACCAAACTGAGAATAAATAGCCAAGTAACACAAAATGAGCCAAGGTCAGACCAAGTGCTGACTTACCGCAATGGCATGGATCCGACAAGCCTCAAGCAGCAAAGCACAGGGGCCTCCATGACTATCACACTCGGTCAAAGTGATGGGCAGTGCAGAGTGGGTCTCAGTGGAACCTCCGGGAAAACTGTGGAAATAAACAAAGACCATCCAAGTGAGAACAAATGGGCCTACTCATCCTGGAGCTTACTATAGCAAGGGAATCAGTCACCATAACTTGTGCTTGATGGAGACTCAAAGGCAGGCAAAGGAGTGAAAAACTTTACAGTGCAAAAAGGAAGGCTCTAAATATGCTCTGACTGGAGGTTTTTTGGCACAGGGAAGCAGGAGGTGGGGTAACTAGAAGCGAGATATCTTATGTGATTGGTTTAGAGAGCATATTTGGCTTTCTCTTGTTGGTCCTGAGTTGGAAGCAGGGACAGAAAAAGAGGGAAGCTGGCACTCACAGTCCAAGTCCTGACCGTTCCTGGCTGATTGCTGCAGAAGTGGTGATTTGATTTTCCTGGCTGGTTGCTACAGAATTCTACTGCTATATATGGTCTATACATTGCCCATTTGTATGTTTAGTCTCTCAGGGAAAATCCTGTGACCTGTTTTAGTTTTTCTCAATGGCTTCTAGCCCCATTCCTGGTAAATAATAGAAGCTCAATAAATATTTGATACAAAGAAAGGGAATGAGGGAGAGAAATAAAAGGCCCAAATAGCAGTGAACCCTAATTAAGTATGATAAGCTAAAGGAAGTGTCCATGTGATGACGTCATTGGCGGAGGTTATAGGAAGCATGCCTTCAGGTGGCACTGCTTGGCTGTGACCCACAGGAACAGCAGTAGAAACTTTGCAGCGTGGTATGCAGCAATCCAAAACGATGTCACTTAATCAGAGACAAGCTATCAGACACCAGGTGAAAATGAAAAGCGTCACAATTACTGACAAAAATATTACCCTCCCAGGTAAAAGGCATGGTCTTTGAGGTAATGTCTTGTGGGACTATCTGCTCAAATGTCTTTTCAATCACTTGCCTCTGAGGAGTGAGCACTGTCAGAAACTTCTGAGATTTAGTAATAAATAAGAAGTGGCTGTTTACTTCTCGATAAAACTTTGTATTGCTCTCATAGGTACCTGAGGTAGATAGGACATTACATGACATTAATCCAATGCCTTGCTTTGCACATACACCTGCATACACGTACACTGCCCACCCCGTGCCCCTCAACCCACACACAAGAGACAGAGAATTTAAATAGATTCTAACATTACCTGGAGAAAAACAGTTATGGGCTCTTGAAAAAGAAACTAATCGGTGCCTAAGGTATTTGTCAGAGGCCAAGTTAAGAAGCTTGAAGTAAGCCAGGGGAGGTTAGCAAAGAAATAAATTCTATGTTAATTTCAAATTAGCATTTACACTGGTTCCAGGCTTCAAAGGGTAAGGATCTGAGGAAGAGGAAGTAGTCAGAGGAGGAAAATGATTTGTCCTAATTGAAAAAGGGCAGTCTTGAGGGATTTACACTGGGGAGGCAGGCTCTTAGGAGTGTTGTAATTACCTGTACCCCATTTCTAGCAGAGCTGCGTGGAGCAAAATAAAGCCATCTCCTCTGGGCAAAAAAACTGAGAAGCTGACTAGCCCTTCAAAACAAGCAATGGTCAAGGGCATTAAGAGATACTAGTTTTTAACTCAGAGCTGAAAGAAAACCAAGGAAGGTTTAATGCCTGGCACAGCCAAGAGCGATCTTAAAGTGTTGGAACTATAGAAACCAGAGACTACAAAAGACTAAATTGATACGAAAAGTAGGAGAGGAAAAATAATTTTCCCTCTACCTTTCTGAGTTCTTGGCCAAGACCCCTGTAATAAAAGAGATTATTAACAAGACAAAAACAAATAAATTTGTTGACATGTATACCTCATGTATGCCTGGGAGATACCCAGGGAAAACTGAGTAGCTCAAAGCAATGGCTTAAAACTCCAGCTTATACAGCATCTTCAACTAAGAACAACAAATCTGTGGAGAGATGACAAGAGAAAAGAAAGCAGCTTTTGACTTCCAAAGGCGGCAAACTGTGGAAAGGTAGATCTATGGAAGGAAACTAGGCGTAGACACAGGTGAGTTGGTAAAGTTTGTCATGCAGGTTCCTCTGGGGCCTTCTGCTAGCTGACAGGGTCTCAAGTTGTTTCTGGTGATTAATTTTTGTCCTTCCTGGTAGAGAGGAAAAGAGGGACACATTCACATGCTGCAAAATGTATTTAGGCAAATAGGGGGAGGGCAGGGAGCTTTCCTGTATCTGTTTCTTCTCAGTTGCCTCAGCTCAAAACAATTCTTATGCCAAAGTGGCATATTTGGGGGTGGCATGTTCTGCTACCCTTCAACGGTGAAGGATTCTTTATGCCTTATACTGGGTCAAATAGTGACCCCCAAAGTTCATGTCTACCCAGAACCTTTGCAAATGTAATCAAGCTAAGATGAGGTTATACTGTAAGGGTGGGCCTTAATCCAATGACTGCTATCTTATTAAGAAGAGGGAACATGACAGTCACAGGGGAGTAGGACAGAGGCAGAGAACCTGCAGTGATGCAAGGCAAGGAATGACAAGGATTGACAGCAAACACCAGAAGCAAGGAGGAAAAAAGGAGGGACTGTCCTCTGGAGTCCTCTGAGAGAGTATGGGCCTACCAACATCTTGATTTTGGACTTCTAGCCTCCAGCACTATGAGAAAACATGTTTCTGTTGTTTTAAGCCACCCAGTTTGTAGTAATTTGTTACAGCAGTCCTGGAAAACTATACAGGCCTGAAGAGAAAATTGGATGAAAAGTTCAAAAATGGATGCCAAACAAGTTCAGTTGTGCACCTATTTACTGCACATTAACTATGCCCCAAATTGGGGCACCAGAGAATACAAAGATATTTATGACCAGATCCTACTTTGGAGGAGCTTAAAATCAAAACTTCCACTGACTTTGACGAAAAAAGAAGAAAGGTTTTCTTTTCTTTCCAATAAACCTGTCAGGTTAGCCACATAGGTGGAAGAATGACCCAAGAGGTTCAAAGTTGTACGTACTTGGCAGGTGGGCCATACTGTGAAATGGCTTTGTAAACCAACGCAGAGAAAATAATAATAATGATAACTTCAGGACAGAAAGGTACAGTGCAAGTCAGCTGTAGAGAAACTACAACTCTAGCTCTGCAGAGGAAAGTAAACTTTCTGAACTAATTTTTGTTGGATTCCTTTCTTTTCCTTAATTAAGGAGCCAACATGCAGCAGCAGGAAGCAAAGTGTTGGTGGGGAGGTAACCACTAACAGCAACATCAGTGCTGACACCTGCTGGAAAAAACCTCTGGCATTTTTTACCTGTAACAAACATGTCATCAGTGAAAGCGCTTAAGAGAGGTTCCTTGCTAGTCTTCCAAACACTAGAAAATAATTATGGTAATGTAAGACATTTAACAAACATTTTGTGAATGAAAAACTGGACTCTTCTTTTGCCCAGTTCCTTCCCAAATTATTGGTTCCTAGGGATGGAAGCTGACTTCTCTTTTCCCCCAAATAATCAAATTAGAACAATTTCATCTAGTTTTAAATCCCTGAAATTAAAAAAAATAATAATAATTTATAAAGCCTGGAACTGACTATTCCTGGAGTTAATTCTTCAAGTGAACTGCCACATCTCCTTATGTAGATCTCTTTCCAACACGGTGTGGGTTTGGGGTATGTGAGAGAAAAACTGCACTGCATGGAGTTAAATAGGTAATGAGGACTGTTTTCAATACTACCTCAACAGAGGCCAAGACTACTGCAATAGGGGAGCGAGATTGAACGCAACTCTGAACCCAGCCAGCGGCCCCTGGGTAGTTGTAGCCAGTGGGCAGGGTGAGGGAGTGGATGGAAAGTTATTAAGAGGAACTTGGTTTGATATCAAGAATAGAAAGACTCCTGCTAAACTGGATTGGCAGGATTCTTGCTGAACTAAGCTGGCAGGCCAGGGATGAGGGCTCAGAGCAGCCTGACTAAAGTTTGGCCCAGGAGTGAAAGCCCTTGTCAGCGGATACACCCAAGCAGCCTTTGCAGTAATGGAAGTATATTAACTCACGATCTAAGAAATGACCCACCCACACATTTGGTTGTGTTTGTTTTATTTTATTTTGATTTATTGGTCAACTGTTCAAGATATTGTAAGGCATAATTTAGAAATCACCTGAGTAATTTTTACTAATTGGTATTTGTGAATTTATAGAAAGGCTGCAATTCAAAGAATTCATATGCTCACATCAATAAAACTGAAACCATTAACAATAGCTTTCAATGTAAGTTTGTTTTGTTTCTTGTTGTTCAATGGTTAGGATACATAAAGGAGAAAAGAAAGAGAAAGAGTAGACATGAATCAGGAACAAGGTCTCATGAGGTGCACACACAGCTATGTCCTGAAGGCTTTCTGATTCCTCCTATCAGGAGAGCTTCAAATTCAATGCCTGACTTGCTCAAGTGTAGAAGTCAGGATTTGAAGCCAGATCTGTCTGACTCCAAGATAAGATTCTTTCCATTAACACAAACACTTCACAAGGCCTTGGATGTGGGCCAGCTCAAAATTAAGTTATAAGCTGTCAGAAGTAAAATGAAAAATATAAGGACAATGTAGTGTGTTTTTTATAATACAAATTGGAATTCAATTTAAAGCACTGTTCTTTTTTCTGAGTTTATGGTCTACTTGTGGTGTTAAAAATGTTCTGTCTATTATGAAATAATATTGGTTATGGTGGTGATTATTTGTTTTGTGTTTTTTGTTCTAATGTCCTTATGGGATAAAATTTAAAACATGGCCAAGCTATAAATGGCACATGAATGTTTCTGATATTTTGGTCAATCACGGCATTCCAGAGCCTAGAAACCAGGACTGCCAAAAGGTAAATTGCCATGAAACAGAGGAAACAGGCAGGTGGGCATGTTCACTCAGTGACTCCCCACCTCCATGTTCACTTCAAGCTCTGAAACTTAGAAATCACTCCAATTAGAAGTCAACATCTCTAATTGTGATCAGGGAACCAAGGACAGAAACCAAGGCACAGCTAGAAAGGATGATTCTAAGAAGTAGAAGAAAATAAGAAATGCCAAAGGATATTGCTCAGACTGAGTAGAAATACTACACTATCGCTCCCGTGGAAAGAATAAGCAAAATCATTGTCATTTATGGAATCTACCTTGTTCTTTACCTCTCCAGGGTTTTGCCCGCTGGGGGGATGCTTGCTTTCACCAGTAAGGGTGCATCTTCCTCCACGAACAGGCAGCAGAAGTGCGGGCAGATTAGCATTCCTGAATGTGCAGGAAGGTCTTACTTCCCAGGTTCCCATTTTCAAAGGTGACCACTCTTAAATTCTTAGGCGACCATTTTTAAAGATAACCAAATGTCACCAACGGAACAGGAGGTGTCCTATTTTTCCACTTTTGCCCACTTGCTTACTTGAAGCCGTAGGATAAATAAAGAAGAGAAAGCTCTTGCTGTATGTCATGTTTAAGACTTACTGTCAAGAAAACTGGGTGTGTAACGGCCCACGTTCCGTGGGTTAACTCAGGACAGCTCTCTAAACTCTTGATGTCTCTGTTTCCTTGCCTGTAAAGTGTGAATAATAATATCCCCCACTTCACAGAGTTGCTGTGAGAACTGAAATATGTCTGTTTAGGACTACATGGACCTTCAGGTGTATTTAATAAATGTTAGCTATTATTATGTGGATTATGTTTAATGTAAGTAGGATAGCTGAGCATGTCCCAACTCAGAATAAATAATAAGCATGTACTGTTAAAGAGAACCTATTGACTAAACTTGAGATAAAAAATAAAAAATTGTTCACTACATCAGCAACATACCAAGGGCTTAACAAGCACCTCTAACTGTTGTTCTGACTCCCCCACTGATGACAGCTACAGAGAAACAGGAATGACCCCTATCCCACCCCCTTCCTCCTCATTCCAGAGGCTCAATCTTTAACACAGCCCCCAGGGTTTCCACATTGGAGTTGGGGGCAGTGTGCAGTGTTAGTGCTCTGCCTCAAGAACTCTAAGCATGTTGGTCCACTCTAAGCAGTAAAAAGCACTGTCCTAAAGGCAGTAACTCTGTCCTTAGGTTGACTCAGACTCTGAGAGAGGGAACACCATGACAGATGAGGGCTAGGGCATAGGCAGTATTATTCCTGAGACTGGACAGATAGCTCAATCCTTGTCCTAGGTTTTGGTTGGGCTTTTTTGAGGGAATCCATTTTCCAAAGCTGTTTCAAATTCTAGGTAGTTCTTCCAAGTTTATTTCTAACTATCAGTGTCCTTTCTTATTGCTTCTGGATTATCTCATACACAACCTTTATTTCTTTTTAAGATATCATCAGAATTCATTTTAAGCCAAATTTTCTTTTTCTTATTAATTTTTTTCCTTGTAAACTTGATAATCTTATCAATGTTAAAAGATTTATGAAGTAAAGTTGGATTACTACTGGAGGTCATCTAAAGCCAGATTCCTGAAGTCAGGGGTCACTATGCTACAGCCAGCTGGCCAAATAGGGCTGCAGTCTGATTTTGCAAATATGCTTTTATTGGAACACAGTCACACCCTTCTATTCACATATTCTCTGTTGCTGCTTTCATACTATAAGGGCAGAGTTAAACAACTGAAACAGAGATTATATGGTCTTCAAAGCTGCAAATATTTACTATCTGGCCCCTAACAGAAAAATTTACTGTTTCCCTACTTTATGGAGTCAGACCACTATAAGAAAAGTTGGTCAACTCTCAGAAAAGTTAGTCAGCTACCATCATGATAATTAAGTCAACAGTTTTGCCCCAAATTTTCCAAAATAGCAACACGTCATAAGGAGATTTGACACTAAAAAACATTTTCTATTTTGATGGTTCAAAATGGGGCCACAATTGCTATCTTCCAATGGGCATTACCCAGATTCTTCTATATGAAGCATCCTCCTCCAGAAATTACCTCCAGTTAATTAACGTTGAATACCTAAAAAGCCAAATGTACTCCAACAGGGGGTAATTTTGGTGGGAAAATAAGAGGATGGGACAGTCATAAGTCTAGATTACATTTAGTGACTGGGAAGAAAGTTCCAAATTTGAAAATCTTTGGAAGAAAACTTAATGAACAGTTTAGTTAAAAATAAATAAAGTTCTTGTCTCTTTTCTCCTCACAAGAAGCCAATGGTACCTCACAGGGGCATCAGCAGCAATATTTCTGAGCCAATTCTGAAACCAAATAACAAGCAGTTGGTATTAATTTGCATTAATAATAGAAGTATATTCTTGATGGGTTGCTTCGTTTGCTGAATAAGAAGCAAAGTTTGGGGAAATGAGAACATGAGATGGAAAGCCAGGGAAGTTATTTCTGGCTCCCTATGCAAATTTTTAAACTTTAAAATAAATAAGGCATACTTCAATTAAAGAACCAGAGAGAATTATATTCTATTAAAAACAAAGCTTTCGAATACATTTTTATTTGCTTCTTTAGCCACATGTTCCATGCATTTCTTCTTTTCTGTGTGTGGGTTGTGTACAGCTGGGTCCCACACATTCTGAATGAAGTTTAGCTTTCACTGACTTTCCTTAATTCAATCATCGATGAAATCTGCCACCCAGTTAAGTGTCACATCCCTTGTGGAAAGCAATTTGGAAAAACATTTTAAGAGACAGAGAATGCTCACAGCCTTTGACCCAGTTATCCCACTGCTGGGAATTTATCTTAAGAAAATAATTCAGAAGAAGGAAAAAAAATTCTTATTAACTGAAGAATTATTTATAATGACAAAAAAAAACTTTACACCCAAAAATAAGAGAATAAATAAATGAATTATGATACATCAACTAGAGGAACTGTTAGTTATACAGTCATTAAAATAATTATGGAAACTATATAACAATACAGAAAATATTTATGGCATAATGTGAAAGTAGAAGAGTAGAAAGCAGAGTTATATCTGCACCATGATTACAACATGAAAAATGATGTCTGCACAGGAACTAGGACTGAAAGAAACAAAAAACGATTTTTCATGAATTTAAATAGAGGATTACTTAGGGTGGTGGGATGAAGGCTGCATTTCTTTAATAAATGTTTATTTCTATGGTGTTGTTTATAATCTTAAAAACAGAGAACATCTCATTTTACCCCTTTTTTTTAATATTTAAAATAAGTAAGGAACTGTATCAGTCATGGTCTAGTTTCAAAGAAGAGAAACCATTCCAACTAGATTAAGCAGAATGGCATTTATTTCTGGATCAAGGCAGTGGTTAAGGAAACAGACTCTAGGCTGAGCTTCCAGGAATAATTCTCAAGGCTCCAACACAGAACTAGGCACCCCAAAGAGCTGCTTCTTCTGCCATGATCAGGAAGCAGCTTGCGAAGATAGAAAGCTCTGCTTACATCTGTTAGCTCCCAGAGAACATTGCCTTTGTTTGATCTGCACCAAGGACATTGTGCTTCACACTTTCTTCTCTTACTGTGTAACCCAGTTCTGAATTTAAGTCTTGGACAAGTGTATCAGATCAACAATACCTAAATCATATGCAAAATGCTTTACAGCTTCCATGGTACAAGGAGCCACAAAAAGGAGGCTGACCAGGTAGCGAACAAGCCAGTCTCATATCTGCCACACAGAATTGCAGATAAAATACGACACCCAGTCAAATTAGACTTTCAGATAAACAACAAATAATTCTCAGGATTTCCCAAATATTGCAAGAGGCATACTGATACTAAAAAAGTATTCATAGCTTACCTGAAAATTAGACTTACTTGGGCATCCTGCTTTTTTTTTTTTTTTTTTTTTTTTTTTTTTTTTTTTTTGCTAAATATTGCAATCCTACTGCAATAGAAACCAACAGCAATTGAAATTACTCCCAGTTTATACAAAACGTTGGTAATATTTATTCTCAGATAAGGATTTCGGAAACAGAGTAGCCACAAATATCTAATGGTAGCATTTTCTTTTTTTAAGCTAATAAACATTCTCTATATTCTTTATAATTTCTCCAAAAATAGGGAGCAAACAGGTGTATGTTGGTTAGACTCTTGTAACCAATCAGAAGGTATCAGTGCTAGATGGCCCCTAGAGAGACTGTATTCCTTAGAGATAATTTTTTCTTTCACTTTCATTTAACAGCCAAGAAGCTGTTAGAACAGGGTCAGAGTTAGAACCCAGGGCTCCCAGACTTGACCCTTTCAGTTAGGTGCCTCTGAAAAGAATAAACGTCCCTTTTCAGTTGTGATTTAGATTCAAACTTTGCTACCACAAAAACATGGAGTCCTGATTAGCCTCTCATGACCACTGAGTGCCAGGGAAAGCATGAGCTGCCACTCAAGAACTGTAGTAGGGAACTCTCTGGACCAGGACGGCCTGGATTTTAGCCCTGGATAGGTCTCTACTCGGTAAGCTTGAGCATGTGATAATTCCTCTGAGTCACAGCTCCCTCATCCTTAAAATGAGGTCATTGATACTTTTCCTGTTTCCTTTACACATTTTCCATAAGGATCAAATAAGTTCACATCTGCAAAATAATCTGAAATGTAAGAAGTGCCATATAAGAAACTTCACATAGTCTCATGATTGAAAGTTACTAAAGTTTAAAATATTCAATATTCCAACCATTGTCCATCTCCAGTGGGCTTCTTATATGCAATACTTTCAATTCTTACTTATCTTACCCTTGAACAAAGTAGGTTTAAACAGTGACAGAAGCCTCAAAGTAGAAATGGTTTAAACAAGATAAATAATTATTTCTTGCTGAAGTAAATGAACCCTGGAGGTAAGTATATCCATGGGACTTAATGATCCTCAGGGACTCTGGTTTCTTCTATGTAGTTCCTCTGTCACTCTCACCATACAGGTTCCACCTAATTGCCCAAGATGCTGATCAACTCCAGCCATCACACCTGCATTCCAACCATGAGAGGGGAAAAGTTGTGAAGAAGGTATACATCTTTTTGAGTTGAACATGCTTCCTGGAATGTGAACACTATTTTCACTTACATCCTTTTGCCATAACGTCATCAAGTGGCCACATCTAATTATAGAAAGTAGAGAAATGAAGTTGTAATTTCAGGCAGCCATGTTCTTATCTATAATTGAGACCTCTACAGCTGAGTCGGTCAACAGTCTCTACCATGGTAGGTAAAAGCGAAATATATTTCCTCATGAATTAGAGACAGTCTTAGTCTGGGCTGCTATAACAAAGCACCATAGACCAGGTAGCATATAAACAGCAGAAATTTATTTCTCACAGTTCTGGATGCTGAAGTCCAAGATCAGGCTGCCATCATGGTCTGCTTCTGATAAAAGTCCTTTTCCAGGTTGCAGATTGCCTCCTTCCTGTTGTATTCTTCCAAGATGGGAAGAAACTGAAAGAGCTTTCAGGGGTCCCTTCTATAAGGGCACTAATCCCATTCATGAGGGCTCCACCCTTATGACCCAATTACTGCCCAGATGCCCCAGCTCCTAATAGCATCACAGTGGGAGTTAGGATTTCAACAAATGAATTGGGGGGCAGGGGGATACACAAACATTCAGTTCATTGCAGAGGGTGATCAATTAAAGATTAGAATCGTTTTTCTTTAAATGCAGGCAGGGACTGGAAAAGCCAAATAAAAGTTGCTTTAATCATATAATTAAATCATTGTCTAGCTAGATTATAAGCTCCATGTAATAATAGTACAGTGCCTGCCACATATCTGATCATTTATAAATATTTGAAGGAAAAAAAGCTGCTAGAGGCTAAGAGGGAAGAATCACAAATTTTATCTCTCCAGAATCAAGGTTGTCAAAAATGAAATTATTTTGGTATCGAGAATTGAAACAGAAAAAAACTTGCAAAACTGTCTTCTGACAAAACAGGTAAACTATACCAAACTGGCACGCAAGAAAATTATTTAAGCTCAAATTTCTCACCTTATTCAGTCCCCATATGTTCCAAGATAAAACCACAAACTAATTTAACTTTGCCTGGATTTATAAAATCTCTAACTGAAAACCTCCATAGTTACAAATTCCAGTTCTGGGGAATCCCAGATGTGCGATCACCTCCAGCCACTAACACGTACATTTCCCTAACTCCCTCTTTCTGAAATGCTCTACAGTTACTCTGGTATGTATCAATAATAACACTAATGAATTTAACTTTGATACAGGTGTATTTCTAATGTTCTTTCGTCAGTAGCAATAGATCACATTTTATCCAATGTCACACTTATTAATGTCTGTTTTCATAGATTTTTCTTGAGCAGTAGACATGTCTTCATATTGTGTACTGGACAATTTAAACCCTTTCTGGAATAAGACAGTGTACTAATATGGATAGATAATCAGCATGAGAACTAAAGAAGTTTTTTGTAATGTAAGTTATATATTATTTAAATATCCCTGATAAAAGAGGGAAGAAGTGGGCTGACACATAGTATCTGTTCAAATAGACAAGGTCAGGAGAGGGAGCAGGTTCAACGAAGAAATATTTTGCAACCACTAAATGAATCAACAAATGTCAGTACAGAAATCAGATAAATTTTATCCTTTTGAAAAATATTGCACTCCAACACATTTGGTCTATTCCACAAGCCTGAAAGTCTTACAACTTTAACACCAGGTTTGCACTCAGAATATATTAGGGTTCAATTTAATTTTGCTCCTTATAATATATGACTTGGGGCATATATTATCTAAGTTTTAATTATCTTGTTTGTAAAGTGGAGATACTATATTACATTTAACTTTGGATGTTCAACCAAATGGCTCTCTTTTTCATAATTAAAAACACTATAATATCCATCTTACATTGGCATACTTCATTAAATATAATCATACTGCATACATTGTATACTGTGATATCCACATTACTATGTATACTTGTATACACAAAACCATGTTTATTACACTTTATGAGCAATTCAAACAATTTTTCTCATATAGTTTTGACTACATGCAGTATTTGCCTGTTGTGCTGATTCTAGAAATGAATCATCAAGCAATTTTTATCCCACCGCAATACCTACAACACAGATGGGTTGATATAAACACATCAAAAGAAAAAAGTGGTAAAACTGTCACCATGCAGTCAGTTCTCCATTTTGTTGATCAAATCTGAATTTTTATTCCTGAAACCTAAGACAAGCATATTTTAATGACATAAACAGTTAATAGAGTAATCTGTATAGTAAAGAAAATGACTATGCTAATTATGGTCACCTCACTACACTGAAGGGCACCAGAAGATGGCAGTCTCATTTCTTTAAGGACTAGGATGACTCTGAGACAAATGGCTGGGATATGAGACGACAGACAGAGTGCAAGATGAAATTGTTCAGGTCACTGCTGGCTACTGCCTATAGGTGTAATTCTTTCCCAAGGTAAGGCCAATGAACTCTTTTTGCAGGAACTGCCAGAAACTAAAAATCCTGACTTTCAATGCTATGGATTACACCACAAAAGATTACATAAAGAGAATAAGAAAGAGTTCATAGATCATCTTCTGAAACTTTTTCACCACTAGCTTTTTCTCATCTTTCTTGGCACGTTCCCCTTTCATGCTGTCGGGATACATGAGTGCTAAGATAAAACCTAGGGCATTTCTCTGCTGTTTTTTCTAGACTCATTGATTGAAAGAGAATATAGATTAACTGTGGTCAAGAAGTGACACTGAGGCCAATTATCTAGTCATATCCATGTCCTTTAAAGAAGGTATCCCAAACTGAAAAACATCTAAATCCAAAAAATATATATATTGATCAATCTCTTTCCCAGCCCCAAGGAGGTTAGGCATTAAGGCAGCAGACTGGTCCTTCATGCTGTGTGTCTTCAAAAACCCTCTCATTGATTTTTGCGACTTTCAGATGCACCACCATGAGCAATAGGCTAAGCACGAAGAAATCAAAAATTCTAAATTGAAATTCTATAATCGTTACCCTGCTCTTTTATTTCCTGCCTTTTGATAAGCTGCTTCTCTCCAACCTATGCATACAGAACAGAAACAATTTGCTTTGCCCTTGAAGAATCCCTCCCCCACCAAAAAAGAGCACGGGCATTACTCACATTTTCCCAATGTGGATTCACGTAATGTCATTTTTTTTTCCAGTTCCATTTTGAAGGCTTGGAGAGTGGTGAAAGCTCACATTAATAAGCATAACCACTTAATTTCCAAAATTAATGAATGGAGCTCAACAGATTGAGTGCATTGTACTGGAATATCTGATTCCTTTGGAATTGCTCTGAAACTCAGAGAGGTATGATGACCAAATGGTGCTAAACTAATGATCTTTTCATATTAGGGTATGAAAAGAGAGAAGCAAATATTGTAGCATGCATAGCAATATTGTTTCAATTTGTTGATGACAAAACACATTTCATCTCAATTAGCAAGTAGACTTTTTACGAAGTGCTAGCCAGATTGCTAATAATTAAAGACTTAATGTGTCTTCAGTCATTACAATAGGACAGTGATGAGAGGCTGTAAAAAGTATTTGAATTCTATTTGCTCTATTTATTTGAGGAAAGGAAAAAAAATCCCTATCTTCATAACGATGAATTAGGAAATAGTGCATATGATTATTCTGAATCTTTTGGAAAAGTTGAGATATCATTTCTCAATGTTTGCTAATAATGATACCCCAGTACAGAAATGATCTTCGGAAAATCTCAGGCCAGTTCAGATTCCCTTCCCCAAACAAGTAACTCCCTGGCCCTTGCTCTATAACCGGGAAGAACAAATCTGACCCCATACTGGATTTGTTTCTTTTACTTTAACTTTTGTATTCTGTTGCTTCTGCCACAAGTTAAGAATGTTGCCTTAGCGTGAAATATACAGGTCCATTCTTAAGGCTCTGACCTTTCCATTAAGGCTCTGATTTTTCCATTCATACAGAGATAAAAACAGAGCTAAAAGGCGGAACAGATAATAACATTTGTCATGTTAGAGGTTTGCAACGACCTTACTTACCATGGATAGCTGTAAGAACAAAGGATTCTGACACCAAGAAGTTTGCAACAACCAACCACACCTCTTCCCCTTTTAATATAAAAGAAGCCTGAATTCTAACTCAAGTTAGATGGTTCTTTGAGACACTAGTTCACCATCTTCTCAGCCTGCTGGCTTTCGGATAAAGTTGCTGTTCCTTGCCCCAGCAACTCGTCTCTTGATTACTGGCCTGTATGAGCTTGAACTCGGTAACAGTTCCAAATTCCTGTCCCCCCCAAATCTTCACAATAGACTCACTTGAAAAAAAAAAAAATTGAGAATGTAATATATTTATGCTTTCTCAAACCTGTTAGATTCTTGGGTAACTGGCCTATATGGCCAGTTTTACTGTTTGTTTTGATTTGGACAATCTAATTGCTTTAACATCTCGTGTTGAGGTTAGTCACCCATTTCCTCCTTCTTATCCTGCACTTTAGGCATGTGGGCATGATTCCATGCATTCAAATTATCATTGGCATCAATTCTTTTAAACCCAAATCAGTTTAAGATGTTCGTTTCTAATATATTTTATGCTGAAGCCAATTGCTAATGACTTGATATATATTGAAGACCTTCTTCCCCCTAAGATTTTTTAATAATGAACAATATTTGCCACTTCAAACTCCATGTTGTGATGCGGCTTCTTCATATCTTCTGAATGGGCTTTTATTCACCACCATAACCACAACAAAGAAAATGGACCGACCGACACATGCTGCCCACCCATGACAGGTGCTATATACAAAAAGTCCAAAGAAGTGCTTTTTGACCCCTCAGGGCTTCCTTTTAGAGATGAATTAGATTTCAAGTGGGATTGCAAAATGACCATTCCTGGCTGAAAAATGCAGACTGAATTTTCTGGCACAAAAATTGCTTAAATTTACTTTTATGCTGATCCAGAGCTCATTCTCTTACAAAAAAAAAAAAAAAAAAAGAAGAGATCAGCAAATGTTAAGGATATTTTTTACCAGAGTTAGACAGCCATTGTATTTAATTTTCATTCACATTATACACATTGCATTTCCCACTTAATCCCAAACACAGAAAATTTGCCAGTGAGTGATTCTAATTGACAAGTATGGCAAGATTGGGTTTTCTATACTCATGCTGGTATTTAATACAATTGGGTGAAGAACTGATCCAGAACATAAAATTTTAAACTATAATAATCATGGTTCAATCTATGTGGAGTTTTATTTAAAGGGCCAGAAGTATATTCCAATGTTCTCATTTATTTATTTTCTCCAATCGCCTAGAATTGCAGAAGGGAAACTGTAATTGATTTCGACTTGTGTTTTTCTCACTGGCCTTGTGTGGCACGATTTAGTTTAGTTGACTTGCAGTGGTCGTTCATTCACAACATGGATTTGATCAATATGTACTGAGCATTTACTTCATGCCAGGGACTGTGCTACATGCTGAGGACAGAACACTGAACAAAACAGACACAGTCCCTACTCCTGAGCAGCTTTCAGATACGTTTATAGCCAACTGGAAATGAACTCTAGAGATGCAATTCCTTAAATTTCTGATCATTTCTTTATCCAGTAAGATATGATTACCTAATAGATTTAATTACTGAATTGAATTTAATTATCTGGTGTTTCCTCAGCTCTCAGTAGGGTGTAGAAAATGTTTAGATATCACTAATTCAGTAGCAAAAATGCTATGTACTGTGATCATGTTCTGAAAGAAGAGTTCACAATCCTAGTTACAGAGTTTTGTTGTTTTTTCTATTGGCTCTTAACTGAATGAATAAAAATGAGAAATCTTTAATTTCCCCATAGGAAAATTAAGAAAATATCCTTGTCTCAAAAACTTTTTTTTATCATGCAGATGTCTTTTAAGAAATATCTTGGGCATTATAGCCAGCTAGTAAATGGCTTTTTGAATGAATGTAAGATCAATAACAAGAGAGACTTTTCCACTTTCCTCCACTTATCTGTTTCCAGCACATAAAACTGAGTGCCTACTATGTGCTGGAAACAGAGAAGTGAATTTATTTATATTTAATGAATAAATATGGCCTCATGATAGCAAAAGACTAATTTTTACTATTTAATTGGAAAAGAAAAAAATTCACATGAAATTCCTCAGTGAAGAAAATTTCTGTGACAGTTTCAGTCTACTAAATTTTATTGTAAATACTGGCTCATTTGGATTTATTTCAACCAGTGTATTTGCACTCTCCATTCTGTTTTTATGTTCCAGGCATTTTTTTCCTCTTTTCTCTCGTTGTTGAGAAATCTGCTGTCAGTTAATAAGAGAGGCTGCATTGTAAGTAATCTGTCTTTTCTTTCTGGCTGCTTTTAAGGCCTCTGGTGTTTTACAGTTTCATTACAATGTGTTTATGTGAAGATTCCTTTTTTTAAATGTACTCTGCTTAGGACTATCTTTATTTTGTATTTGTATCTCTCGTCAATTCTGGAAAATTCTCACTCATTATCTCTTTGAATATTGCCTCTCATTTCTTCTGTTTCCTGTATCTGGATACAAGTTAAATGTATGTGAGAGCTTGTCATTCTCTTCCCCTTTTTTAAGTCTCCCTCTCAGGTTTATCTATCTCTTTTTGCTATATTCTGATGAATTTTATTATGTCTAGCTTTTAGTTTGCAAATTCTTTCTTCACTCTGAGTTGAAGGTAAAGAAAAGAGAATGGGCAAACGTTTACCAGGTGCTGGGACATCTGTACTCCTGCCAGAAAAGACATCAACTTCCGGGCTCCCCTCCTAATGGCACTGCTGTCTGTACTGCAGGGTGTGACAGGAGTGAAGACTGCGCACGTACAGATTCACATTGCTAATCAGCCTATGTGTATGTTACTGAATCTTTATTCCCTCTCTTGTTAACATTTCTGTCTGCCTTTCTGGTGTCCCCTTGACTTGCAATCCTCTTTGAATCAAGGACTTTTTTCTTGAGAAAAAGAATCAGATCTCATCCAGTCTGAGTAGCACAGACACACTCATTATAGGACCATACCCACAGACTAGGAGGACAAACTTCTAAGTCATTCAGAGAGAGACAATATGTTCCTCTTTTCAAGCACCTATTTTCCTCCAACCAATTTCAAGTTAAAGAGCATGTTTTTGTTGTTTAAAAGGAAGCTATGTGCTTTAAAGATAGGAATAGCTGTGAAAAGAAGAAAAACCAGTCTTTAAAAACATCTTCCTGAATGGAAGACTCCCACAGCATTTGGAAGTCATTCAGTGATCCTGACAAGTTAAATCAGTGGCCTAATTATTTTTGCAGAGGAAAGAGGATAGGTGACTTAGAATGAATGAGGAATGCTTACATAAATCTGCATATTTATCTTATTCTTAAGCTTAATCTTTTCAACTCCTACTCTCATATTTATGGACAAAGGAAAGGGTGAAAAAAGAATTTAAAAGGCCACATGATGTACAGGCCGATTAAAAATGAAAGCCAGATCTGCTGACAGATGACAAAAGATCAGGTAGTCATTTATTTAATTGGACTTCAAGTGACATGAAGGAGAGATGATTATCAAGGAGATGAGTCCTTTGTCCCAGCCTCACTGTTTAAGTCATTTCAAATAGACACGGAACTTTTTCAATTTCTCCAGGACACCAGCCTGAAGAGATTTTTCAATGTTAATCCAGGTAATCAGGATCAAGAATACTATTTGCCTCCCTCACAGAAAGAAAAGATTATGGGCCCCTGAAATGGAAGCGCTGGGAATGCTGACAGTATTACCTCAGCTGCATGTCAGTGAGATACAGGGAAGTGAATAATCAGTCTGTGCAGGTTGGTTCTTTCCAGTTTTGTTCAGTGGCATAAAAATACAGTTCAAAAGAGAAACCCCCAACTTCCTCCCTATCATCAGTGACCTAGAGAAGAATTTATTTTCACTTTACAACTGTTAGAATTCTGACCCAGGAGCATTAGGGTTCTGGCACAGAAAAACTGGATACTGGATATAAGCATACAAACATATTTTCATCTTCTTTGCATTAGATTTATGAGAGAGAAAAGAATTAAAACATACTGAGTACCCAAGCAATGTGTAAGGCACATTACATCTTTTATTACACTCTCACAATAACCCTGTCGTAAGAAGAAAATATCCCAACACTTCATAGGGCTAAAAACACTTTGAAGACACTGTTATTCATGTCTCCAGTACTCTGGGGTTCAATTTAAAGAAAAGAAATAGAATCAACTTCAAGTGAGATGCAATGGTCCCCATTTAAAGTTCAAGTATTGGTCACTCTGAGCAAAAATGGCTGCCCTCAAGGGAATGTTAAACATCTGCAATGCAGACCAAATCACTAGCAATTCCTACCAGCTAAGGGCACCTTCAGGAAAGTGGAAAGCGGGGACTCATACTATGATCCTCTCATGACAGGTGACATGGTAGCATCCCACCACACCAGATAATTCATTTCCGCAATATAGGGTTGGAATAATTCTGGATAGGCTACATCAGAATGGAAGCAAAAAAAGATTTGGAAGAGTGTTGCAATATCAAGTGATTAGTAATGGCATCAAGTTCTATGATGAAAATAAGCAGGACACATTAAAAAAAATATATGATCAGAGAAGGACTAGAATGGAGCCAATCCTTAAAGAATGAGATGGAGCCAACCATGAGAAAGCTACAAGCAAAGGCGCATAGCAAAACAAATAAAGCCAGATGAGTCCGAGTGAGATGCTATTTTTATTTTCCACAATGAAATCATGAAGTTATATTCCTGTCTATTCCAAGGAACTTCCAACAATGAAAGAAACTTCCAAATTCAATAAATTATCTTCTTGTTATTCTACAATTCTGGAAGTCAATGTTGGGATATTACCTTTAATATAAGTTTCTTGCATTATCCTGTTTCTTTCCAAATTAGTCATCAAATTTATTTCTTGTTCCATATCCACCTACCTTGATAGATTCCATGTTAAAAGAGAATAAAGATCATGCCTGTCTTATCTCTTATAAAAGAGATATTCAAATATCATTTGTTAGGTGGTTAATTTATTTTTCTGAATAATTGTTTTGGTCCTCAGGGATCTGAGCAAAACACTATAGCATCTACTACAAATATCTTCCTTTTGGTTGATATAATCTTCATATCTAGGATATTTGCTTTACTTTGCTTTTAACTATGAACCATTTATGTGTCATTATTTGGGACACAAAATTTAAACAGATACAAACACAATTTGTAAGTTAGTTAACATCTAATGATATTCTTTAAAACTGAGGTAATAAGAGTCCATGGGTATATTCCTTTCTTTAATTAGAAAAATATTCAAGGTGATGAATGTGCTTTGAAAACCTTTAGCGTAGGATTATTGTGGCATATATGTTATGAGCAGTGTTCTCTATAAATAGGAATATATAATTTTTCAAAAAAGGACCAACAATTGAATAAAAGTCACTTACATCTCAGAGTGAAAGGATGGGTGACCAAAAAAATAACCAAGTCTGGCTGATTCAAAAATTACTGTTTCGAGGGAAACTAAGACAAAGATAAAAAAAGAACAATAGAGGAAGAAATTTAATCATGATAGCAGATAACTTAAAGCAAAGAGAACTCCAAATGGACCACTGGACTCTTGTTCAATGGATTCCCTGTAGAATAAGTGCTTCTGAGCCATGGTCAGACTCTGCTGAATCTCTGTTGAACAAAACATTTTTAAGACTCATTTGCTCGACTCACACTTCACAGAGAGGAGCCCTCTCAGCTCTTCTGGATGAAAGAAACCTGAGAAAGTCTTTCTGACTCCTTTGAACAGACTGCCATCTCCCTAGAATGGTGTTTTGTAACACAACTGTCACCTCCAAGTCTTCAACAACCTCCTGGGGTGAAACAGCTTTGGGAAACCGAGGCCAACAAGCAATGCATATGAGGACTGGGCTCTGAACAGAAGAGGCTGAGGACGTTTGGTGTGTTTGGTGTTTTATTACTGTTGCCTTCTTTTCAGATTTCCACAAAATTCACTGTATCCCACAGAGCAGGAAAAAAACAGGGATCTGGGGCCATGAGTAAAGTATATGCAAACTGCTACACCTAAGCGTGAGCAGATGGCAGGATGTGACACAGACAGGGGCATGGCGGGGAAACACTGACACTGTTCACGCTGGCTTAAAAACTAAGCTCAGGAATCCACAGCCAACGATTGTGACACTTCTTCTCAGCCAAGTAACCGAGTGACAAATAGGAGAATGAACTAACACTTACGGGGAAAGACGTCTCATAACTAACAGGACACTCTGCCATATTAGAATTTATCAACTGATCAAAAGTGCTGTCATTTTCTAAAGTCAAACAAAAGCAAAGCAAATATATTTGGGATTTTCAAAATTGCCATAAAATAAACAGAAAAAATTCTGACAAATATCCTAGGTTCAGAGCTGACTTTTTTGATGGTGTGTGTGTGCTTGCATGTGAATGTATATATGTGTGTGTGTGTGTATATATATATATATATATATATGTGCATAAACTATGTATGTGTTTTGTGTGTGTGTATGTATAAATATATATATATATATTTATTATTATTACTATTTTTTAATGATCCCTCAGTTGGTATTGTGGTATTCCTTTGGCTGAATGAACATGTGGTCTGTATATACTTTTGCCACCATTTTATCCCTTAATCTAATGAGATGCATGGTGTTAGAATTCAGATGTGGAATTTCAAATGCACTGATGTCCTGGGAACACAGAAATTCCTGAGTACTTGCTTAACGGTGAGGTGTCCTCTCGGTAAATCTCTTTAGAGGGGCATATATGAGAAACTGAATCTGACTCAGGGTATGACTCATCCATTCCAGCAGCTGAGTTAAAAACTCCCAGCACTTGAACAATATCCCCCACAGCAAGGCTGCTTTTTAAAACACTGTGTTAAGCACAAAGCTCAGACCTTGAGGACTAAGTGCTGTCTTTCACTAACTCTCTCCAAATCTGACTCTCAAAGCTACCAAGTTCATTTATTTCTAGAGAGACAGGGAATAGCTGCCTGCCCAAGGTGAGCCGGGCCCTGACTACTCCTGTAACCTCTTAAGGAGAAGAAGGAAGCAGGAGGTGCAGGTTCTGGAGAGAACCAGAAAATCTTCATGTATGTTTTAACACAGAATGACTCTGATTCCCAGTCAGAAGGTGGTTTAGAATGCTAGCCTTTGGCACAGCTAATGCTTTTCCCCACTAGGAAAGCTGGTAAAACGCGTGCGCTTACACAGAAAAAGGACAGAAAAGATTTACAAATAAAATTTTAAAAGTGGCTCTCTCTTGGTGGTGAGATTATAGCTACATTTTTATATTTTCTGTGCTCTTCTGTATTTTTCCCAGTGGAACTATATCATTTTTAATCAGGAAAAAAATTTTGTTAATTCTCCTTTTTCTTATTAGCTTTGACTTTTAGTTTATAGTCATGTTAAAATGATATTCTAAGAATCTTGTGAAAGACATTATGACTTTTTAATTGCAGTTTTTACTTTCGATCAGGCAGGGAAACAAATATTGATGAACTCTTTAGCTCCATATTGTTAATATAAATCTTTCACAGGTACAAGAGTTCTGATTTTTTCAAAGTCTTATCAGCAGCTTCTGGTTACATTAACCAAAAGTAGTCTATTTTTTAAAAAATATTTTCTTGAGAAGAAGGAAAAGTATTCAAAATTCATTATTTCATTTATTCCATTATTGAGTTCATTTACTGACTACTACAAGATGGGTTTACAGAAATGAACAAAATACAGTCCCCAACCTCAAGGAATTCATAGTCTCAAGGTAGAGATTAATAAATTGACAATCACAAACAAGTATATACTTACTCATATGCTACTGACCCAGATTTGTCTTGCTCAACACACAGCCAGTCAAAAAGCTGAAACACTGAGGTTTGTAGCAAAGAGAAGTTTTACTCATAAGACAGCTGAGCAAAAAGATGGAAGAACAAATCTCAAATCTACCTCCCCAAAAGTAAGGGGCTCGGAGTATTTATGTGATAAAGAATAAAGAAGCAGGGTGGTCTGAAGCCTGGGAAATATGTGCAGCGTAGGCAAAGGTGATTGGGAAAAGGTGTACAGGCATAACTAAGCTACAGGCCTCTGCACATTCAAAAAAGGTCATGGAGCAGAGCCTCATGCATGCCCAGCTGAAGGGTAGGTGGTCTTATCCAGTCTTAACCAAGTCAACTGGAACTAGATGCAGCTGACTCCAAGTTTTTGGAAAACACCTTGGGCAAACATCTTACTGTTTAGGCTACATGCCACTTGGAGAACATGCAAGACTTAAAACGACCTTGATTAGTGAAGGCACGTGAAATGGATTTGACTAATTACTCACTGTTTCCTATATAATACACCTATATACATGTTATCAATGTATATGTATGTGTGTATGTACACAGACACACACACACACCATATATATAAAATTAGGGACAAACTAAAAGGAACTCTTTCTAGAGGAGATGATATTTAAGCTGAATATTGAAGAACAAGAGTTAACTTGGCATTCTAGAAGGGTATAGATCTGTCCAGCAAAAAGGAGTGTTTGCAAAGACATCAATCGATGAAATACTTTGGGGCATTTAGGAAATTTTCACTAATTCAGAATGGTTGAAATAAGGAGCATATGTGAGTATGACAGAAGATGAGCCTGGAATTAGGTCACAAAGATTTTATAAATACATTTTGAAGAAAATTGATTGAACTCTTTGGCAATGGGAAGCCATCAAATACTTTTAAACTTAGAAATCTCAAAATCATTTTAAATTCAATGCATCCAAACTCAATACATCTAGTTTCCCTCCAAAACTAGCTCTCATCTGATATTCCATATTCCAGTGAATGTCACCATCATCTGTGCTGTTTCATAAGCCAAAAATACATACATAGCATCCTTGATATTAAATGTCTTTATCCCCATTTTCATCCTGTCACTGAACCACTACTAAAATGTCTCTCTAATCCATTAATTTGTCTCCTCTTCCACTGTTGCCACCCTAATCGAAGTTACGACTATCTCTCATCTGGACGATAGTAGTAAAGCACTATCCAATCTCCCCTAAGTCACTGATTCTCCTGCAATTTGATATTTTCATCAAAGCCAGATCTGCTCAAAACGCAAACCTAATCCCATAGTTACCATGTTGAAAACCTTCGCAATGCTCTTATGATGAAAAAAAACCAAAGACCTTAAAAAGGGCCTACAAGCACCTGCATAGTTAGGCTCTTGCTACTTCTCCCAACTCTTCTCACCTCTCTCTCTCTGAACTACAGCCATTCCAGCCTAATCTCAGCTCTTCAAACACATCATGCTTCCTCTCCCCCACTCCTGTTGTACATGCTGTTTCCTTTGTCTGGATTAACCTCCCTTTTCTTCTCTCTGCTTCTCACTCCTCTCTATTGTCAGGCTAACTTTCCTGACATCCCTGTGTAGGTCTTATGTACTTTCGTGTGATTACTTGATTTTATGCCTTTCCCATTGAACTTTTTTGCCAATTGTATTTCTGGCATCTAAGACAGTGTTTGACAAACAGTTGGTGCTCAATCTTTTTAAATGAATGAATAACATTTAACAATTTTTTATTTTAAAAGTTCATTCTGATAGCAATACAAAAAAAATCTGCATGAATAAGGTGAAAGGTAAGGAGAGGGTTAAGAAGTAAGTTTTATAATCAGACTAGAGATGACAGTTGTTTGAGCCACACACGGCAGTGAGAATGGAGGCGAGAGCAAATCTGAGCCCTATCAAGAAGTCAGAATCATCCTGCGCGGCTAAGATTTCATTTTGAAACCAGAAATACCTATAGGTATTTTAGAAATTTTAGGAATTGCTAGATGGCTGTACAGAAATATTTAAATGCTTCTAGGTCTCTGGATCAGGAATATTTCCTCAAAGCAGAAAGCTTGATTCATTTTTCATGTCTAAGGTTCTTTTAACAATTATAAGAATTATCCTGAAGTAAATTCAAGTTGGTTGTATTCTGGGAGGGGTGCAGTGGAGAAAGAAGAGTGATTTCAAAGCATGTGTATTTCAAAGGGTTCCTTGTGCGATATTGATATAACCTCACTCCTACTTCTCCGTCCCTTTATTGGCCTCTGATCTAAGCAATTTTGACTGAATCAGTTGGGGGTCAGAGATGACTATTACCAGGATGCTACCTATAGCTTCACAAACATGTCAATGCTGAGGAACTAGAGTTTTTAATATTGTAAAGAGCTTATTTTAGATGAATAGAATGATATCCTGTCTTATGTCTGTGTCAGATGTCTTAGAAAAGACTCGGCCTCCATAGTGTGGTCTTTAGGCCACGGTGAATTCCTCAAAAAACCTGGCACTGTAGTAATCTATTTCAAAGGACTTAGAACAAAACAGTCATCCTTATAATTTTCAGGAGAGACTCTGAAGACTTGACTATGACAACTCCTTGTTCTCACTCTCAACTGTTAAAAACCAAATTCAACCAAGTAAATATGAAGATTGTATTGGCGTCATTCAGTGATTCATGTGTCAGGCAGCATCCCATGCAACAACCAGAAGAGTGCTCCCAGAGGCTGTGCCAGTAGGAAAGGTTTTATAGGAGAAAGGAAGGGGCAAGGGAGCTATTAGCAAAAGAAAAGAAAGGATTATTTTTAGGTCAAGACGTCTCTTTTGGTGGGAGTAGGGGAAAGGCAAGGTTTTTATCATACAGATCACCTCTTCTCCCCTGGGGAAGGGGGAATGGAGAGGGTCGGCCTGACAGATTACTTTATTGGTGCCTACTAGAAAATTTCACCCTGGTTGATTAACATTACATTTCTGGTGAAGGTCTAAACTGCAGTCAGGTCATTTATTACAGCTAGGTTTGGGATAATGAGCTTAGCACAAGTGATGCAATTTTGGGCCAGCAGGTTTTTTTCATTTAACACAACCAATCACAAGCATTGATTCAGCTCTTGCATATACATCTTTAGGAATTTTCACTATGCTTTGTAAGCCATGAATGTGGCTATTACCAACCATTTGCAGAAATTTCTCTTTCAGTTAGTGTGCTTCTCTGTGAATGGGCTCATCTTCTCAAATGTGGAAAAACATTAGAGCCATTCAAAGAGTCTGTATGATGTCCATCAGGGATGCAAATGTGCAGGATGTGAATAAAACCAGTAGCTCTACTTGTGAAATGGTTGCATTAAGAGAATTTAACTTCGAAAGCACTGCTGCTTGAGAAATTTGAGAAAAGATTTTTAATTTTCATTTCTGCATATTCGGACTCCATTTCCTCCCTTAACCCCAGATGTGGTTATGCATTTAGTCCCTGGCATTCTAACTTTCTTGTTCTACACAGTGTCGCTCAGAGCTCTCAGTCACTTACTCAGCCTCACTATTAACCTTCCATTTAATCTTGATAATGAGTCTCTAAGGTCAGTTCTGTGATCACCATCCCATTTTGCACAAAACGGAACAGCAAGGTTGATCCGCTTGCCCCAGGTTACAGCTGGTGGGTGGCAGGGCCTGGACCAGAACCGGCACACTTAACCTCTGACTTTTTATTTACATCTGCTTCTTGAAGACTTAGTCCAACATCTTCAACTGCACGCTAGAAATTTTCAACTCATGCTTAAGCCATACACCAAGCATATCATCTTTCACCTACCCCACCCAGAGGAACATTTTCTATCAGTGGTAATAAACTTGGTGTCAGCCTTCACTTAACCTTTCCATGTTGCCTCATTCAGATGGGTAATCAAGTGCTATTGACTTTCTCACCACCTCCTACTACTTCTCAAACCTACCCTTATCCACCAGCATTCCCTTAACCTAACTAATCATTTTCCCCGCTGAAAACCTGGCCATGGATTTCTGGCTCTCTAACCTTCATCAAAAACACTTACCAATACCCCACCTCCCTCACTCTCAACAGAGGTCCCGGCTGTCTATCACAAGCCCCTTCAGCTTCCCTACTCTCCATCTCCAAATCTCTCTCTACCTATAAATATGTTACTTCCTATTTCAAAATAAGTATTTTACATTTTCACTACTGTATCCACTCCCTGTGCTCGGAACCCTGTTTTTGCTCACTTTTCCCAGCATTTAATTCTATCACTTATCCTCTGTAGTGTCTTCATTTTCATTTATTCAATATCCATTGGTATTTTTTCCTTAATCTACAAATTTGTTTAGATCTTAACATATCCTAAAAAGTAAAAAGTCACCTATTGTACTCTTTTAGCCACTGTTCTAACTCTGCCTTTCATTTCCAAAAAAAAAATTCTACAATTAAATTATCTCTAGATACTTTAATCTCAACTTTTCCTTCACCTAAGTAAATATCTGTCAATACATGATCAGCCATTACACTACTAATGAAACCACACTTTCAAGATCATCAATAACCTCCTAATCACCAAACTCAATAACCTTTTTCAGTCTTCCCTTCCCTTGACTACCCTGCATTACTTACCATTTAATTATTTTTTCCTTCTTTATCTCTTTTACCTGGTTTCCAAGACACAGCCCTCCTCACTGCTAACCAGATCTTTTCCCTAACTTTGACTAATCTTTCAAATCCTTTATTGGTACCCTAAAAGTCTGTCTCAGTGGCCTCAAGTTTTTCTCCATAACATTTTATTTTCCTCCATTTTCTACACATTCTCGCTTAATAATTTTTCTATTCCCATTGCTTCTACTTCAGGACTTATTTCCACGTAAACAGATCTCAAGTTTTGTGTACCCAATCCCAATCCTCTTCCCACACTTTAGCCAATGATTCTGTAGTGGTCTACGTTTTCTCAAATTCTACATCTCTAAAACCAAACTTACTATCTACATCAAATGTCTCCATGTTTGCAGTGGCCCCAGGATTTTTCCAATTCCCCACTTACTAAGGGTATTTATTCAACAAACATTTACTAAGCTCTTACTCTATCGATTTGAAGATCCAAACAGGAAACAACAGACCACTCGAAATGCTTTACACAGAGAGGACTTAATACAGGAAATTGGTTACACAAGTGATAAAAGCCAAACAGGGGATGATGAGGCAACCCGTAGATTAGCAATAGCTAGTCTTGGCTAGAAGAATGAGGAGAGGAGGTTTTGGTGGAAAGCTCAAGATGTAAGGTCACCCAGAAGAAGCTGCAAGCATATTAGAAGCTACAGCAACAACAACAACAAAGACGCAGCTGGTGCCAGAGATGCTGCTCAAGAGGAAGAGTCAGAAATACCCAGGAGTCTCACTTCTCCTTGTCCCCCAGTGTCTGCTAGCGCCTCCTCCTGGTAAAACTGATCCAGAAGCCAATGGTCATTTTAATCTGGAAAATGCAATCCATAGAAGTTACCCCTCTCCCCAAAACCTCAGGGGAGGTTATACAGAGCAGAGTCAAAGAAGAGTGAAGAATGAATTTGAGAGCAAAGCAAGCCAAAGACAGGCCACATTGCATCTATTCTTGCCTTTCTACCATATTTTATTTCCATACAACACCATCAAGCTTCCACCTAACACATTGCAACTCTTCTCTGTAGAAAGTTGTTCTCATCCTCCCCTCAAAGAAAGGAAACACAAAGTCTCATCAGTTATTATTTTCGTCTCAATAGTTACTGAACTCTGGGTAATATCCAGTCATCTACATCTCTTTTGGATATGGCTTCTCATTGATCTAGTTATTTGTGAACTAAATTGTACAGTTTAGCACCACACACTTCATTTTATAAAAAAAAAAAAAGAAAAAGAAAAAGTATAGAAAGGAAAAGGAAAAGGAGAAAGAGAATATCCGTAGCTCCTGCAGTCCCCATTTCTGTAACTGGTGCCAAGACCATAGCTGATTTTTTAAAAATAGCAGTTTTATTGAGATATAATTCACATACTGTACAATTAACACACTGGAAATGTACAATTAGATGGCTTTCAATATAGTCACAGAAACACACATGCAACTGTCAGCACAATCAGTTTTAGAACATTTTCACCAACCCCCCAGAAGAAACCCTATATTCATTAATAGATACTCCATATTTCCTCCCATCCCTTGTTGAACATCCCTCCATTTCTTTGAAGATCAATTTAAGACCCAGTTACCCCAGCTTTCAGGCACTACTCCAGATGCTGAAATTGGAAACATTTACTGTCTGGACGATTCATCTGGATTCCCCATAGTGCTATTCATCTTTTTATGTATATGCTCTGTTTCCCAATTAGATTATAAGTCTCAAAAGAACAAGACCCTTGTCTTGATTGAAGAGATGGAAAACACATTTAGATATGTAGCTGCCTCATTGAATTTAATCCTGTTTTATTTGTTCTTTGATTAACTCATATTACTGAGAACTTTTCCCTTAATAGAGATTTTCTTCCTTAATCATTTTCCCCAAGAAAATAATTCAAAACTGATGGCATAGATTTAACCAGCAAATTTGAGTTTGTTAAAACACAAAAATGGAACAGCTGAAAAAACACATCAGAAATTATTTGTTATTCTCATCTATTGCCAATATACATTTAAGATGTTCTGGAAAATGCTAATGTTTCTTTTATTTCCACATTACAACAATGTCCTTTCACTTCAGTATATTACAAAATGTGATACTAACAAAGGCAGGGAATAAAACAGATTCATTTCCTCTAATAAATGTTAAATTTACAAGTTAAGTATGTGGTGTTAGATCTAGTGCACTTTAAAGTAATTATTTCAAATATATAAATATTTATATATGGTTTTAAATATGTAAAGATACCTTTCAGTTTCCTGAACTACAACACTTGAATAATTAACACTTTTTAAAATTTCCTTATTTTTTAAAAAAAATATCAGTGTATTGGATATGTAAACTTTCTTTTCTGTATCTATCTTTTTCTTTCTCTTCCTTTTCCTTCATTCTTTCCTCATTTTTTCCTTTTCTCTTTTCTGTTCTTACTTCCCTCCCACTCCTTTCATTCCCCTTAGGAAGACATAAATACAACTTCTTGTATTTGTTAGGAACAATCTTGAATAGCTAAGAGAATTAAAATAACTGTGGAAGAGGAAGTTCATATAAAATAGTATCGGGTTCTCCCCATCTCTACATCTTATGGTCATCATGAAAATAATAATAGGTCATGTATCCTGCTTTATATTAAGCTCTGAAATAAATCCTTATGTTGACAGCATTTTGAAATAAACAAAAACTTCTGGATTAGACAACATCAGGTAACATTTCAACATGACTTATTTTTTGTCTAGAATTGCATAAATGTTGGGATGTTTCACAATCTAGTAGAAAAAGACATATAAGTGAACTAATGACAACACAGTGATAAAAACGCTGTGCAAAGTAGCATGGGTGCACTGAGCACAGCCATTCATTCCACCAGTATTTCTGAATGCCATGTTTGTGCCAGGTACTATTCTAAATGCTGAGAATACAAAGTATTTTCCCTCATGGTTAATACAAAATTACCCTACAGTGTAATAATCAATTGCCAGGTTAAACCTGAATACAGAACACCATGGAAACTGGAGGGTGGAACTAGGACAGAGGGGGAGATTTCAGGAGTGTCAGGAGAATTTTTGAAAGTAGTTCACTGCAAAGTGGAATCTTAAATGATGAGTAGGAGTAGAATATACTCCATCTCATAAGAAAAAGGGTGTGTGGAGATGGGAAGGGTAAAGAAAGAGCACACCACGCAGAAAAGATCTTTTTAGAGAAGTAAACAATGTGCTGCCTTAAAGGGCCGACAATTGGCATCTCTGAATTTCAAGGTGCTCCTGAGGAATTTGCAAGAGCTAAGACTGAAAGCAAGACTGAGAAGCAAGCAAGAATCAGGTCAATTAGGTCATGAAAACCTTCTGTGCCATGCTTAGGGACCACAGATTTTATCCTGAAGACAGCAGAGAGTCACTGAAGAATTAAAAGAGGAATAACGATCTGCTTTGATTTTTTGAAGAATCAGTCTATTTCTGCAGTGACAGGATATATTGGTGGATTGAGGGTTGGGGGGAAGTTGGGGGGAACAAAAGGAGACCCATGAAGAGTCCCTTTTTGCGGCTTTCCAGGTGAGAAATAATATGTGCCTGAATTGAGGCCGTGGCAATGGGTATGGAGAAGAGAGTAAGGTGGCTAGAGAGAATTTAGAAACAACAGTGCTTGTCTCTAATTGTGTAAAAAGGGTATAGAGGAGGAGAATTATTAAGGATAATTCTCACACGTCTGGCTTGTGCAGTTTGTAAGGAATTGAGCAGAGGAATATTTGGGGTGGAGGAAAAATTACTTAAATTTTGAACATACTATAGTTAACACTGTAAGAGAACATTAAGAAAGTGGTTGGTGCTGGATCCATGTGTGATACGATATGGATGAGACCACTAAGACCAGCAGAGAATATACAGAATAAGAGAAGAGAAGGAGGATCAAAAAAGGACCCCAAGATTTCCACAGAGGAAGAAAGAGCTGATAATGGGCAGGTAAGGAGTTAGAAGGAAAACCAGAGAGAGTGCTAGAACCACTTGAGTAGTTTCAGGGAATAGGTGATCATGCCAAATTCCACAAGGAGATACATATTTATTCCTTTTCACTTCTCTGTTTTTCACATTTTTCTACCCCCAGCCTGTGTTTTAATACATAAAAACTCTCATATATAATGACTAGCACTCCGTCTTTATCCTATCATGAAAAATGTTTTATTAGGAAAAAAATCTATTTTGAAAGCCATGTGGGATGACAAAATTTATGCTTTAGAAAGTCATTCTAATTGAGAGCAGTTTGGAGGCTCTAATAATAGTCCCAGATACAATAGAGAAAAGGGAATGCTTATTGAATTGATAGAATTTTATATTCAAACTAGAGGTAAAGAGTGAAGGAGATGTAAGAGTATCACAGATATTTAGAGATACCAGGCTTGAGTTACCTGGAGAAGTGAGACTTGGAAAACAATGTAGGTAGGCATGGGGCTGGGGAAGGGAAAGGCAGAAGATAATGACAGGCAACACAGTGTGCTCTCCTACGTGTATTCTATCTGCCTTTCACTCCAGACATCGTCTGGTAGTGACTGGAGCTGCTCATCACTATCTCTGGCCTCCACCTCCCCAGCATAAGGCAGAATTGTACTTCTTGCCCACACAGGTGGATGAGTGCACCTCATGATAAGCTGTACCAAATAAATTGTGAGCAAAAGGACCTCGGATTGCCTGCAGACCAGCACAGTTTCTTGTTTATGTGAGACTCCCCAGAGCCCCTTTCCTTGTGACACTATAACTGACCACCGTTTGAGTTGGCAGCTCTTCAGGCGGCCTGAGGACTAAATGATAACAATGAGCTGCTAACCCACCAGAGACGCATATCAAGAATCACAACTTTGTTGCTTAAAGCCACTAAGTCTTGGGGATACCTCAGCATAACCTAGCCTATCCTGACATACACATACTCCCTGGGTAATTTCATAAACTCCCATATCTCCAGCTGTCACTTATGCACTGATGAAATCAGGTCCACAACTTTAGCTCTCACCCCTGCCTTATTTCTAGCTGCCCTTAGGATGTCACAAGCATTTCAAGTTGACCGTGTTAAGACTGAACTCAATACTAACTAACACATATAAATAGATAAACAAGAAGTTTATACTGTATAGCACTGGGAACCATATTCAATTTCTTGTACTAACTTATGGTGAAGAAGAATATAAGAATCAATGTATGTATGTTCCTGTGTGACTGAAGCATTATGCTGTACACCAGAAACTGACACAACATTGTAAACTGACTGCCCTTCAATAAAAATGTATTTAAAAAAAAAAAAACTGAACTCATTAATAGTGACTATATTTTTTGTCCAAGCACCTACTCCGTCCCAAGTGCTTGTCATACCTTTTATGTAAATTATATCATTTCATTCACACAATAAATCCGAGGGCAACATACCATTATATCACAGCTTTAGACTGTAAATCCTAAGAAGGGGAAGTGGTAAAGGAGATGGAGTAGGTGCTGTTAGAGCAGGAGAAGGAGAACCAAGAGAGTCAAAAGAAAAGGGAGTGATAACTAACGCTGACTACTACAGAGAAGTTAAAGGAGAAAGAAATAAAGTGATCCCAACTGCAATTAGGAATTTACTGGTGACTTTTAAAGGAACACTCATACTGCAGTGAGGTAAGGAGTAAAGGAGACGGGAGAGGGTGGAGAGTGAATACGGAAAACTCAAGAACCTTGATGATACTTAAGGGAACAGAGGAGAAAAGGTATCAGCTGGAAGAAGGCTCAAGGCCGAAAGGTTTAATTCGGGGATTGTTTTTAAAGAAATGCAAGCATGTTCATAGGCTGAGAATTTAAAGTATCAGAAAGAAAATGAAAGGAGAGCTAACGGCGCAGACTACAGGAAGAACTGGACAGAGCTGGCACCATAAGCACAGGTGAAGGAGTTAGCGTTAGGCAGGAAGAGGGATTTCTGCTCCTCTGAGGTTAAGTGAGAAAGGATACAGGCAGGGTTCGGTCAGGGCAGAGACAGGGTTTAGAACAGTTCATGCTGACGGTCTCCAGAATCCTTGTAATACGGCAAGGACGTCTGCTCAGAGTTCCAGGAGGAAGGAGCAGGGGGTACACTTAAAATATTTATTTGAACTTAGAAAAATAATGAGGTTAAAAATAAAATGTTACAGATGCAAATTGGAAAAACGCTTTTTTAGAGAATAGTAAACCCCATAATGACTGAAAAGTGAGTGCTGATTCTTGGCCGTGACCACCTTCTATTTAACGATTCATGAAGCTGTGTGTCACAGGATGATTGGAGCTTACAAGTGATCTTGAACTTCACTGTTGTCAATAGTTTTAATTTCCTCTAGGAATAAGTTTTTTATTAGAGCTACTGATTTGTCCCTGACTTGTGATTTAAGTGGTTTCTCAAAATGGGAGAAGACCAGTCAGGTAGAAAGATCACGGAACAAAGAATTAGCAGATCTCACCTCTAAACCTAGTTCTACCACCAGCTAGTCATCATTGCCTGAAAACTGCCTCACTTCTCCATCTGTGTAGTTATCCATAAATCCATCCCAGCTCTAACTACTTCTACTCCATCACCTCATCTACCCATCTCCATGTATCGCAAAAGGGCTCCTTACCTTTTAAAAAACATAAGACTCAAGAGAGCAAAGCATTTCTCGATAAATCCAAACACTGCAACATCAGTCTCTGCTAACCGAGAACTTCTCCTAACTGTAAAAATGCCCTCAAAGGTCCAAAGAGGTCTTGGACCCAGTCAGAACGGCTATCAACAAAAAGAATACAAATAACAAAGGTTGGCAAGGATGTGAAGGAAAGAAGACCCCTGTACACTATTGGCAGGGATGTAAATTAGTGTCGCCACTGTGGAAAACAGTGTGGAGATTTCTTAAAAAACTAAAAATAGGAGGCAGGTGCAGTTCAGTGGTAAAGTGTGTGCTTAGCATGCACAAGGTCCTGGGTTCAATCCCAAGTACCTCCATTTAAATAAATACATAAATAAAACTAATTATGCCCCCTTCCCCTCCCACCCACCCCCAAAAATCTAAAAACAGACCTACCACATGACCCAGCAATTTCACTCCTCAGTATACATCCAAAAAAACCAAAAACATTAATTTGAAAAGATACAAGCACCCCAATGTTCCTAGCAGCATTATTTACAATAGCCAAGATACGGAAGAAACCTAAGTGTCCATCAGCAGATGACTGGATAAAGAAAATGTGGTATAAAGGAGCTTTAAGTAGATGCAAGAAGGAGACAAGGTCTTAAATCAGGGAATGCTCATTGATGTGGGAACTACTGATTGCACTTTGTTAGAAGAAACAGTTTGGGTTTATTTCCTTCCATTTGCACAACATTCCAATCAACAGACCCAGTGAGGTAGGGTTTAATGTGGCTTTTTTGGAAGAATACCAGTATTGTTAACATGTCCAATATCTGTACTTCTTAAGGTTGATTCAGAAAAGCTTGCCCTTTTGTCCCAATAAAATAACGCTTTTCAGGGAAAAAAAAAGATGTGAGATACACACACACACTCACACACACACACACAATGAAATACTACTTAGCCTTAAAAAAAAAGGAAATTTTACCATCTGCAGCAACATGTATGGGCTTGAAGGGCATTATGCTAGTGAAATAAGTCAGACAGAGAAAGACAAATACTGTATGATATCATTTTTATATGTGGAATCAAAAATAAAACAAACTAGTAAATATAACAAAAAAGAAGCAGACTCAGAGCTATAGAGAACAAACTGATGGTTACAAGTGTGGAGAGGGAAGGAAAGAAGGGCAACACTGGGGTAGCGGATTAAGAGGTACAACTATTAGGTATAAAATAAGCTACAAGGATATATTGTACAGTGTGGGGAATATAGCCAATAATAACTATAAATGGTGTACAGCCTTTATAATAACTATAAAATTGTGAATCACTATATTGTACACCTGTAATTTACATAACATATAGTAATTATACTTCAATAAAAAAAAAGGGAAGTGTGTGTGACTTATGTGTAGGTATGTGGTTGAGAGTAGTTGTGTATATGCACGTATGGTGTCTGTATATGAGGTATGCATTAGTATGGTACAAAATGCTATAATAAATAAATTCTACATTGTAGTGGCTTAACATAAAAGTCATTTCTTTTTCCCCATGACCCAATGCAGGTATTCCCAGCTGGTGGATGTTTTTCCCTTGTGCAGTGAGTAGTTCAGAAACCCTCACTCCGTACATTTTGTGGCTCTGCTATTTCCTAAGGTCTCACGTTCACTGCATCCAGGCAGAAGGGGAAAGAGAGGGTAGATAAGGCAATTCTTAAACAGGAAATGATACAGTTTAAGAAATGATACACATCACTTCCTTGGTAAAGTACTGATTATGTGACCTAACCTTGAAGAAGTGAGGCAGGTAACAGTGGCCCTTAGCAAGGCACCATTTCCCAGCAACAATATAGAAGGTGAAGCACAGAGATTTATGGACAGCAAGCCATCTTTGTACAGCCTGTCCCTCTGGCACGCCCTTCTCCACATACATAAAACATGCTCACTGTCTCCCCAAAGAAGTCAACTCAACTCCCCATCCAGTCACTATATCTAGGACCAAGTCCAGATACAGTACTGTGTGGTGTTCTTCACCAGGGACAGGAGTGTCTCCTTGTGGGCCAGTGACCCCCCAGTTCACTTAAAACGTCTCTTGTGCAAAGGGAAGAATGGGGGTACTTAGCAGCCATGGCCCACAACAAGGAATATTTCCAGGAAGAAATAATAAAGACATTTTGCCTCAGCAATGGGAGGAGTTCCGTGCTTTGACTGCTTCTGCTTTTTCTGAGAAACTCCCTTGTCCATAGCTCTCCATGGCCTCTGGTTCTGTTCCCTTGGTGTTTCCTTTTGTCTATTATCCTCCATGGTCACCTCTGAACTGAGCACTGGGAAATCCCTCCTTGGGGGCTACACAGCTTCTTCAGCCCATGTCCTGATGGCACCTTCAGGCTGATTTATAAGCACAAGGTTTTTTTAGTCCAGGCTTGTGACAACTTTGACAGTACAATTCCCTTAAAAGCTTACTAGGTTTCTGATGCAATTGTTTCTATTCAGCTCCACGTGCCAAGAGCCTGTGACATTGTTATTCAGCATTGCTTAATTTTATGACTTTCTTGCCCCTATGTAATGGAAGCCTCTTTGAGGCCACCTAAGAAATAGATTTGAGTGAGAAAGAAATATCCTTAATAAGTTCTCTGTTGCAAGAGTAAGGTTTCTGTTTGACCACAAAAATCCTTATGTGTCTTTGTTCGAACTTCTTTTCATTCTCATTACTTAGTGTTTCAAGTCCAAAAACATTAGATTTTCCAATCCTGAAAGTCCCCAAATTTTGAGACTCTTCCCTATTATTTCTGCTCAAAAACTCCAACTCTTGCCTATGCTCATTAGCTTCTGATGGCTGTGGCAATCCTTGACTTGTGGCTGCATCACTCCAGTCTCTGTCTCTGTAGCCATGTTGCCTCCTCCTCTTGTGTGTGTGTGTGTGTGTGTGTGTGTGTGTGTGTGTGTATGTGTCTGTATGTGTGTGTAAGATTTCTTGCAACCTCCCTTCAGCATTTCTTTCACTTCCATCATGACTAATATTTGACCACAAAACCCTACACAATCAAGATTTGGTCACAACCTAAAATAATAAAAGGAGGACCATTCTCAGGGCTTTCAGCTATGAGGCTCTCAGTCCCAGAATCCTTAATAATTAAACAGTTTCCTATTTTCTTATGCTGCAGAAGGGAACTTTCTACCCCTCCCTGCCTCAATGTCTCCTTGAGGGCTTTGGGAACTTATCAGATAAGATTGCTCACCCTGGCCTCCTACTAAGAACTCAGAGTGAGAGGGTTTTGGGGACAGAACTCTAAGCTTTGCCCTTGAGTGAAATAGATGAAGTCATCCCAACCCTGTAGCTGCCTTATTAAGGAGGTAAACAAAGTGAATGAGTGGACTGGGGCTCTGAGAGGAGGGGGAATGAGGAGAATGCCTGCTTCTTGCGCTGTTTTCTCTACTTTGGTAAAGCAAACAAAAGCCCAAGATTTTCATATACATGAGGTTGTCTTTGTTGCAATATCTTGTCAAATAAATTGAGTCTTTAATGTGCAGTATGTTTCCCGCCCTCTCCCAAACTTTCACTATCAAGAAGACACAGTATCAAAGTCCTGCATACACTCAATTTCACAAACCAATAAACACAGCTTTTGCGTTAATTATCATTTTCAGCTCCTTGGAAAAGAGTGACAAGAGTTACCAGGAAGATGTTCATTATTGCCAGGCTTTATCTGATGGTAATGGAAGTCTAGCCAGTCACAAATTGAAGATCCCCGAATGAGGACCGGCTCTCAATTGAGAGACGGGGCTGGCTGCTCCCAGATAGTTCCTCATACATTTTATTAGCAAGCACAGCTACAGGTAACATTTTCCTTTGTGCAGCTTTCACTCCATTGGCTGCCTCACTCAACAAGATGCCAGCACCTCTGGTTCTGACCCTGATACCCAGTTCAGACGTCTGTTGGTCATGACCATCCTCTGTGACCTGTGCCCTGGGCCATCACTGGAAGATCCAGGCAAGGAAGGGCTCAATTTTGCCCAAACTGGACCAATCATAGGCCGTCTCCTAAGCCTAGCGGTGAGTTCTGGGGACTGACATTCATTGGAGCTGACTTGAGGTGAAGGCAAGAACTGAAGATAGAAAGGACGTTAATTTCTGCTTCTGAGACTCTGGAGTTGCACTAGGACCGTCCCTGCCAAACTCTAGGATGTTCACTTTTTTCTTTAATTTTATGAGCGTCCCTAATACCTTTCCAATGAAGTCCTTTTTTTTTTTTTCTTTAAATTAGAAAGGATTGGTTTTTGTTTCTTGCAACTTAAAGAAATCAAATTAATATTTCCTTTGGAATGTAGCTTGGAAACCACCAAGCTCATTATATTTTCAGCATATTGCTGAAAATGAGCCCTAAATTCTCCTGGAGAAGGGCCTCAACATTTTCAGCATATATATTACCTTCCTCACTCTCTTCTTAGTTCCCCTGACTCTTAAAAAACGGAATTTATCACACTCTACTTAGAGACTTGACCTGTTTCATATTAGAGTACAGCTGGAGTCGGTGACATCTAGCAGAAGACAGTACATTAACTAGAGCACAGGGTGAGAGAGAATCCTGTGTTCTGGATGCGTATCCAGAAACCTCCCCTGACACCCCTTCCCCATGTACCGCCCAAGGCAGCTTCACAATAAACTCCCCTGGAACCTCTGGATTGCTAGCAAAAGAAGCTACGAGCATGATTTCTATGCCACCCAGTGAACCAAGTCACGCCCTCTCCAGTGAGCTCTGGATCTCAGTACTGGAGGGTCCTTTTCCTGGGGCTCTGTCAGCCCTCAGGATAGGGACTGCTCCTTACCTTTACTATTCTTCTACTCTTTAAGGTTTTCTTCCTTCCTATTAGTCAATCGCTCATTATTTCCATCTTCTATTATAATTTACAGGTTTTTTATATTAAATTTCTTTTAATAATCTCTATGTAGTTTCTATCTCCTGGTTGGGCACTGACTGGCTGATATAGCTAATATTATATATTAATATGATGATTAATATTATGTGTCAATTTGACTGAGCCATAGGATTCTCAGATATTTGGTTAAACATTAATTCTGGGTGTGTCTGTGAGGGTGTTTCCAGAAGAGATTAGCATTTACACTGGTAAATGGATTAAAGCAGATAGTGCTCCCCAGTGTCAGTGGGCTTGAACAGAACAAAAAGTCAGAGGAGGGCTGGGTTCACTCTCTATCTGCCCTTGGAGCTCCTGGTTCTCAAACCTCCAGACTCCAACTGGCATCTACACCATTGGTTCTCTGGCTCTTAAGCCTTCAAACTACACCATTGGTTTCCTGAGACTCTAGCCTGTAGACAGCAGACCATGGGACTTAACAGCCTCCATAATCATGTGAGCCAATTCCTTATAATAAATCTCATTATATCTAGATATAGATCTCTATATATCTTTAGATAGAGATACAGATATATAATCAATATAGTAACACAAATAAATATTTCTGTTGATTATCTACCTCTCAAGAACATTGACTAATATGCCCCATCTTGGAGATGAAGAAACTGAAGTTCAAATAAGGTAAATAAGACACCTGTGGTCACAGAACTACCAAGCAGAAGAGACAGAATCAGAACACCAGTTCTGTCTGACTACAAAGGCTGCCCTCCATGCCCTAGAGATTCCCACAGCCCACTTAATTCTGGACACATTCAGTAATTTAATGGGGCAATTGCAGATAATGCCTTTAGGCTTAATGTCTTCTAAATCAGTGCTCCTCAGGGTTGTCTGTGGACCTATGCTAGTTTGCGTAACTGTTTGTTATGGGTGTGCAATGAGATAAGTACAAAAGTTGAGACTAAGCATGTAGAAAATTTTACATTGCTACAACATCCAAGCCCATTTGTATTTTACAAAAGTGTAAGTCCACAACAAATTGATAATTTAAAAAAAAATAGCTAATTCTTTTCCCATAAATAGTTTTCTAAACTCTAGGATTAATATTAAGTACAAATGTACCTTTGCAGTTGTTGCTGCTCTTTGAATCATACTTTGAAAACCTATTATCAGGGTGTGGATAAAAGGTGATTATAGATGGTGTAATTGTTACAAAATGTAGACATACAATAAAGCACACATGAGATTAGTTATCTTCACAAAGTGTTTAAAAGTATACAGATCTAAAAATAGTGAATGAAGGGTAACAGAAATAATAAATATGTTGGTAAAATTTTTTTAAAGTATACAGATCTACAGAGGACTTACAGAGCTTTTTGGGGGCTTCACAATGTTTATCCATAGTAGTACAAGCCTCAGTGTATTCCCTGACTTCTGCCTCAATTTCAACAAACAGTCTAGATAAAACAATCCTTAATTCTCAACGTATTTCCTCTTAAACTTAGGCTTTAATATATTAATCGGCCATCATGCATTTATGGAGCAACAGCTTATGTGCACAGACTAAGCTAGTCTTTGTGGGTGACACTGAAGTGCTATGAGACAGTCTTGTGCAGTTCCTAATCTGACTCAGTCTCAGGGCTGGGAAGAGTAGAATGGAAACGCAGCAGTGGAAGTCGGAGGGTAACAAAGGATTAAATTCTGTGGGAAAAACGACAAATATTCCAGAAGGTCAGAAAACACAAGAATCAGTAAGTGCTGGGATGATCAACCTGTGGAAAGGGAGGCTTTGAGTTGGTCCCTGACCATATGCTGTAGCTAAAATGACCTGCTTTGAGAAATAGCAAAAGTGGCACAAAGCTGCTCAGATACAGGAATACTATAAACCCGGATAATATCTCAGAAAATACCAAGGGCAGCTCATGTGTCATGCAGTTTAAAAAAATGAATGCCACTTGATCACCACCCATAGCACACAGATCCTATCCTTCCTTTAGATTCTAACTGATGTAACATGGAAAGGCAAATGGGTGTCCTAGGTTTTCTTCTGCAGAAAATATAAAATAGGCCTCAGCCTCAGTTTAGTTACTTTTTCTTTGGCTGATTCTCCTTGACTACTAAACAGAGGCATGATTGTCAAGGGGCAGGAAAAGACCTTTTGGAGAGAGTTAGGATAAATTCATTTATAACCTCGCCTCTCTTATAAACACGTTGCATTTAATAGAAATTCCCTGGCCAAAGAAATGAACTATCCATATAATAACAGTTTTGCCTTAAATTTCCTCTTAAACATATTTAAAAGAAAAGAGTTTTTTTTTTCCTATTAAGTCATATAAGCTGCTTATATATTCTGGAGATCAAGCCTTTGTCGGTTTCACTTGCAAAAATTTTCTCCCATTCCGTAGGTTGTCTTTTTGTTTTACTTACGGTTTCCTTTACTGTACAGAAACTTGTAAGTTTCATTAGGTCCCATTTGTTTATTCTTGCTTTTATTTCTATTGCTTGAGTAGACTGTTCTAGGAGAATATTTTTGAGATGTATGTCAGATAATGTTTTGCCTATATTTTCTTCTAGGAGGTTTATTGTATCTTGTCTTATGTTTAATTCTTTGATCCATTTTGAGTTTATTTTTGTGTATGTTGTAAGGGAGTGTTCTAGCTTCATTGCTTTACATGCTGCTGTCCAGTTTTCCCAACACCAGTTGCTGAAGAGACTGTCTTTATTCCATTTTATATTCTTGCCTCCTTTGTCAAAGATTAGTTGACCAAAAGTTTGTGGGTTCATTTCTGGGCTCTCTATTCTGTTCCATTGGTCTATATGTCTGGTTTTGTACCAATACCATGCTGTCTTGATGACTGTAGCTCTATAGTATTGTCTGGAGTCTGGGAGAGTTATTCCTCCAGCCTCTTTCTTTCTCTTCAGTAATGCTTTGGCAATTCTAGGTCTTTGATGGTTCCATATAAATTTTACTATGATTTGTTCTAGGTCTGTGAAATATGTCCTGGGTAATTTGATAGGGAAAACAAACAATCCAATCCAAAAATGGGCAGAAGACCTAAACAAGCAATTCTCCAAGGAAGACATACAAATGATCAATAGACACATGAAAAAATGCTCAATATCACTAATTATCAGAGAAATGCAAATCAAAACTACAATGAGGTATCACCTCACACCAGTCAGAATGGCCATCATTCAAAAATCCACAAATGACAAATGCCGGAGAGGCTGTGGAGAAAAAGGAACCCTCTTACACTGCTGGTGGGAATGCAGTTTGGTACAGCCACTGTGGAAAACAGTATGGAGATTCCTCAAAAGACTAGGAATAGACTTACCATATGACCCAGGAACCCCACTCCTGGGCATATATCCAGAAGGAATCCTACTCCAAAATGACACCTGCACCCCAATGTTCACAGCAGCATTATTCACAATAGCCAAGACATGGAAACAGCCTAAATGTCCATCAACAGATGACTGGATAAAGAAGATGTGGTATATTTATACAATGGAATACTACTCAGCCATAAAAACCGACAACATAACACCATTTGCACCAACATGGATGTTACTGGAGAATGTCATTCTAAGTGAAGTAAGCCAGAAAGAGAAAGAAAAATACCATATGAGATTGCTCATATGCAGAATCTAAAAAGAAATAAATAAACAAATAAATACATACATACATACATACATACAAAACAGAAATAGACTCATAGACATAGAATACAAACTTGTGGTTGCCAAGGGGAGGGGGCAGGGCATGGGAAGGGACAGACTGGGATTTCAAAATGTAGAATAGATAAACAAAATTATACTGTATAGCACAGGGAAATATATACAGCATCTTATGGTAGCTCACAGAGAAAAAAATGTGACAATGAATATATATATATATATATATATATATATATGTTCATGTATAACTGAAAAATTGTGCTCTACACTGGAATTTGATACAACATTGTAAAATGATTATAAATCAATAAAAAATGATAAAAAAAATAAAAAAAGAAAAGAATATTTAAGCAGATTACATATATTCTTGTCTTCTTGATTAAAAGACATTAAATATAATGTTATTTTTGAGGGGGACAGAATCAAAGAACACAAAGACTATGCCCCTATACTCAAAGGAATGGACTGGAATTTTTTATGTTTAAAAAAAGTTCCTTATGAAAAGGAATATATATACATATATATTATATATATTATATATAACTGAATATATATATATTATATATATATATAACTGAATCACCATGCTGTACACCAGAAATTAACACAACATTGTAAATTGACTATTCTTCAATAAAAATTTTTTCCTTATGTTGAGGTTTAGCATATTTGCAATTCATACTTTGAGGCTCTATTTTTTCCTAAATTATAATTGTTTCCTTGGCATTTGCAACAGTAAGTTCTTTTCCTCTGATATTTACTCCTTTTCCACTGATATAAGCAAATAAAACAAATAACCAAACACATTAGAACTGTGTCCAGAAGAAGGATAAATAAGTTCTGAATGAAAGAATTACTATTCAAGAACTTTAGGTTTTTGACATACATTACTTGACCTTTTATTTGGAAAAGCATATTAACACTCTTTCTCAGAGATTATAAAAATAATTTATTTTTATCACAGGAAGTTGAAAATTCAAAACAGAAAGTGTAAGTGATCATAATGCCACTTCCTGGAGACAATTTCATTTCTATATCCCTAAGGAGGGCTTCAGGGGGTATCACATCCAGAGTCTGCCTGGTACTGTTCACCTGAGACAGGCCTTAAGAAGACTCTGATTCCCAGGAAATGTGACTCTTCATTCCTGCAGTCTGTAATTTGATGTCTTAAAAAAGTTCTACCCCATTCATCAGTCTCCCATTCCCCAGAGAATCCAAGTTTATAATAACAATCATAAGGAAGAGAGGTGCACCCTTTCAATTTGCTGTTCACACACTAATTTGCTGTCCTTCAAATGCTGGCACTTTTCAAAAGTACAAAGTCATCCTCATTTTAGATAAATGTATCAAATTCTATATAAAGAAATCTTGTTACTTTCAGTCTTAAGAAATAAATTGGCTTATAGCTACTTTTTGATCAGTGATTCCTGTAGAAATATAACTATTAAGGAAAACAAATGTTCGGCCTTGGTTAAAATTAAGAGAAAATGCAGCACCCAATGGTATCTAATAAGCCTTGGGAGGAAGCAGCCTGCTGACATAACTCTGTTATAGTTGTGTGCTACAAAGATAAAGTATAAAAAGTGAAAAAATAGTAACATTCCTTGAAAACAGGATCACAGTGAACAAAGGGCACTGATAAAAGATGATCCTGGTGAATAAAAGGTCTCTCAGGTTATACCCTTACAGGTCCTGGCTCGTTATCTCTACTGAGAGCAAGCAGTGTGCTTCTAAGGTATTTAACTGTTAACCATGAAGTTTCTGTTTAAACTCTCAGGAATGTAACCTTCAAACACAAAGCGTATAAAGATCACAAAGCTCACAAAAATTTCTGGTTTTTGAAATATGATTCATTCCCATAATTCATAGAGAAGCACTCCAAGTCTTATTCTTCATAACTCTTTTTATTTGGATATCATTCACTACCTTCTGTTAATCAGCTACACCTTTGCACCTAGTTCCCTCCATGAAGAAGCACAAAGTATAAAGTGCAGATTCTAATCCAGATGTACAACCAGAAGCCCATTTTGTTCTAAATTCCTAAATACTCATCTGCAAAGTTTCATTTGGTCTGCATGTTTATTCAACAAATAATTATTGTGCACTTATTTTGTGCCAGGTGAACATAGTCAACTCTTTTTCCCCAACACTAAATTTATTTAAATTCACAGAATTATCTCTTCTGATATTGCATTCTTCCTCCTGCCTTGGGGTTGAAATATGGTGATACAAAATGAAACTGCCTCTTTTTAACATCCTTACTTGGCAAAACAAAATGTTAACAACCCAGTGCCAGCCTCCACATCTGTATTTGCAATATTTGCTCCATGAAATCCAGAACAACTACAACCACTGATCTTGTTCCTTCCTGCCCCTATAAATAGACTATATCTCTTTACAACTGTACCTTCAGTATCTGAAACTGTGACTTCCAATTTATGTCTATTGAATTAATGATTACTGGATGGATGGATAGGTATAGGCATCTCTCTGAGCCAGACAATTTATTGATTAGAAAGACCCAAAGCTGGACTAAACCAGGGAACCAAGATGTGCCAGATGTGTCTAAATGGACCACCGTCCTTCAATAATAATAATGGTTATTGGTGTTATTAATCCCCAGCATATGCTGTACTGTTCCAAGTACTTTGTGCATGCTAACTTAGACCCCAAAATGAATCACTAAAGAAAATAATTTCACAACCCCATTTTATAGAGAAGAAACTGAATTCACAGAGAAGATAAAAAACATGCTTAAATGGAGGAGTCCCAGATTCCACTCTTAATGACTGCATTACGCTGCCCCTCTGTCACAAGAACAGTAAGAAAATAAACCAGAAAACAGTACAGAAAATTCACCAGTGACCTGCATCCAGTCCTCACCAATCTCACTCTCATGTGGCATGAGCTAGAAATTCTAACTTATAGCAATGCTGCGCTACATTAATTGAAACACCAAGTAGCATTTATATTTATTTCCAAATGTTATTAGTTATAACATCAAGCAATGCTTATTTATGTCCAAATTTTGTGCTGCATTTTTTAGACACATCCCTCAGAATCCACTCTATCTTTTACAGGGCCTAGCATTATGTCATATTAATACTAGGCACTCGCAAAGTGTTTTTGGATCCGACTAAATTGCTTTGGAGTTGCAAAGATTTGAATCTCACAGGTGCATTCTGCAAACCCACAGGACTGAGGAAATTCAGCATGAGATTAAAACATGAAGAAGCAGGGGGATGATTCCTGACAAAATGGAACATCTTGAGGGATTAAAATAAACATGTAGAAAAGTCACCTGAGGCTCTGAAAACTCAATTAATTATTTCAAAAAAACCAGGAAAGTACACCAACCCTAACAAGCACTGAGCAAAAGCCTCATTATGTAGTACTTTCTTGGTGCATTGAAAGTACACCAGTAACAGTACTTCTTAACCAATGGCTGCTCAAAGTTACATAAATTATTGCCATGACAACTATTTCTCCAGCAATAAAATTATGAAAACCACAATTTCTCTGAAAGATAGAAAAGCCTTATCATTTGCTATTCACAATGAGTTGAATGCTTACCCTTCAGGAGTCATCACAGACAAGGCATCTGTGTGGCGACGCAGACACTCCTCAACTTAGAAACAAGGTGCTCCAAAAGACCATGGGAAGTGGGCTGCTTGAATTCCAGGAGGCTGTGTCCCTTAGAGACACACACATAATGTTGGTTGGAGTTCCACACATGTCCACAGATGCCTTAATTATGCATAATTTGGTTAAAATGCACGATACTGGGGGAAGAGGAGAAAATATCGTGTTCGTATTCATAATTAAAAAGCAAGAAAAGAAATCAAACTGAGAAAAGAAACTCACTCTGAAAAAGAACCCTTGGACAGTGTCAAGGCTTCAAGGCTAACCATACTGCCTTGCTTCTTCACTCTGTTAATGGACTTCATCTCTAGCCGTCTCTGCTCCTGTCTCACAGACTTCTCTTTCTTCCTCAATCTTTGCAGGCTCCTCTGAGCTCAGGATCTCTGGACACACTGCTGCTTCTGTCTTTGAAGCTCCCCTCCTACACCCAGCTTCCTCACAACACCTGCTACTCTTTCCTCATCTTCAGATCTCAGACTAGGGGGACATCCAGGTGAGATCGGGCCTTCCTTAGAACACAGCATAGCATCCTGAGCTGAGAATACATGCATTTAATCTCAATCACAATTATTAGGAATTAGTACAGTTACTTGTTCTGAGTATTTCTTTTAACCCCGTCTCCCCAACTAGATGGCACGCTCCATGATATCAGGGACATTGTCCATCCTTGTCACCTCTATGTCCACATTACACAGCAGAGCCTGTGCTCAATAAATATTTGTTGTGTTCACATGTTTTTAAAGAAAACTTCTCTTTTCTTGATAAAAATATAACATTCACATGATTCTCACAGCATGCTGTGGTTTGACGATATCATTTTAGAAATGCAACAAAGGAAGAGAAAAGGGATCTTCCTTAGATGCCTGAAAAGAAGAGACGTGAGATTTTCCACAGTGGAATAAGTGTTGGAAAAACAGTCATAAGAAATGGGCTAACACACCCTCTGAATTCTCTCATTTCAAAGGGAGGAAGCGATCGGTAGGGAAGAAATCACTGCATCATACAATTTCTGGAACTGACCAGAAGCACCATGCAGAAAACCTAAGGCTCTCTGAATCAGGGGAGGGGAGAGGGATTACAGGGTGGAATGAAGGCAAGGCATACCTGGCAATTCATCTGTTTAGTACAAACGCAAATTAAGGGTTTGTAGCTCAGGAAATGGCTTTTGAGGGAAGTATTCCTTTGAATTGACAAACAGTTTAGTTTTGTTTTTAATTTTAATTCATTCATTTAATATTTTTTCCCTAGCAACTGCTATGTTACCAAGTTCTGAGCTAGGTCTCAAAGGTACAAGATTAACAGATAAGTGCTGGTGGAAAACTCATAATGAGCCAACCAGACAAATAATCATGAGATAATGTCAAAGTCCTGTGCTGAAATTGATCCAAGTGAATAAATCATTGCACAAGCTTGCCAGAGGGAAAAAAGATACGTGAATGGGGTCAAGAGAGCCATCACTGAGCAGAGGTGGCTGGCTTTTAAGCTGAGACTGAGTGAAAGGAGTTTGTCTCTCCAACAGGGAAGGAAGAGCATGTGCAAGGCACAGGCGATGCAAACCCCTGGTGTGTCTGAGAAAAGAGCAGCAGTTCTCTGTGGCTGGAGGAGAGAATGCATGTTGTGGACTAGCAGACAATGAGCTTGGACAAGGTGACAGACTAGATTTTTCAGGAGCCTTGTGAGTCATGAGTTTAAAATTCCCTCAAGACAAATGATATTCGAAATCCTTCTAAGCACGGACGCATTCTTTGAGAAAACCTCATACCTAAGTCCAGCGTATAAAGTAGAAAATAACATTGCTGTTCTGGGCTGCTGAGTGGTGACCTGATCCCTCACCTCCAACCACCACACACAGCCTATGGTCCTTCTTTAAAGCCCCCAGACCGTTGAACATTCCTCCTGCTGCAGCAGTGCAGAGTCGTCTACACAGGGCAGATGCTCGATAATTAAATGAGTCCAAGTCACACGGTAAGTGAGGCTTTCATTTGTTGCTTTCATTTTTGCTTTTGAGACCACTCTGACTTAAGCAGGGAATGAACAGAAGGTGGGGGGCTTGCAGAGCAAGGCACAGACAGTCCAACCAGCAATCCAAGTGTGGCAGGGTGCTAGATGGAGGCAAAGTCTTGTTTCAGCCTCACAATATTTTCTCCACTCTCCCTGACACTCCCCCTCTCTGTTGGGCTGCAGAGCTGCAGGGGAGAAATATGTCATGGCTCCTGCAGCAGAATTTGCCTTTTGACCTTCTCAGCTTAAATGTAAACTGTAACTGGTTCCACGTAAGAAGAGAGGTCTGAAGAAGGAGAAAGGTGAGAACTTCTCAAACTGGAACGAAGCCTAACATGATAGGGACAGACCAAAGTTTTCATGAGTCTAAAGTTCATACAATTGGAGAGGTCTTCTCTAGGAAAAAATGAAAAGTTATGAATACAAAATTAGATTTAAAATAAATTTAGAAGGAGAAATCACAACAAATTGCCAATTTTAAAGGCATCTGAAAACAGAAAACATCACAAATTCATAAATATAATACTTTTATTTGTGAACTGCCCTATACACCTGTATGATAATGCTTTTGCTTACGTATTTCAGCTGCATACTCTTCGGTGATTTCTTCATAGGACAATTGTGTACCTTCTATAGAAAAGGTAGATAATTCAGTGTTTCTTCTAGTATGGTCAGTTGAATTTTGGTATATCATTATCTTTGGTTATTTAAAGTTTAGAAAATTTTTGTTTCAGGTTACTCCTTTTGGGAATATCATGTAAATTTTTAGAATTGTCAAATTCAGGAAATCTCTATCAAGGCTCTTTCATATATGAGCTGAAGATTTCAGGTCAGATCAAGTTTCCTTTTGCGGTCACAAATCTTAAGTACTCTTTCAATTGATGACACCCATTGACCAGTTTGTCATATTTTTATCTTCATTATAGTGTTGTATTATGCATTTATAATACGATCATTGAAGTCACTATTTTATGTCAAAACAACAAGGAATTTAAATTGTTTTCCAATGTGTTCATGAGTCACTCCTCTTCATTAATTGGATTATTAAGCAATCCAAGGTTATATTCATTATCTCTGTTTATCACTTCCTCTCACACAGAGAGAATTGGGCTGACAAAAGAATTAATAGTTATTCACAGGGTTTCAGTGAGAACAGTACACAATAATGGCCAACTAACAGCGTTTAGCGAAGACTCAACAATAAAGTTGTAATATTGGTATCTGGTTTACTTATTGAACACTTCATTTTTACACATCTCCCCATTATTTAATTCTGATAAATGATTTGGGATAATTAAGTCATTAATTTTTCATTTAGACATCTTTCAATGTGCACATACAAAAATGAATCAAAGCTACTGATTTGTCCAATAGTTCCCATGATTAGAGTCATTATCTTTATTTTAAAAAACATCACTTTCCATTGTACCATCTGAAGGGTAAACTCCATTCACTTAAAAATTTATTAGGCATAAATACTCTTTTAAATGTTTAAAAATAATAGTTAACATTGTCAATAAAACTGTTCTCTCTTTTCTATTCTTCAAGCTGTTCATCTAGTGCATTTGTATTTGATTGATGTGTAATTCAAGTATATTCTTGTCTGTGAAGTCCTCCTGACTTTCAAGAAGTCATATCTGACTTATTAGAACATTTTATAAATTATACAATATATACAACATCTTATCTTGGACTCATTTGCTAGACTCTGATAACAGTTTGAACATTGTTCTTTTGTTGCTGTTGTTTTCATAAAATGTACTTGAAAAATATTTCTCCTATCTGCTGTATGTTCTGTTTAATTCTCTGTAAATATTTCCTACTGGCATTATGATTTTGGAGAAGAAAAAACAGCTTTCTTTTATTAAACAATGCTATCAGGACAAACATGGTAATTATCAAAGTCAACGAATTTTCCCAATAAAGCTGTTGTTGGAAACCCTGCACACTCTGGTAATCAGACAAATTTTTAGTTTCAGTTGCAATAAGACAGGTTTTGGTGTACCAAATTTTATCTTTTTGTGTCAAATTGTCTGTTGCCAAAATTTCCCATTACATTTGGCAACTAGACTACTCTATTCCCATAGTACCTAAATTTGGGTATAGTTAATAATTCCAGGTAACACTATTTAATTTATGTGAAATTCAGGTGTATAAAAATTCAAATTTATTTTTAGCCTGCTGCCACACTGTAGTGACCTATATAGTTGTATAATATTTCTCTAATACTAAATACATTAACATATCAACGAGTATGTGTAGGAGTTCTGTCACTGGACCACCTGCTTCTTGAGGATGTTTTGCATATGTTGGTGGTAATTCTGCATGCCAATTCTGGAATCCTCGGGTTGCTTCAGAATAATATACTCAAATAAACTAAGATGTGAGCTAATATGCTGGGTGGATAAAACGCAATTTCACGTACAGAAGTACTTAATGTTTAAATTACTGCTACAGGTTTATGCTATACAAATACAGAAATTCTGATAAATACTGTTTTTTGTAACTTTCATTAAAAATGTATGTTACATTTATAAATGTACCTAATGCATCACAAGTGTATCTCCTTATAGAGAATGTTCTGACTAGGCATCAGTAGGAACTGCTTCAACACCAAACATAGGACAAATGGAAGGATTTCCCATAAAAAAAGCTTCTGGCTCCAGGCTTTTCACACCTCATTTTTCCTCCACTGCCCACATACTTCCAGTGCCTTAGGATGTAGTTTTATCACAGCCAACCTGTGGTCCTGCACCGTCGTTTCCCAATGCTGAATGAGTCCAAGGAAGATTCACAGAAGCCATTCCAACCCTGCACCTACAGCTAGCAGCAGCATAGTCATACACAGAAGGCACTGAACATGATCTAAACGAACTGAACACTCCCTCAACTCAACTTCCCTGTCGTGTGACTTCCAAGATGTCACCTAACATGAGAGGGAATCAGAGTGGAGGCAGCAGTCTTCACTGGTCATGGTGTAAATACTTTAGAAAGTTATACAAAATATATGACCATGTGAACACACTGATAACCTCAGATGTGCTCCTTGAAAGTGAGGCACTATGAAGCCAGTTTTAATTAGCTTCATAGTAAATCCACCTCCTGTCAGAGGAATACAACCACCTCAGGGTCAGAAAGCAGGGAGAGCATGGCCTGCCCAATGAGCACCTCCAAGGAGAAGGACTAAGAAGTGTTCTTGGAGAGGCTGAATTCTTGGCATCAAAATCTCAATATCCCCTTGCCAACATGAGACATGAAGTCACATAGACACTGACTTTTAAGGACCTCAAAAGCTTGAACAGCTACATTCTTATAGAAAACTAGAGAGTCATCCTGAAGTTAGGTTTTCTGTTGTTGTCATTCTTGTCATGTCTATTGCCACTGACCTTGTTGCTTCCTAACAGACTGGAAACCTCCTAGTTCCTCGTAACAACAAGCTTCTCGCTAGCTCGACAAGACAGGGGCTCAGAATAGACTTTTTTGACAATAGAGAAATATGACACATCTAGCATGCCCAGGTAGAGACTGTAACTGCAAATCTAAGCCCGTTATCATCTCAACATTTCATGTGAGATACCTGCTACTTCTGAACACCACCTCAATAATCAGAGAAATTAATAACAAACATATGTCATTATAGATAGAGGCATGACACTAGCTAACGAAAGTATTAAGGTATTATTTTCACTGACAGTAATTTCAAAGGAGCCCCCATTACACCCTAAAGATATTTATTCATGTTCCTTTCAGAAACACTGTAAAAAGTAACTGCCTTAAAAATCCTGTAGTTATATTTTATTTTCTTCATTGTTTAGGCCAAAAATTACAGTGGGAACATTTCATTGAAAAAGAAAAAAACAGTGTTCTGCTTTGCACTTGGGTTTTTCCAAGACCCCCTGCTGCACAGTATTCAGACCCAAATGTGCTCTTGCACCTCCATGAAAATTTCTGGGTAGAATCACCATTTGTACACACCTCCCCAGGTTTCTGACCAGCACTCAGAAGGCAGTGAGCATTGCATTCATGGCTTTTGCAAAGAACACTGTAAACTACTGTTACAGAAACTGATATTTGACCATCAGTTCCCTGAAAATTACCTCACTGAGTTGAGTTTCTAGAACTGAATAAAATAGATTATATGTTTGCTGGCCAATCTGAAGTGTGAAATATGTTGAGTCATCCAGCACGTGACACGTAAAATCATTTCAATCTGTGACTAGTATGATGCTATGAATGTGGAAGACTGGGTGAGAACTCAGAGAAGGAAAAGGGGGATGACATGTACACTGCCACTCCAACTTCCTGAAGGAAAAACTGCTAAGTGTCTGAATCAAAATTAACTGCATAGAACAGGATGTCAGATGTTTATGTTGAAACAAAAGTCCCAGTTCTATTCTGTCACAGGGTAAAAATATGTCGATTTTTTTCATTCAAAATAAAAGGAAGACTATGAGGGTTTTGTTATAACTTAAAGAATGATGACATTACAATCTTTCCTTTCCCAGGGAGACCTAACTCTAGAACCTCTAAGAAGCCTATGCCCTTGCAAATGTTTTGGTCACTCTGAGCCTGTAATATGATGTGCATACACTGGTGTCTCGAAGTAACCACAGGCCCTCAGCAGCTGAGGTAGGAGACCGCATGTGATTGACTACTCTGCTCTTGCCCTCACCTGGTATCACAAATAACTCAGGCTGATGCCTAAAAGCACACGACTCACCTGGAACCATTTTTCTCAAAAATTAGCATCACTCACTTCTGTGTTGGGCTCACTGATTTGAAGGCAAGCCCATCCACCAAGAAGGTAGGAATGTCCACAGCTGGAGCAGTGCCAATGCTATTCCATTGTCCTCCGTGCCCCATTTCTAGCGGTTAAGCATGGCTTAATCTGAGCTCACACCTGAACTCTTGTTACTTTGTGACTTTGCGCAAATGCTTGTCCTCTCAGTCTCAACTTCTTCTGTATTAATAGAGATAATGCTAGTGCTTTCCTCTTATTTTAGACAAGATAACATATGTAAAGTGCCTGGCTCATAATAAGTGCTCAAAAAATGGGGCTAATATTATTTTCCAACTCCAGACAGATTTCCAGCTTTGAGTCATCCATTCAGCCATTCTAAATAACACCTACAACTTATTCATGAAATATGCATTGAGCACCAGTTTTGTGCCAAGTGCTATACTGGGCACTGGGGATATAGCAATGGATAAGACACAGTCCTTGCTTTCTGTCCTGCCACAAAGAGCCAACTCAAGGCATGTCGGAGCAGGACAAGCTGTTGACACGGTACGTGTTCTTCTCCTAATCAGAGAGAAATCCTCATGGAGACTGAAAAGGCAATCATCAGAAACAAAGCATCCCTTGAAATTATAGACAGATTATTAGAGAAATATAGAGAAATAGAGAAAACAGTTTTATAGTTTTTTTTTAACCTTGAAGACCATAATTCAAATATATAAACAAACTCAGCTTTCAAAGTCTGGAGGCATTTCTTCAGGAAACTGCATTATTATTAAAGTAAGGTCCCTACCTCCACAAACTCTGCTCCCACGCATTTCAGAAGCCCTGCTAGCACGCATCATACCATGGTGCCTTCACACATCAATTTGTCAAAACAAGTCTGGATTCTGAGTCCACGCTCCTTATCGTCACTCATTTCCCATGAGGCTTAGCTACAGATGGAGAATATACTCCCCCTACAGACCTGAATTCTGCAGACAATAAGATCAACTGAGATTTCTCATCACAAATTAATAAATTACCAATTTGTTTCTTAAATATGGACATATTTGACAAATTTTACTGAATTCCTACAATGTACCAGGCAACACTGTAGATGTTGAAGATATGAGTAAATAAAACATAAATTCTAAGTCCTCTAGAAGCCTACATTTTGATCATCAGAAATAATAGTTGCTCTATTCTTTAAGGCATTAGCTATGGAACTCAGAAAACAGTATGAAGAATTCCACACTGTAACATTAAACTATCTTATTTCATCAATTCTAAGATGCACCTTTTTTTCACCTGTTAACATCTCTGAACTCAAGGTGCATCTTACAGTCAGTAGATTCTTATAGTCACTGCCATTAGTGATGTAGTTTGTGAGGGAAAAAAATTCTGATAAGTTCAAGAAAGCACTAGTACACTAACAATAACTAATAATAATAGCAGATAAACCTCAAATTTCAGTGACTCAAGATGATAAAAGGTTATTTCTCTCTGTTTTATGCTAATGTTCCATTTTGGGTAGCTTTCCTCCAAGCACTAATTTAGGAACCAGACTCACAGTGAAAGCTCTCCAATCTAGGGATCAGTGTTTCCTTGGTGTCTTTTCCATTCTGGCCAGGCAGAAAGGAATGAGTAAAGGCAATAGTGTGGGCCCGGAAGCAGCCTATGTCACACGGTGCCAGCATTCCACTGGCCAGAACCCAAACACAGGGACCTCTTACTGCGCTGGCTGGGCCCCGACAGAAAGTACAGCACCTGCACCAGAGAGCAAGAATTGGGCTCAGCCACAGAAATCTACAGACACTCGATCTTGCTAATCCCAGGACAGAAGCATGGAAAAACTGGAAGCTCACCTGCTATGTTACACTCGATTAGCATCCTGGGCTTTAAAAGCTCTTTCATGTTTGTACTCTTACTCCTCAGAATAACTTTGTGGGATGGGTATCTGTAGGCAAATGAGGGATGAAGACACAAAAGGGTTAGTTATTTGCCTGATTCTACATGGTTTATAAGTAAAGGGACCATATTATTTATCTTTCAAACCAGGGCACTTTGGAGAATGAAAGGGGGGCACTGTTAAAAACTGCACTGAAGAGCAGGTATAAACTGGGACAATCCTGGGCAAACTGGGATGTGTTGTCCCTCTACACACAGCGGGCAGAGTATGGACTTAAGCATGGAGCTCCAGACCCAGGTCTGACCTTCTTTCCTCTACACTCCGTCTCGCCTTTCAGTCTAACTGAATCTAAGAAATTCATATGGGAAACAGTACTTAGTCCATCGTGGAGTACTCTGTTAAAATTAAGGTTTTAATGATGGCAAATAATATGTTTGCAAAATTTAAATTGCAATCCCCGAAGATGTGTAATAAAAGTCACAGGTGTTTAATCCATACCAATGAAACAAACTGAGCTTTAATTTGGTTTTATAGTGAAGATGAAAGGGAATACAGATATAATGGATTCTGTTTTACACATGATGGAAGAAACTGGACACACAATTCCATGCTGTGGCCAGTGGTTCATGTGAACAGAGGGAATCTGCCACCAAGTGTATATGTGTGCGGTAAAGAGAGTTTTCCCCCAGACTTGTGAGTACAGTAACAGTACAATTTATCCTCCAAATGAGAACACTTTTAATAATAAAGAGGAGTTCAAATAATAATTATGTCAAGGAAGTAGATACAAATTTGTACTGCCTACGGCAAACTGGTCATCCCGTAAAAGGGGAGAGGGTTTTCTCCTCCTAAAGAGTTTCTCTCTCACCCAAGCCTGGACAGGCTCTAAACAGGGGACACCAAAATTCACGGCTACTTCACTGGTCCACTTTCTTTTTAGAAGAAAACTGTAGATAATGAGAGTTCCCTCAGAAATGTAATTATTTCCTTTTCTTTAATCAAGCTCATACTGCTCAAAAACCTCTCTGACTTCAGTAATTATAGGAGGAACACTAGATGGTAAGGCAATCATAATCCCTGGAAATGTTTTAGATAGCATATAATGCAAATGTTTAAGTTTTATGTTGTTTAATGTTTGTTTACTTATATTATTAATAATATGTCTGCACCAGACTGTAATCATGTTACATAAAATAACTGTTTCATCAAATAACACTGATGAATGAATCTTAGGAAATAAGAAACTGAATATTTAGGGAAATGACCAATTGTTGGACTGAATAAGTAGGTGTATTTAACCCAAAGATTAATTCAAACAGCTTACTTGCATATAATAACGCTCGAATCAGTATCTACTTTGTCTTTCAGTTCTTAAAACAGTAAAATTTCGCCCATAAGCCATTCAGTAAACTATCAATAGGAAACTGTATGTAAAAAAATTTAACACTGATATTGATACAGTTGTAGAAACTGAACATCCTTCACACATTTGTTTTCAACACGCAGCTCACTTTGGTTAAATCAGCTTGGAAGTTTGGAAATAGGAATTTCCTACCCTCAGAACGCAGCTTGCCTAGGTCTGATCATGCCAGGAGCCGGAGCAAGGGTCCTTTGGGTCTCACCAGTTGCACTCCTAGAGGCCCCTGGGCAGAAACCAGAGACATGAGCCATTTGACCCTATATTTGATCGGGGCCAGGGTATGGTCACTGCCTGTGCTTCATGTTGCCATTGGGCATACACAGATGCTTCACTGAATTCTTGCTACTATTATGCACCCCCAAACTCTCACAGACTCAAGTGTAAATAGAATAAGATGTAGAAACTATCCCAAAATACTAAGCCTTTGAAACATTCCAAGAGTCTAATACAGATGCACTGCAGCGAAAACAGACGTCCAGTATCATTATTATAGGGATTACAATAATAGTAAAGACAGTCCTCATTCTTTGGTTGTGTTGTTTCTTCTATCAACTTAAACTTTAAATGTTAGGCCACTGCTGGTTTCTTAGACACTGATGAAAGGATTCTCATTCAAGGAAACTTTCACTTCTCCAGGAGCCAAGAACTTAAGCAACTCTTCCCTCTGAATGCACACAGCAATGATGTGACAGTGATTTCTGCATATGCCAGGTGCACAGTTATGCTTACATTTGTGGAGATCCTTCTTTGGTATGTGTTCCAGTTATCTTTGCAGTGAAACACACCATCATTAACTTAGTAACATAAAACAAAGATCTTTTTATTATGCTCACAGATTCTACAGGTCAAGAATTAGGAAAGGGCACAGTTGGGACAGTTTTTCTCTGCCCAACAGTGTCTGGGGACTCAGAGCAAAAGACTTGCAAGGTTGAAGGTAGGTATCGCTGGAGTAAAGGGATGTTTCCAAGATGGTTTCTTCACTCACACGCCTGGTGCCTGGGCCGAACTGACTTAGAGACTGGCTCAACTAGAACTGTGAACAGAGCACCTACAAACTGTTCTCCATATGGCTTGAGCTTCCTGATACTGGGTTTGAGTGGAATTTCCTAGAGAGTAACCCAAGAAAGCCGCCTCTTCTGCCTTAGCCTCAAATATCACGACCTGACCTGTAACTGTCGTGATAAATGCACCCAAATCTACATGGAAAGGACAGACTCCACTTCAGAATTTAGAGACCATGTTTTGATATCCTTTTTTTTCTAATGTATGTATATTTTCTATTCAAGTATAGTCAGTTACTGCCAGGTACGATATAGCAAGCGGGTGTGGCCCTTTTTCCTTATTATCAGACTTGCATTTGGGGCTAGCCATTAAAACCACCATGGTAACAGCTACAATAAGCTTTATTTTTAAAATTAAATAAGCTAAGAGATGACTTGCACAACAGAAAAAAAATTTTTTTTTGTCAGTAGTTTCGCCACCTTGAAGATAGTAAGTAGGGCCAAGGATACAAGGGGTCGAGAAAACACTGACTCCAAGGCATCAACTCAAGACAACACGCGAGCAGACCCACGCAGGACCTGACGTGAACCACCGTAAAACAAGTGTTTCACCCACTTCCTCCTCTCTACTCCACTAGTAGAGGAGATCCGGACAGTTGCAGCTCAGCCCACCGAGACATGACTCCATATCCAGCAACGGATACCACCACTGCTTCTTAGTTAACCCCTGTCTCAACCTGACAGACTCATTAGCCTCTGGTTCCTCTCAGACTAGTTTCTGGGTAAAAATAATGTCTATGAAGACAAATAGTTAAGTGGTAACAGGAGCTTAAAATGAGGGGCCAATTATTACAGTCTTCATTCTCGGTGTCTGGGACCCTGGAGTTTGATAATCTTTTGGTTATTTGTAGCACTTTGTTATTATGGGTGGTGGTAACGGTAGCATTCAATCCAGGGTTTTCATGGTGGTAGAAATAGGTGGGTGGGTCTTCCTTTTCATTCTGGTCCTAGATAAGTATTCCAGAGGTCCTCTCCTCTCCATTGCTCTTCTATCCTATCTAAACAGTAGAACACAACCCCGTTCTTCTTGGTTCCGATACATGGGCAGCTGATGGAGAAAGTAAAATGACTGTGTATGTTCATGATTCAAAAGTTTGTATTTTCTGTGGATTCCAGCTCTGCCCTTTTCTCTCTGTATCACTTTGTGCAGCTATCTCAATCAGTTTCCCTATCTGAAAAAAATGATGAGGAAAATAATATCTGTTTTTCATGGTGTGGTAAAGCTAAGTGAAATTATGCATGCAAAATGCTTAGCATATTATAAATATGCAGTACATCAGTAAATGTTAACTGTTCTTAGCTATTATGTCTCCAGTCCCAGCTGGAGTTGATGATTTTAACTTTTTCCTCCTCCATTCTGCATAATCACCATTTTGAAACTTCATTACTCTCCTAAAGTTTTGCTATTTTCCATGCTTACTCTCAGCCAATTGCTTCTGAATATACAGCGAAAATATTCCTCCTTGGAGGAACCCAGACATTCCCAAAGCTCCAGACTGCCCTAGGATTTAGAGTCCTAGGTGGTAGGATGCAAACTCCCAGCATCTCCCTTTTTCTCTGCCCCACCTTCCCACACACATGTACATGACATGGAGCATGACAAACAGACACAGAAGGTGGCCTGGCCCTCATGAAGAGCTGCCAGTACTCCCCTGCCAAGCTTCTGCTTGGAAAGGGTCAACTTATGCTAGAGATGCTTTCACAGTGATTCATACCACCAGGAATCTGGGAACCAGGCCACAACCTCCTCTGCTGATAGTTTCCTACACAAACCACAACACATCAGAGACAGTGGTTAAGATTCTTCCAGCTCTAATTTCCCATCATTACAATGTTTCTGAGCTGTGGCCAGTGGTGTTTGGAGCCCACGTGTGCTGGCCTACAAGAACTGGTTAGTACCTTTTAAGGAATTTTGTGAGCCAGTTGTTATACTGAGCCATCACTTAAAATTGCACTATATAAACTTACATATTAAACAAAACATTAAAAATCAGGGTTAAAAATACTGAAAATGCATCACATCCTAATTATTGTACTGCATTCTTCTATTACCTATGAATGTGAGGTTATTTACGCCCATTCTAGCTGTATGGTAGAGAAGATTTATGATGATGGGCTCCTGTGCATCTCTTCCCAACTTGCAATAAGTAATGTTATGTTGGTAGCTTTAAATTGATCGTGGTGGCTACCAATCACAGCTTGATTTATTTTTTTGTTGTTGATCATCTTGACATGAGACGTAATGGAGAAAAATGTTAATAATGTAGATTAAACTTGTAAGTGTCAGTAGATATTACAATGTGAGTAGCACAGAAAATTGGGGACTACTGTCCCAGTGTTTGAAGCAAAGAAGTTGCTCACATCATTGACACAATAATGAAGTTCTGATAAACATCTTCATTGTTGCACTTTCCTTTTAGTCTTACTTATTAATGTAAATAAAAATATCAGCCAACATTCCTATCAGAACGAAACTCATTCATCAATTACAACCATGGGTTGGCTACAAAGAGTTCAGCAAAAATCAACTACAGCATTCAGTGAGAATCAATATGGAATTAACAATAAAGAGTATTGTGGGTTTTACTGTTGTCAGTTGTGTGCTACACATCTCTTTTATCAGTAAAATTTGTAATATACTTATGCACATATATGTGTATAAACATTTTTTTCAAGAAGGTTTGTTTTTAAATGTTTACTGGCACACTACTGGTGCTGTGACTGTTACTATTAGTTCCTCATAGAAGGATCAGACAGAGCTCAGAGAATTTGGATCTATTTTCAAATGTCATGTGTAAGGGAGTCCAGAATTCTCAAGAAATTTCTCTCTACTACTTCAGATACGTGTGAGATCATCTTTGCCTTATTCACAGCATGACTATGATGTAATGAGGCTGATCTGATAACAAACAGACTGGAGCCCTTCACTAACCTAAGGAAGAAGCCCTGGATTTAGGACACATCTAAATCCAGTATCTGTTTTTCGCTTGGTTGTTGATGAAGCATAGGAGAAGGCAGCAAAGGTTCCCTGCAGGATGCCACAGAGAAAGAAGGCACTGGATCTGTGCCTCTGGACTATACTCTCACCACACCTCATTAAGCCAAACCCAGTGGTATAAGTAGCTCTTCCTGCCCCTGCCCCACGATGAAGATGCACAGGGCCTAGTGGCCTCCATCTAATCCGAGACAGGGTCTGACTTAAGTCCTGGGTATACAAGGAGACATGGGCTGCAACTGATTGCACACAGGACCTCATGACATCTCAGCTCCCAACTATTTGGCCAATACATATAATAACATCACCCTAAAGACGCAAAAAGGGGAAACCCAGAAAGGGTCAGCAGTCAGATGGAATGACATATTAAGAGCCTAGGAGAGCTAAACTTATGTAGTAGAAAAGAGAATACTCAGAGGAACAGAGTTATAGCCTATAAATTCTTTCAAGGTAACAATAAAAATACAAGAAGAGTATTGTTGGTAACACTGGATCAGTGGGAGGAAATGGAGATACTGTGATGTAAAATAAGAAACGCTTTGCCTTTAACTACAGAAAATGTTTCTGGAAATAAGTAATTCTATAATTTTTCTTCTCAGGTAAGTAATTTAGGATTGTCTTTTTAATAGGTGTTAAATAATGAATTAAATGACTGGATGGATAACACCAGGAAAATTATAATGAAGAACTTTCAAAATGAATGATGTTTTTACAGGAATATGTTTATGATTTTATGCCAATAGATTATATAAATATGTAGGCTAACATTGAAACTATAACTTTGTTTTACACTCCTTGTATCTGTGATCGTGTTTTCCCTAAGTCTACTTGCATAACAGTAATGGAAGCTTGCATCTTTCTGCTTTATATTTCTCATGATGACAAGTTTATCATGTATGACTTCACTGAGTCACTTAACTGGGAGTACAAATTAATTTCATTATAATTGTGTGAGTTATGGGGTGTTAGATTTTTTCACCTACCAACCACACAATTAATAGGAACACCCTGTTTAATGACATGCACATTTTGCAATTTCTAAAGGTTGGGCTCCAGGAGAATCTGGAAAGGGTATGCCTATCTCTAAGCTTTTTCACATAGACTCCTTGTTCCCAAATGGCAGTGAGTGAAATGTTTGATGATTTTTAAACAGTTGGTTATAAATAAGCATCTTGGTTTTAATGTTGAATGTCAAAGTTATCATGATATTCTTTAGGAAAGTAGTTTAGTTTGAAAACATTTAAATCTAGGTTCTAGTTTTAATTAAAGTGAAAGACTGTTTGATGCTCTGGAAACTCACAAGTGGAAGGCAATGTAAGAGAGGGCCTGCACTTCACAGACCTCTGTACACCCCAAACTGAAATGTTTGGTCAAATATGGGAAGGTGGGAATACAGTTAAGGGTGTTGGATGGACTTCTAAGCCTAATCATTTGCCCTCAGTGGCATACATCCCAAACTCAACATCAACATCGGGGTACTATTGCCTTTGTAACGTAATTGGTCCAAGAGTCTCACACTTTCTTAGTAAACCTTATTTAAATGTTTTATTTTGTCTAATCTAAATCTTTGGTGCTATATTTTATGCTTAATTATTTGGCTTTATCCATAAGAAATAGGAAAAGAAAAAATAAATTACCCTTCATTTACATACTTCTTCCTGTAGTTGGAGATCACCTCTCTAATCTCTTCTAGAGGGGAAAATCATCTGATTCTTGACAATTGCTTGGGACATAGTCCTAATATTCTCCTTGTGTGCCCTTCATGACACTTCCATCAGTTTCACAGAAGCCCTAAGGTTCCGTTGCTTGAGGGCATGTGAGCCTCGTACACATTATGTCACTATGGGCTAGAGCTCCGGACCCATCTCAGAGCCAGTCTCCAAACAGGGAACATCAGAATTCTTTTATAATTGTAAGAAATGGAATAACCATCCCCAAGAAATTATTCAACCCATCACAGTAAAATTTTCTCTATGCCCATGTGCTTTATCTACACTCGGGCACATAGCCAGGCCAAAGTTTAGCTAGATTAAGAGACCACTACACATGATCTAAGGTAACACTTGAAATAAAGAGTTCTCCTGCACGCCTGCATTCTTATTCAAAGGAAGACAATGAACTTCTTCATAGGTCTCAACAATGTGTGATGTTATGTAAGGTAAGATTCTAACAAGGACCAAGGCCATGAGCCATTATCTGAATTGCTCCAAGTTGTATTTCCACTCTCGGAGAGCATTTTTATTTGAAATACTGCCTAACTAAAAAGAGCTCATGAACATCTTAAGCAAATGCTAGAAAAGCTTGTAGTGGGTATTCAAATCTTCATTATACAATAATCCCTTCAGGTCCAAGTCATTTAGAATCCCTTTTTGTTTGTTTAAGGTTCATATGCTTAAGGGAGTCTGGCTACATGGGCTTCTCATCAGAAGTGAAATAAACTGATGCTGAGTTTTGGCAAACATTTATTGATGGAACATATAACTGATTTATTGAATAAGTTGGGCACAGTAGAGTATGAGGAGAAATAATAAATCTTTATTCTTTCTCTTGTATACATTTTTTCTCTCTGGGCAATTTCTTGGACAGATCTTATAGCTTCTCTGGTGCCTTTCGGCTAATAATAAATAGTATCATTTTTAGGTATCAAATAAGTCTAGTCCTGCCTAATACCAAGTTTCATGCTCTCAACTGATTTAAAGTTTTTCTGCCTCCTCTGACCTGAGTCTAACTGAGGCTTAAAACCCACAGAGGGGCAGGAGTAGGCTCTGCCCAGTCCCTTCTTCATCTTCCTCATTCACTCCTCCTCCTCTCACTGTGCTGCCCTTGGAGTTGGGGAGGTGCAGGGGTGGAAGGGTGAAGGGTAAGAAGTCTCCCTTGACTATCATAGTGGCAACCTGTCACCAGAGTCCTTTCTTCTAACATTGCTTCTTTCTTTCTTGGGGCACTTCTGAAGGATCTTTTGCCCCTTCTCCAGAGATTACCCCAAAATAGTCCCTTTTCTGGCTTATGTAATCTCTGGCTGGACACTGAGAAGCACCCCTCAGTCCCAGTGCTGCTCTCTCTGCTGGGTTCTTCCTGGTAGCAGGGAGGCCTGTGGAGTGCAACCCTTTCCAAGATGAAAAGCCTGGCCCTTGCTCCCTGCTTGTTGTGGCAGTCAGCAAACACTCAGCCCCTTTCCTTACCAAATGCAGATGTGCAGGTGGCCCTTCTCTTTGTGTTGCCATCAGAGGCATTGTCATGTCAGCCAGCTTCTTGCCTTTACACCTTCCAGGTGAGAATCAGACTGAGGCTCTGAAACTCCAAGTCCAGGAAGCACAGATTAAGTTCTCCAAGAACTTTCTCTCCATGCTTTGCTCCCATCCAGGGTAGTCCCTCAATGACGCAGGAAGACAAGTCTCCACATTTTATGTACATGTCACGAGGAAGGGACTGAAATGACAGTCCCCTTCCTGACAGACATCCCTGTCAACTTTGAGAGGGTTTCTTGAGGCCCTTAGCTTCTCTCCTGATTTACTGGGAAGCAATCTTAGCCTTTCCCCAGGGAAGGAGAAGGCCACAGCACAGTCATCCATTTACTTACCTCAAGGAAACCCTCATCTTCTGGATACGATCAAGCATCCTTTTCAGAACGTTACCACCTCCTGTTCTCAGCTCTGGGGCCTCAGCTAAGTGAAACAGCAGGAAGAATCTTACTTAACACCCTGTTATAAACATGTGCTTCATTCAGGTCCCATTCTGTGAAGGTCTTTGTGGGCTATTTGCCTTCCTTTGTCCATCCCATCCAGGTTATCTACTCAGAGACTCCATTCTTGCCCTATGGCCCACCTTCTTCTACAATTACCCGAGGCTGAAAGGAATGTCTTTGAATGCCAGTCGCATTCTCCGATGGTTACTGGAAAGCCCACAGGTCATACCCAGCCTTTGGCACACCCAACAATGAGAAAAAAGGAGCCCACTACCCTTAGCTTGAAAACAAGGTTTCTTTCCCTGAAAATCTGGAAATAAGTTCCAGGGATGCTCAGGCTGTTGGCAAAGGTGAAAAATCCCAATTCCCAGCACATAAAATGGTTGTTAAAGCAAACATAATAAAATTCACCAAGGGAAATTCCACTTTCTGTGGGTGTGTATTAAATATAGGAGAGAGAGAAAATAAGAGCAAAATTTTGGGGTGGTGGCAGGAAGATTGGGTAAGGTGAAATGAAAGTTTTAGAGTGAGATAAGGTGAAAAAGAGGTTTTTGGATTTTGAAACTCAACATTTCTTTAGGCTTGACCAGAAAAGCTAAATGAGGAAGGCAGAAAGATGTACATCTCCTTAGACAAGTTACTGCTTAGAAAATAATGAGCCAGATTTTTTTTTTTCTGCCAGAATTGGAACTCCTCAAAAATAAAGGGAAAAGTGTCCTCTAGATCTTTCCATTTTGTAATAAATACATTAACTCTCATGTAGTTTCATTTTTAAAAAATATCAATGGCAGAACAGAACTGTTTGATAGGAAACAGACCTGGCCTGAATATTACTGGCAATGGTCCGGCTTCTGGGATGATGTTATTCAGACATTCTCAATAAAATCATACACAGAATTTCAACAGAGACTTTGTTGAATTCCCACTATGTGCAAGGTACAGTGTTGGTGGAGGAGATAATTAAATAGAATATGTATGCTATGCTATGAGCATTAACTCTGGGGGAGCTATAAAGAGGAAATTACATAAGGAAATTTTACCCTTTATCTTATTATCTTCAGAAATTTCCACTTTGACAAACAAGAGATAAAACTTTACCTCTTAATCATTCTAAATCAAGAGTTTTGAATATATTTAACACTGGTTTTTGTTTTTTTTTAAGAGGGAGCTGGAAAGGAGAAGAAGGAAATGTAGAAAATGAAATCAACAAATAGATTCAATAATTTACCATCAGAAATTCCCTCAGAGCTGCCAGTAAATCTCTTGCAAAGTACATAATTAATATTTATGAGTGAGACACTAGGGGGCCTACATCTGCCACTGCTTGGTAATTCACTTGATTTCGCTAAGGTTTCATTTTCTGAGCACTCTGGGAGAATCAATTGATCCCACTCACTTGGATAATGGGACTGGGTTTGGTGTGAAAGAAGGGAAAAAAACCTGAACTTTATAGAAAATTAATTAGAAATAGGTCATCCTTCTTGGATGACAGAAAGAAACAGGCTTGCAGCTGGTAGGGGTTCTGGTAACCTGGCCCAACTGCAGGGAAGTCAGAAGCCCTCACAGCAATGCCAGAGCTTACTGTTCTCAAGAGGCAGGGTGACTGTTCTTTCTGCACAAGGCGTTTGACTGTATTATTGCAGAGAAAGTAACTTGGACTGTGACAACATGTGCCAGCATCCCAGGTACACTTGTGAGGAAATTTACTTGGCTTATGTCTGCTGAAGAGACTGAAGTGGTTCTGAAGTTCCTATGTCTACCAGCACTCGCAGGACTACAGCCCATTATCTTGCCTCTGAGTAACTAATGATTGCACAGACAAGAGCCTCTTGAATTAATAACTGGGCCAAGTGTTAGGAAGGTAGAAAGGGCGGAGGAAGCATCTTCACATGGAGAGTAATGGAGAGTCTCAAGGCAAGGTGCAGGGGATTGGAGGACAGATTGAAGGGGGAGGCAACAGAGATGAAAGAGATCAGGAAAGAGAGAGTTTTGCATGGTTCACCCTTCTTTTGAAGGCCAAGTCCTTAGAGATACACTCTCCTCTGAAATCTGAGCCATTAGAAGTCTTCAACCGCCATCATAGTTGGGGGCATGATGGGTTAGAGAAGAATAACCAGATGGTGATGAGAAGGAGGGCGACGCCCAGGGGGTAAACAGTCACCTGCCTCCCTCATTTGCAAAGGCTTGATCACAGACGGAAATGAGGAGAAACTCCTCCATCCCCACCGCTATCCCACCCCCAACCTGGTGTTTTCTAATCAGGGCCATCAGTCACCTACAGAGTGGAGAGTCCCACGAAACTGCAGCAGCAGAGAAGATACCACTGGCCTACATGGCTGCCCACCATAGTTTAGTAAGGAGCAGTCGTCAAGACCAGAATAATAAATCTTCAAAGGTACACTGTGGGTATCAAATGAGACCATTTAAGTGAAAATGCTTTTCACGCTATAAAATGCTACACAAAGGTATTATTTTCAATTATGCATTATTCATTCATTTATATATATCTTGATACAAAGTTATTGGTCCAGCCTTCTGTCTCTAATTCCGAAGTAATCTTTTTTAATGCCTACATATTATCATTCTGAGTTGAAAGCCACCTTGGATTAGGTATATTTTTTCTTTTATTTCTTTTTTTTAGGTATATATTCTTTATTAACCATTTGGCTTATTCCCAAGATAGGCTAGTATGAAGAGTATGAAGAGTATGAAGAGACATCTGAAGCCCAGAGCATAAATAAGAAGGAACTACGTTCATTTACTGAATCACTGTAGAGATTTACTTTGTCCCAGTCAGCGTGAGAAGTATCAGAGACAAAAAAATAAAAGAACAATCTGTACTCTTAGGAGACCTCAGTCTAGGGGAAGGAGACAGACAACAATTCAGCTGCATTTAGGACAGGATGTGCTATGACAGAGGATGACTCTTCTTAGGAACAGGTCAAAGAGAAACTTTGTATTCTAAGGAGCTGGCCTGCTTATGTGGACAGCAGGGTCAGCCTAACACTCATGCCTATGAAAAGGGAATTAAAATTGGTTGCCTAGTGATTGAGATTGGAAGATCTGCTGTTGCCAAGAACTAGATTACATAATTAGGAACTCTGGGTTGCAAGGAACATAAACCCCATCAAGAACCTGGTGCGTGTTGGCAGGGGCAGTGGGGGTAGAATGAGCAGTACACTAATAAACGTGGGAACAGAGAAAACAAATCTCAACCACGCAGAGTAGTATTGTACGGTCAATTAGAGTTTGGGCTTTAAATCATACCGCCTACATTTGAATTCCAAGTTCTATTTCTATTCACTATGCGACCCTATAGGCAAGTTACTTAACCTTTCTTGCCTCAGTTTTCTTATTTTTAAAATGGGGCTAATTAAAGAACCTACTTTTTTCTTTGTGGATGAAAGAGAAAATCCTTGAAAACTTTTTTAAAAGTTCAGGCAAAAACTGAGAGCTCAATAAATGTTATCCATCACCAGTATATTTCTACGCTTCAGGAAAAGCTAAATGGTAAGAATTCTTGGGAAGAAAATCAATCTCAGTCAGGCAGGCCTCAGAAGTTTGGAATATCATGAACTGATAAGTCACCGAGAATCTGACCAGTGCTAATGACCCAGTTACTTCGTTTCCATCTCTCACTTAACCCCACCTCAGCTATAGGTCTGTTTGTTTTCACCCTGTCTTCACCAGCAATATGACTCAAACCTTCTCCCGGATTGTGTCTACTGCTTCTTTCCTTGACTTTACTGCTTCTACCTCTCCAGCTTCTGCTTATTCATAATGTCCTCATGCTGCTTTCTCTGTGTGGTATTTAACTTCTGTCCCCAATACCTACCCCCAGTTCTCTGTGTTTTACATTCAGATTTCCTAAGGGAGAATCGAATTAGTCACTAATATCCCTGTCAGGCAAAACAATCCTATCAGCCACTTAATAGGTGTTTGGCAAGACAAGGGGCTTCCTTGAGTTAAGCATCTGATCCTGGTGCATTCAGTAGGAGCCAGCTTGAAGGCATCAGGTGGAACAGAGTACGGTCATCTGAGTATAAGGATGATCTTGGGTTGGCTTCGTATTGAAGGGCACAGGTCAGACCCTTACAGAAGTGGGCATGTGAAGAAATGTGAGACTTGAACTCTATTTTACCAGTACCTCCAACCACCATCTGTCAGGAAAAGGTAACTAAACACTTTTTTTAAGTGCACAAAACACACAGTAAAATATCAATAGCTTCTGATAAATTTCAAACACAATAATTAACATGGTGGAAAGCCATTCTTAGCCATCATATCTCCTGAAATACAGCACCTGGGTCCTTTTTAATCAAAGAACCTATAAAGTTATAAATTTTTGTGCATACCTAAAGGATCTAATTTTCCTTCTCTGAGATGATTACACTATTCTTGATGATCGCCAGCTCTGATATTCTATAATCTATGACTCTCTGTAACACATCCTGTACTGCAGCCTGCATCTAATATTTGTGTGTCCAGAGCTAGAGCACAAATGTAGTCTAGAAAGGAGGGCAGGGACTTGAGCCGGGCATGTCTTCTTAGCCTCCCAAACTCCTCTTCAGTGTGGAGGGACTTAACCAGAGGAAACTGCAGAGCAGGACCCTCTAAAGTATGGCTCTCCCAGCAAAGGCCACCCTTACCTATGTGTCAGAGAGGTACTGCACTGCACATGGCTCCGTGGCCCACAGGTATCAAATTAAGGCAAATAAGCTACCAAATAACAGTTTTGTCCCTAGTTCATTTTTCTGACCTTGAAATTCGACACATGTAACCTAATAAAAGGACAAATAGAAACGTTTGAGGGAACAATAGATTTATCTGGTAAACTTTTGTTTGTATTCTTTTGTGTTCAGATCTGCTAGAAAGAAACTTCCTTTGTCTCTATAGTGATAAGGATTCTTCAAGTTCCCAATTCAATCCCCTAAGTCTGACCTAGATTTCATTAGGAAAGGAAAAGGGGGCCTGAGATATATGAGATTTGACTTTTACTTAGAGAGGTGAGTGTACTTTAAAGGTTATAGATAGTTTGTGTGTTTTTAAAAACATCTTGCCAGTGTGAAAACTTACAGAAATGCAGAGGAAACAAACACAAAAGTCAAGCCATGAGATAATGATATTAATGATAGTTAACATTTATCATGCATTTACTACATCTCAAGCACTGGTCAAGTACTTTATATGCAATATCTCATGTAACTTTACAAGAATTAGAAAAGTGTTATCCACATTTACAGATTTCTGAGTTATAAATTTCAGAATAAGAGATATAAAGAGGTGACATAGTTTGACCATAATAGTTTGGAGGTGAGCATATGGGACTCAAATCAACTCTGACCAACTCCAAAGTCCAGATCTGTAACTATTCTCAATTCCCATGAGATGAAATATGTTCAAACCACCCCGGCCATATTTCACCTTTTTGGTATAAGTCAAGTCTTCTGAACATATTTTGATTTTGCTTATTTGTTTAAAGTAATATATTTTATGCACAACTGAATTCCCGTGTTCCAAGAATGCAGAATGAAAGAAAGTATGTCTTTAAATTCAAATCAATGGAGACTGCCCCAGGACAATAAATCCATTTATTACAGAGTAAAATGAAAATTGCGAGAGCCAAGAAGGCAAGTAAAGTCTTCTCTCTTCATGTTAAAACATTTCAGTACAACCTTAAAATTCAGCCGAGTCCAACCAAACACACACACACAGACACACACTCACAGACACATACTCACAGACACACAGACACACACTCACAGACACACACACAGACACATACACGTAGACACACACTCACGCACACACAGAGGCAGAGTACTCCTCTCCCTCGCAGGGAAGGCTCTATTCTCTGAACTAAATAATGGAAGTTCTATTTTCTAAAAAATATGGGAGAAAAAGAAACTGCCCTTTAAAAGAGAAAATTTTACATTCACTAATGCCATTCTAGATAAAAAAAAAAAATTCTAACTGCTAGAATTATTGATTGTAGTTTTGAGATTCCAGAGAAGTTCTGCCAATGGCAAGTTTGCTTTGCTTTCTGGGTGACGTTACAGATGAGCCCTGTCCTCACCCAGCCATGAGCCCACGCGCCTCTGCAGGCTTTCAGGTCCCCTTGCCAGTGAGCTTGGCTTCCTCTGCAAGGAGTGCCTGCCTTCTTCTTTGACAACCAGTAACTTAAACCCTTAATATGTAGACTTCTGAGAAAGGTTTGTTAGAATGTATTTGATAAATATTGTGTGCCTACCTTGTGATAAGCACTATTCTGGCTCTGAGAATAAAGCAATGAATGAAACAGACAAAAACCTTACCCTCATGGAGTTTACATTCCAGTAATGGAACACAGAGAATAATAAACCAAACAAGTAAGGTGAATAACTGGTAGATGGAGAGAAGTGCTATGAAGAGAATAAAACAGGGAAGAGGGATATAAGTGTCGGGAGTTGGAGCTTTTACTTCCACATAGGGTGCCAGGGAAGACCTCACTGAGAAGATCATATTTGTGTAAAGACCTTTGTGAAATTAGTAAGAAAATGAGAACTGTGTGTATTTGTGGAAAGAGTATTATGGGCGGAGAGATTACATGCAAATGTCCTGGGGTGACCGTGTCTATGAGATTACTAGGGCTGCCATAACAAACTACAGGTTGGATGGCTGAAACAACTGAAACTATTTTACCACAGTCCTGGAGGCTAGAAGTCCAAGACAGAGCTGTCAGCAGGGCTGGTTTCTACTGAGACCTCTCTCTCTCTCTCTCTGACTTGCAAATGGCTGCCTTCCTGCTGCCTCTTCACATGGTTGTCTCTGTGCACTCACGCCCCTGTGTCTCTCTGTATCTCAGTCTCTTCTTATAAGGACACCAGTCAGATTGGATTAGGGCACCCTAATCCATTTTCATTCATTTAAACTTAATCAACTCTTCAAAGGCCTCATCCCCAAATTCTGTAGCACTGCAGGTTAGGGCTTCAACATAGTAACTGGGGGGGGGGGGGGGGTCGGGGACACAGTTCAGTTCATAACACTGTACAAATAGTGTTTTCAAAGAACAACAGAGGCCAGTATGACTGGAGTGAAATGAGCTATGGGCTGAGTAATAGATTAGATCAGAAAGATAAACGGGAGGAAAGTCAGTTGTGTTGGGTCCTCAAGGTCACTATAAAGATATTTTCTTTTAACTCTGAATGATAAAGGAAGTCATTATAGTGATTTGAGCAAAGGTGTAAAATGATCTTATTCTATTATAAGACATGGGCAGGTCTCTTGCAAGTAGAAAGTTCACACAAATTATGATGCTTGGTAGTTCCAGACAGGGTCTCAGAAAAAAACCTGTGGAAATTTGGACCTGCTCTACTTTTGCTGCAGAATCTGAAATTTTTGTTTTCACTAAGTAAATCCCTGTCTTAGAAGCCCTGCTGGTGAATTCTTTTTCTTCTTACAGTTTTGTGAAGTTTTGCTTTATTTATCTTGAGGCTTGTGTTACTGAGTGAACACAAGATTAGAATGGTTACAGCTCTAAGCGAATTGAATACTTTATCATTGTGAAGGGACCCTCTTATTTCCAGTAATGCTTTTGTCTCAAAGTCTATTATATTTGATGCTAATACAGCTACAGTAGACTTCTTTGAATATTTGCCCAGTGTGACAGTCATTCCTCCCTGCTTATTACCAAAGGCCTCTGTTCTCCTCCCTTGGAGGCACAGATTAGGACCGCACTTTTTAGAGCCCCTGCATTTTGCTAGCCTATGGAACAAGTCCCAGCAAGTGATCTGTAGGTCGAAGTGCAGTGCTTCACTTTCAAGGAGTACACAATTGCTGGTGTGAGCCCTGCTGCCACCATGACTGGCCCTGTTCAAGGAAACGGCCGCTTTGTGATCCTGGGCTTTGAGGCAGGAAACAGGGAGCAGAGCCCCATGTGACCTATGGTGAAATACGTATTTTTGTTTTAAGCCACTGGGATTCTGGGATTGTTTGATACCACAACAGATCAATCACGACTGAGATATCTGGGATATTTTTAAAACTCTTTTTACTTTTAATCTTTCTCTACCTCGGAGTTTCTCAGTCTCAACACTATCAACATTCTGGACTAGACTCTTTGTCCTGGAGGACTGTTCTACAGCATCCATGGCTTCTTCCCAGTAGATATCAGTAGCACCCTCCCCCTATTCCCCAGGTGTGACAATCAAAAATGTCTCCAGACATAGCCAAAATCACCCCTGATTGAAAACCACTGTTCTATCTTTATAATTTAGAGATTCCTCTTATAAATGACATACAGCCACCTTTGCTTTGTCATCCAGCACAACATTTTTTAATTTTTTAGCTAGAGAGTTTGGTTCATTTAAATTCTTCATGATTACTGATAGATTCAGATTTGTTTCTATTTTGTGCTTTCTATTTCTCTTACTCTTTCTTTTTTCTCTCTTACATCCCTTTTTTCAAATTATATCAGAAAGATATAATTTTCATTTTCTCACTCCGTTTTATTCTCTCCAAGAAGTTTGCAAACTATATACTCTATACCCTAGGTCTTTTAACATGCGTACTCGCTGTATTTAAAGTCAAATTTGTCCCATTTCCTGGAGAATACACAACTCTTTGAATATTCTAATCATCACCTCCAAATTTATATGTCATTTTTGTCCAACAGTTTAGTTTCATCTTGTTTTATAACCCTACAAACTATAAGTTAGTATCATTGTTTTTTGAAATCAGAGTTTGTTAGCGTCACCCCATATTTACCACTTTCTCTGCTTGCCGTTCATGTATAGATTCAAACTTTCCATTTGAGTTATTTTCTCTCCACTTATAGTACATCCTTTAGAATATCTCTCAGTGAATGCTTACTGTAATAAATTATTTCAAATTTTAACTTGACTGAAAATGTCTGTATTACCCCCCCTCATTAACGAAAGGCAGTTTCTTTGAGTGCAGAATTCTAAGTTTATAGGGTTTGATTTTCTCTCAGCGTATTGAAGAGAACATTCCACTGTATTTTCAATTTCTTGTTGCTGTTGAGATACTAACCTTCTGCCTAGTTGTTTTTCCTTTGAAGTGATTGACCTTTTTCCTCTCTACACGTATTTTAGATCTACTTTTTAATCATTGATGTTCTCCACTATAATGTATCTTTTTGTTTGTCCTGCTGGTAATCATGGATTTGAGGTTTCATGTCTTTTAATGATTCTTAAAATTCTCAGTTCTTAAAATACATCATCTCTTCAAATATGTCCTCTTCTACATTTCTCTATGTCTTCTGGGATTAGGTACATATTAGAAGTTCTCACTCTATGCTCCAAATTTATTAACTTCTTTTGTTTTCTCACTAGGTTGAATTAGGAAAATTTCTTCAAAACCATATTCTATTTTCTTGATTCCCTCTTTAGCTGTTTCTAAACTTCTATTTAAGCCATCAACTTTAATTTCAATATTAAAGTTTTTCATTTGTAGAATCTGTTGTTTCTTTGACAAAAATTGTTTAGTTATTTTTATAGTCTCTTGATCTTTGCTAATATTTAAAGAGTATCTTTTAGATCTTAAATCATGCTAAATATACTTATTTTATATTTTCAGTCCGACAATTTCAATACCTGAAAATTTTCAGGTGTGATTCTACTGACTGTTGGTTGTTCTTGTCCTCACTCGTGGTGATTTGCTTCTTTGTATATTTTGTGATTTTTTTAAAATTAATTAATTAATTAATTTTTTGTCTGAGGGTCAAATCTGAGACTATTTTAAATAAAAATTTTGTTTTGAGCCTTTCACACCTACCTGTGGGCAGACTTGTGATTATGAAGTCTCAGGAGGAGAGAGACTACATTTCTTCTCCACCCACAATAAAGATCTGTCTACACAGACATTTTCCCTTGCTGTTTCACTCCTGAATATGCTCAAAATCTAATTATTTTTATGATATGTAATGAGTATAACAGGTAGATCATAAATTTGGATTATGAGAGACTTGGTGTGAATTCCCTACTGATTATGTGTGTGGTGGCAAGCAACCTAATATCTATAAAATGTGGATAATAACACTTACCTCACAAGTCTACTCTTAAAGATTGAATGAAGTATATGTGTGTGTAATATCAGGCATAGAGTAGGCCCACAATGTTAGCTTCCTGATTTATGAACTGTTCATATTTTGCTTATGTCATTATTTTTTCGTATGTCATCTGCAAACAAATCTCCCTTTGCCAGTTAGGAAATAGGGAAAACAATCTGTCTCCCTTCTCTTTTTCCATCTTTATTTATACAACTTCCCTCTTTGCTTACAATGCCCTAGTTACAGGCTACAATAGAACAGTTTTATCTTTCTAGAAGTACAATTCCTACATCAGAGTATGCAGCCAATAAAAGTAAAGTAGTAATAAAAGTTATTCTTCCATAGGGAGTTGTTTGAGATTAGGGAATCACACACACACACACATATACACACATCTATCACAACTTGCCTCTCAAAATCTATAAAAACTCTTGATTCCTAGACATCAAAATTCAGATGAATTTGGTTTTGGGGTTTTTCTCTCCTAAGTTTAGACCAAACAAACTTCATTTCTGTGGACTACCACAGGAGACATGGTTAAAGATTTAGAAATTATTACGTCTCTTAAATTTGTGACAAGTATTCTAGAAAAACAAAACTTTTCAAATTGATGACTTACTCAGTTGGAATTTTTTTGGCATTAATTTTAAGAGGGAAGAAACAAGAGAAAATACATTCATACTAATAATTAAGGATCCAAGAAATGAAATTTTCAGATGATGTCCTTGGGTCTGTAAACTATTTATTCCACTCTTTCATAGTTTCTGTATTTGCAATTATAATTCTAGAAAATAAGAACTAATATTCATGGCTTAGAAGCATGGGGAAAATATCCCAACATTCAGGTGAAGGGATTATCTTCATAGTATCAAATTTACTAAATGTGGAGAATGTACACGTTCATATTAGAAAGAGCTCTACCTAAAGTTACAATGCTAATATTTATATATTTGTAAGTATATAAAAATATCATAATATGTATCATAGCTCTTCATTCAAACTCAAATCTAAGAAGAGCTATTCACAAAAACTGTAGAGGTCCTGAATGCTAAGATGGTAAGAGATTTACTTCTTCACAAAGAGGAGCTTTGAATCTCGAAGCAGTGGGATGGCAGGGTATCGATGAGACCCTCTCTTTCTGGAATTGGAACAGTTCTGCTTTTACTGAATTTAGAAGCTCTTCTACTCAGAATTCTAAAAGGCTTAACAACCATAGCACTAGATTTGAACCTAAGCAAATTAGACTTGCCCACAAGCTTCCTTCAACTACCAGGAATATTAGGCCCAAATCTACTTTGAGAAAGTGGTACCTTTTGGACATTTGTCTTTTGCACTGTGTTGTGGACACAAAAACAGCCCTGCTTTGGGAATATTCTGATGCTCTGTCCTTTGTAGTGTCACTGGGAAATGTACCAGACCACATCCAAAATCATTCAGAGGAAGAAACGTGAATTCATAAAGAAGTCTGCCAACTGTAATACTCTGACGGATGAGGCAAGAGAGAAACATCTTTCAACTTATCCTGAAATGGTGATTGGTTTACTCTCTGAAGCATGAGGATTGAATTCCTCACAATATTATTTCTGCTAGAATTCTGCTGTTGCCTTTTTACATCAAAAAATAAAAAGTTCCCTTTGTAAAGCTTAAAATATTTGCCTTAGAAGAATCTTCCAGAAATGCAGGTTCATGATACAAGAATTCCAGCATGAGACTAAAGTGATTAAGGTCATGGTTATAAATCATTAATCTTCATAAAGTATTTCTTGGCCACCGACTTTGTGCCAGACCCTGTGCAAGGAACTGAAGCCAGAGCAGTGTCTGGGGTGAAAATAGCTTCTAACACCATGAAGTCTGTAGTCTAATAAAGAATGAGGTAGTTAAATAATTACAACTAAAACAGTGGCTACAAAAATATGTAAGGTGCAATAAAAATAAAATCTCAGGCACCCTACCTTTGGAGATACCAAGCAAGAAGTTTCTTCCCAAAGTGACACTTTAGCTAAAATCTGAAGAAGGATTGGCAATTGGTCATATAAATATGCAGGGAGGGGTGTTCCAGGGAAAGAGACTCCAGAAAGAGGCATAAGCAGCTTGTGCAATTCAAGAACCATTGAAAAGTTCACTGTGCTTGGAGCACTATGAGCAATGTAAGGTGGCAGAAAATGACTAGTGGATTCGAGTCATGCTGTGACCTTGGAGGCTCTTAAAAGTGTTGAGCATTACTTCAGGAGCACTGGGAAGCTTTGAAGGTTTTAAGCAGGAGAATTAAATGACCAGATTTTAATATTTTAAAAGATTGCTTTGTGCTGATTCTGAGGTTTGTCCTCAATGTGTAGAAAGAACATACAGGTCTTTTCTCTGGGCATAAAATGCAGGCTAAGTGCCATCCTACATGGACAAATTGGGTAAATGTGCCCATCACAAGGCAACCCATCTTTACTGTTAGGAACAACTTCCAAACATGTGCTCCTATGACCACACACAGACTCGCAGCCGGCCATATGTCATTTCTCACAAGAATAGAAATCTTATTTGCCCTTCACTGACACTGACCAGCACTAAGGGTACAATAAAATTCCCCTTGGAGGTTTTAACGCTCTGTTCTATAACTCAGGTCATAGTCCGACTTGCAAATAACTTTCTGTCAAAAATCAGGCACCAATATATCATCCCAGAGACTGTATCCCTCTCCTTCAATATTTACGCCAAGAAATGCAACTGGTCTTTGGTTTATGTTCCAGTCTGGGATTACTGATTTCTTCCAACCTCAGAGGCTGGTGTTTGGTTCCAGCATTATTTAGGGAAGTGTATTTGGAGAGACCATGTCAGGCTCTTTAATATATTGTCAGAGGAAGGATATGATATTCTTTTCTTTCCTTTGACCCTAGCATCCTTTCTCTCACCCCTTCTTCTGGATTCAGTAGGATACCCAAAGGTCTCAGGCCATTCCAGTTTCGGTAGCTATCCCCATGCTCAGTCATCAGTCTCAAATGTATGGCTCTCGATTCACATTGCCTAGACTTGAGTGTGCTAAATTCCATCTAGAACTAACCAGTACATCTTTCAGAACACCTGAGAGCAAAGCTCTGGGCTGTGTCTTCAGAAGCGTAAACGTCCTAAGAAAGTGTTCACCAAGCATGAGTTCCATATGTTCTCTTGGCTCCCAAGATCAGGGTGATGAGACAGAGGTTAGCTGAGCACTGAGTTCAAAGAGCGTGTCTCTGCATTATTAAGACCCATAGCCCACAGGCAGACCAAGTCTAAAGTCTCTTCTGGCTCCAGGATTTAGCTAGCCTCCCATCTTAGGAATTTTAATGCCATCAGATAAGACAGAAGAACTTTGGATAGTTTTTGAGACATCAGGGCTTCCAAACTCATCTTCCTCAGAGTTTCACATGTTTGAACAACAGTGAGAAGGCCATTATGTGTGAAGAGGAGTGAACACAGATAAGAGTAGTAGGATTTAAGGTAAAATTTCGTGAGAAGCCAGATTACCCAGACCCTTGGAGGCCACTGTAAGGACTCCGGCTTTCACTGAAAATGAAATAAGGAGTCATTGCAGGCTCTTGAGCAAAGCAATGACAAGACTGGGGTTATGTTAAAATCTTCTGCTTATGGAGAATAGACTGAAAAGGGGGCAAAGGGAAGAAGTAAGTACCAATTAGAAACAACTAAAAGAATCTTGGTGAGAACAGACTGTGACTTGGACCAGAGTGATGGCTATGAGGATAATGAGAAATGGCTGAATACTTCTCAGTTATTCTGTGTCTGTCAATCCAGTGCAGATATTACCTTATGTTAACAAATAATAAAATAAAGTTATAAAGTAAAATGAAACAAAATAAAAGAATGAAAAGTTTGCTGACAGCCCCTGGCCATAATGATGTACAAATTCTGGATAAAATAATCACAGGCTCACTCCAGGGTGTGTCTAAGATTCCAAACTCAACAGAGTGATCACCTGACAGATCCTTTTACCCTCTCGGTTGGGGAAGTAAAAGTTTGGGGAGCTTGAATTTGACCATTAAGAGCAACAGAGAAAGAGAGACAGATGAACAGGTATGCAGAGACAAAAACTGGAAGTTGTGAGACTTCAATGCAAGTATCAATACAGCCATTCACTCCTCAGTTTGATTGTCCTTTATGGTCACCAGGTGCTCTCCTGGTCCACAGTAATGTTACTGCTCTACATGGAACTCAAGAGACAGGGCAAAGATAGAGGTACAATGCAGGTACCATTAAACCTAGAAAACCTCCACATGGGGCCTGGAATCCTGGGAGAAAATATAAGAATTGGAAAACCCAGCACCTGATTCTACACCCTAGAAAAGTGTATTCTCTGGTTCCCTGGGACAGTCAGGCACATTGTTTTTCATGTATTTTTCCTTAGTATGACAAAGGCCTCTGCTCTCTATGGAGTCATTTTCCTTTTGGCTTCATTCTCCTAGAAAACACATTGCTTCAATCATTCCCACTTTTTAAAAGTCTCTTCTAAAAGTCAAAACGGAGTTTTTTCAGCTAGCTGAGACAGAGTTTACACTCACTGCAGCTCTGACAAGATGGGAAGACTTCTTCCCATGTGCTAGGTCACCGAACACCACCTTCCCTGGTGGACTTACTTAACCTAATCCAGTCCACTGAGGCCCCTAAACTGGCCAGTCGGCTGTCATCACTAATTAAAGGAACATTTTAAAGTCATTTCATCAATGATTCACAGACATATCTCAGTGTCCTTTGTATTTGAGAAGACTTCGCAGAAGTGAATGCACTTGAAAAATGTCCCACAGCTCACCAGGAATCACTTCAATCGATATTTACTATTTTTTGCTTGTCCTTGGCCATATCAAGTCACCTTATCCTTGAATTCTGGAAGATTTTCCTCCCATTTCACACAATTTACTTCTAAGTAAATCATCCCTTCACCATTTCCCCCTAAATCCCATGATTTCTGTTCTATTATTTCTATATTCCTGAATTCCCTGGCACATCATTCCAAACCATCTACCTAAGATTACACGTCATACATGGCCATCATTAATGCCTTTTACAAAATGATCTCCAAAAATATTTAAAAACTCCCATCACCAATTCTAAGGCCAATGAACCAAGCCCATCAGAAGTCATTAAGCAACTGAAGAGACATTCCTGAAAACCATTACCAACTGGGGTTCCACAAATTTTTCACAGCCATAATCCAGAATGCAGAACAATCATTTGGCATTGAGGTTGACAGCTTTATTACTGTACTTTCTCAAGCTATCAAATTATCTCAAGATTCCAGCCTGCTTATTTTGAATGCTTACATTGCTTGTTGAGAATTCCATGCCTCCCAACAGACAGCTCTACAACTTGAGGAAGAGTACCATCAGCTCCTTTTGTGATGTTTCCTCTTGATTCACTCCTGCCTGAGCTGACAGAGGGAGCACTGCTCTGGGCTACCCCTTCACTTACCTGGTTTTCCCTGCTGCTACAAAGAAATAGCACAGGGCTTTGGAACATCCCAACTGTACCTCAAATAAAGGGAAATATGTGCTTCAAGAATTAAGTTTTTCTGACTTACCTCTTGATATTTAGGGTAGATGCCAAGACCAGGTACAGAACAGTCCATGCAAGGGAAACTCAAATACTTTGCTAACCAGTCCTATGTTATCAGCATTATGTAGGTAGTGGTTACAGAATGAGTGTCTTGACAGTTTCAAAAGTATGGTGGGACAAGCAAGAAAGGAATGAACAAATGGAAAGGACTTTACTTTCAGAAGGCTGTTTTATTCATTATGTATTAAATACATAAACTATCTTGAATTGTCAATCCTTAAGCAGAGTATCTGACATCTGTACTTTAGATTATACTTAAAACAAATCTACAGTCAGTAAGAGAGAACAAAATAATAACAAATGGCTTTTTCCCTGAGTCAGCCAGGGATTTTCTGTCTCAGAATTAGGTCTTTAGAATTCTGAAGCTTTGGGCCATGGTTTTATCAACCATACCAATGAGATTTCCAGGTTCTAAAGAAGAAGCAGGTAGAAAATAAGCCTACATGATAGGCTAACAGTTTCTGAAAAATAAGCACCAGATAAAAGGCATGGGTTACAGGAGGACCGCCACCAGAGAAAGAGGCAATGGAGGCAAAGAAGTGAGGATGGGAAGGATGTAATTAAGGAGAGCAATTTCTTCTTCCATCACTAGCCAAGAAGACACTTCAAATTTATATATTAAAAAAAACTCAGTGGATTCTTATCCACAAGTTACACATATTTTGAGTTCAGCTGCCCTTTCCATGAGGCCTTGTTCACCATTCTAACCAGTCTCCCTCTCCTGCACTCTACTTCATGTGGAACTGAAGTCTGGAAACTATTACTTTATGCTGTGGCACCACTGGTCTACAGATTATAGTGCACATGTGTCCAGTTAAAGAAAAAATCTTTAGGATCAGAATAAGTCATGTCTTTTTATACTCCCTCCAAATGCATTCTACTCTTGACTTAAGGGGGTTTCATAATTGGATACAAGATCACACAGCTGCTAGGCAGCAGGGTGAGATTTAAGACCAGCTCTAGATGGCTGCAAGTCTCAAATGTAGCACCATGTCTCATATAAGAGGTAATCAGCCAATATCCTTTGATGGATTAAGTGGTAAAAGAGTGAGTAATTTTTTTTAATGAATTTAAGTCTAAAACACTAGCAATTTGAGAAGAATATTTCCATAACATCCAATTTCATTTTCTACTTTTCTTAAATAGGACATAGGAAAGGGTCCAGGACTAGATAGGAGCAAACATTTCTTTCTAATTAATCAGAAATTTAGAAATCTCCTTTGGTAAGTCATTGAAACTCATGTGCTTTTGTTTCTCTGAAAAAATGAAAATATAACATTAGGTTATGTTTTCCAATCAGTTTAGAACCTTAGATGACTACACTGTACCACATGTTAGAACAGTAACTACAATTGTAGGGCATGTATTCCAAAATTCTTGATGATTTATTTGACAAACAGATAAATGGAAAAAAACAATCATAGGTGTGACTTCTCCCACTTGAACTAACTGCCTTGTAATTCACTGCAGGGTCTCAGCACAGAGATCAGGGAAAGATCTAGGAGCCCACTTGTAGCCTGCTCCTCCCTCAGTTTCCTCAAGAGATGAAATTAGGGCCTATTTAAGTGTGGCCTGTCAATATTGACCCCCAAACAAAATCTGAGAGAATAAGGCTGGTAAGAGGAAGAAGTGTGCTATCTAGACACAAAGCAATTTATTATTAAGTCAATTATACTGAAGAAATACTGATTGATTGCCTACTATGTGCCAGGCATTCTGCTCTGTGTTAGGTATATAGTAATGAACAAGATGAGGTTCTGCTCCCAAGAACCTTACAGAAAGCCTAACTGAGCCCCAAGCTGACACAATGATGTTTTTATAGAATCAAGTGAGGACAGAAATAAGGGAGGAATCAGTTCTACTAGAGAAAAAGAGAAAGTTCTAAGACTTGAAAGGTGAGTAGGAAGTAGGGAAAAGGCACAGAAGCAGTGGGGACAGCGTGCACAGAGGGACAGTGGCATGAAACACAGTAGATGTAAGAACAAATAATACAATGAAGGTAAAGAGAGCTGGGTAGCATTGGAGAGGTAGGGAACACGGTAGCGAGGGAGGCAGAGATCGTATCATACAAGACCTGTAAACCTGATAAGAAATTCAGGTTTTAACTTGAAAGCTATGGGGATTAAAGAGATTTAATCAGGAAAGTGCATTTTAAAACACAATCTGGCAGAGCTGTAGAAACAAAGAAAGTATAGGAATAATCTATGAGAGTTCTGAGGGGCTGGACTAAGACTTGGAAGAGGTTGGAAAGCGTAGGCTAGATATCAAGGTGGCAAAATCTTCATGATTTGAAAATCAACTCAATATATGTAGACAGAAGAGAAGTAAATTAAGTAGGTGAGAATTCATCTTAGATGTTGGGTTTGGATAGCAAAATGACAGGTGATGCCATTCACCATGATAGACAACACATGTGTGCTGGGGCAAGCTAATAAAATGAGTGTTTGACACATTGAGTTTGTGGTGTCTGGGGAATGGAAATCCGAGTGAAGATGTCCAAGGTCTTGAATAAACGGAGATTTGGTCCAGGGATCCAGGACATCATGGGTCACAGTTAAAACTTTGAGACCAGATGTCATCATTTAGGGACAAAAACAGAGTAAAAGAATCAAAATCTGAGGACAGAACTCTTAGAAATAGAGAAGGAATAGGCAGAGGGAAGCATCAGAGAGAAAGGAAGATAACCAGGGGAGAGTAATGTCCTAGAAATCAAGGTAGGAAAGGGTCTGCAAAAGGAGATGGACACTAGCAATATCAAATCTCACAAGGCAGATGAGAAAACAGCATTGTATTTGTCAAATAGAATACATAAATACTCATTTCTAGGGTAAGAGTGAATGGGTTCTGAAAAGTGAAGACAGAAAATAGAGTCTACTTTTTCAATATGCTTGCTTATAAAGGGATGCCTTGACATAGAGCTTTAAGTAAAGGAATACAAGCAGCTGACACAGGTGTTAATTTCTAAGTGAGAACAACTTTAACATGTTTCCAAGGTGTTGAGAAGCCAGTGAAGAGGATAAGTTTAAAAATACAGAAGACGGGTAAATATAGAAGAGAGAGGATGAATGAGCTTAAGATCAGCTGTAAATAGAAGCTTCCTTCCCTATGGCTAGAGGGGAAGAAGTGAAGATGTGAGTGAGCATGAAGTTCATCCCACTTCAACTTCAATTATCTTTGGGATGCAGACAGCAGCTTTACTAGCTAGAAGAGGAAAAGGGAAAGTGCAGAATAAGGAGCTTGAACACAGTAGTTAAAATCTATAACCATAGGATGAGTGGGAAAGGAAACTGACCAGAGGCAAAAATCTTGATAAGTAGTATAAATGGCTCATCTGAGGATGGAGACCATTAAATGATCCTGATACCAAGAACTCAGAAGTGTGATTTTCTCTAAAGGTTACATTGATTACAAGATTTGTGTGATGGAAAAAGAGATAATCATTAAACACTCAGGGGAGAATCTGGTTGAAGCAACAAACTGTGGAATCTGTTCTGAATAGATAAGAATGCTAAATAATAATAAGAACAAACACAGAGGAGAAAAATGAAAGCGCTGAGGGACTAGAAATCTCAGTGCTGGTGAAGAACGAGCAAGTGTACTGAGTATTTAATATGCAGGAAGGATGGGATAAATTCATAAAGGAATGTTACTTTTGGCCTCCACTGGCCCTTTAAACCTGTTGGTTAGGGGTTGGGGTAGAATGTCCTCTGCTCCTAGAAAAGCAGGCTTTCAACTCTTCTGTCCTCTTAGGTCACGGAAAGTTCTACAGATCTTTTAATTCTCAAGCATTCTAGTAATCAAAAATGTCTAGTTCAATATTGATCCACAGTTCAATTTTCATTGAAAGATGAGGCTTATCCCTCTCCTCACCTCGAGTTAGAGCTAGTTATAGGTGAGCTGACGCCACGTAGGAAGGTAAATTTGTGGTTGGCTTCTTCTTTCTCCCATTGACTATCTGCTATTTCAACCCTTGCCAGAATGGAAGCAGAGCCTAGTTGAGGGAGAGGTAAGTGGGGCTGGAAAGTTCTTATTTGACTCTTCCGGTTTAACGAAAGCTTCATGCTCTCTGAATCTGGCAAGTATTTTGAGTATATCGTTCTACTGTCTCCTGGACTCCAAGTTTTGGATGGGAAGTCAATTATTTACTGTATTGGCATTTCCTATATATAATGAGTTACTTTTTTCTTACTGTTTTCAATATTTTCTCTTTGTTTTCAGATTTCATCAGTTTCACTATGATGGTCTACGAGTGAGTCTTTTGTGTTTATCTTAACTGGTATCTATTAAACTTCTTGGATTTGTAACTTAATGTTTTTATCAAATTTTGGGAGTTTTCAGCCATTACTTTCTCAAATATTTTTTCTTCACTTTTACCTCTTTTCTCTCCTTCTGGGAGGCCCATTACATGTATATTGCTACACTGACATTATCCCATAGGACTCTGAGACTGCTTATTTTAGTTTCATCTTTTTTCTGTATGTTCTCAAGACTTACCTAATTTCAAGTTCACTGATTATTCCTTTTGCCATCTCAATCTCTTCTTGATCCCATCTACTGAATTTCTCAATTTTTGGAATTTTTAATTCAAGAATTTTATTTGGTTCATTTTTACAGTCTCTATTCTCTCTTAAGTTTCCCTGTTTGTTGAGTCATTGTCACATTTTTTTTTTCTTCTCCGAACATATTTAAAATAGCTGCTTTGAAGTCTCAGTCTACTAAAACCTACATTTGGACCCATTCAGAGTCAGTTTTGTTTTTTTTTTTTTTTGAGTATGGGGGTTGCACTTTTCTATATCTGTGCATATCTCATAATTTTTAGTTGAAAACAGACATTTTAGATAGTATATTATAGCAACTATGGATTCTGCTTTATTTTTCTAAGAGTTACTTTTATTTGACTGGACACAAACTGCAATGCTTATCTTCCCAAAATGTTCAACTATTGACATCTCTGTTTGGCTTTCTTCTTACTATTATTATTATTTTAGCCTCACTTTTTAGGTGTCAAACTTTGGGCCTGGATAACTTTGTGATCAGCCAATAATTTGAGTAGAGGCTTTCTGCCTATTAATCTGTATATGGACTGGGAAGTACATTCCAAGTTGTACCAAGTTCTCAAGTCTCCCTTGACTTATACTTTATGCTGCAAAAAAGCTGGGATAAATGTAGTTTTCCAGTAGGCCAAGGGTTATGCGTGGAGTTTATCTCCTCCACCCTTTTAGAGCTTTCTCTTTTCCAGGACCTCCTCGTTAAATTTCTTGCTAGTCCACTGCTCACCCTAACCAGGACCATAAACTTGGGCAAGCAAAGCTACAAGTTTTCCCTATTTATTTTCTATCAGATTCTTCACTTTTAGCTGACGGGGCTATAGATTTTTGCCTCCTTCTCCAAATTAATTCTGCACCCTCTGGCAATAATGCTGCTGAGTTTTGTGGCCAGCTCTAAGCTGGTAAAACTATCTTTTTTGCTAGTTGTGCTAGGGTGGGAGAGCGAATGAGAGTAGCCCAAGCAAAAAGGCCATAGACACTTGCTGTTCTTACCCAAAGCACTCCAGTTTTTTAAAGAATGCATGCTTCTCAAATTGCAGTCTCCACAATTTGGACTCTGTGGTCTGGAGTCCTGAAATATATATTTTTTTAATTTTGCCCAGTTTGAGAAAATTCACCAACTTCTTCATATTAACCTAAATAGCAGTCCTCTAGGCCAGCCTCTTTACAAGTACTTCAGACTAGCATTATCTATTTGGGTACCACATTTGTTTCCTCTAATTTATGCCCTGTGATCTGCAGTTGGAAAGGGGGCAGTACTTGTCCAGACGTAGCCTACTTCCATGCCACAAGATACTCTAGCTTTCTGAAGCATAAATCAAGCATCATTCATCTTGTCCTACATCTGTAGAGATTCCACACCAAGCTCTTAATGTGATCTCACTGGTGTTCTTCTCACTAGACTTAGGATTGGGAAGCACTTTCCTCCTGTATACACATACTTTCATATTTTGGTGGGTGGACCCAACAGGGTAGCCTTCTCCAAGGAAATCTTCTCCCAATTCTCATTAGGTCCAATAAATGAACACTTTGTACACCTTCAGTGTGTGGTTTGTGTGAGTTCAACCATGGTGATTAGACTTACAATTTACTTTAGAAGGAAGCATCTATTGTTTTTGGCCTCAATTAAAATTGAGATAGGAAGAGTCCCATTTTAACATCCTGTGTCAAGAGTAATCTGATGAAATATTTGCAAATTCATAAATGACGTAGATGGCAACAAAAATACTGTAACATGGGGGGCTTATATATCAAGGGCTTACTTAGCTCCCCACAAAATGATTCTTCTCCTAATTTAGGCACTTTCAATTTAGTTCATTTTTATAAATGATTAGACATTCTCCTTTCTTTGTGGAAGCAGGCAACTCTTTTCATGTGCTACTCATGCAGACAGCTAATTAAATGAAACAAAAGTGCCCACAAACAAGGAAGGTTTCATCAAGAGGCCCTTGTGGATGTGTCAAGTAATTATGCCTGTCAAGGGAAGATACTGCAGGAAGGATGTTATGTTCAGAAAGCATACAGTGTTTTTAGTGTTATATTTTGGCAACCTGAGACATGATAGCATCCCTTAATGTTTCACTGCCTTTAAGAAGATCAAAGGAGAAAAAACCTCTCTGTCGGTCTTTTTCCAAAGTTAAAAGAGATTTAAGAATGGAAGAGGTTGGTTGTAATTCAGTAAGTTAACAACGAATTACAAGAATCTAACAATTCCTGTCTTACTTTCCTTTTTACTCAATTAAGTAGGCAACAGACAAGAGTCATTATCTCTCACAAGGCAGTGCTTCAATATTGCTGGTGTTGGTCAAGAAATATTTGCTGAATGAATGACATATCCAGCCTCCCTAGGGATATCTTCAATCAGAAAAGAAGACTTCAAATGAACAATCATCTCTGTGGGTTGAGGGGACAGATATTAAGGGTATGGCATGCACACTTATAAAAAGCACATTTATTTTACACATATAGGAATGAAGCTGTCTGCTTGGATAGTTTTGAAATCTACTGGAAACAAGCACACTGTTAGACAACTTAATTTTCAGGGTCTCAGTTTCTCCATTTGTAAAATGAAAGAATTTAACTAAAATCACAGATAGGAAATAAAATTTGCCCACTAAAACTGAACGGTAGTGGTTATATGAGTACCATAAAGAAAGGTTTTTGAGGCTATACAAAGGCCTAGTGGAAAAATACACTCTGATGGATAAGCAATGTTTCCCGTGGTCAAAGGATAGGAGAATGGTGATTTAAGTTGCAATTTTGCCATCCTTGGAAATATATCTAAGGATTCTTTTACTTTAACATATATGATTTTATAACTCAATGTTATAGTCTGTATTGTATCTTCTAGAACAAGGCAGTCTGGTATGTAAACAGAAATAGATCTACTCCACAGAGAATTGAGGATGAAACTGGTTTCAGTTGTAGGTAGATACATCACTCATTTATGAAGAAATCTGAGGAAGCAGAGTGGACAGAAGTTCTCTTGCATCATTAATTCTAGACACGTTTTTCATGGGTCAGATTTTTTTCCTATAGGTTATGTGCAATCACCTCTAGGAAACTAACTTACCACACTAAAATGTAAATTGAGTAAGATCAATGAACCCATATATTTTAAGTGAAATTTCAACTTTATAAAATGCTTTCATGCTCATTTTTCTCCTGCATTGTTGTTATTTCACAGTAACCCTGTAAGACAGATATCTTTATTCTTATTTCAGGGGAGGAGGCTGATGTCAAGTGAAGTTAAGTGAATTGGCTGCCAAGGCTCACTAGCTAGAGGTGGTTGGTGTTAGAGATGGCACATGAATGTGGTGCATTGAACACCTCATCCAGAGATTCTTATACCACACCACAGCTAATCCTGCTCAAAAAGCAGTTCTCAGTAGGAAGACGAGAAATGGCATATGGGGAGAAGGTACTGGACAAGGCAACTGGAGAAGGAAGAGAGGCTGGTAGTGATGGTGTCCAGATGTTTAGGGAAGAGAAGAGAAATCAAAGTCTCTGAGCCATGCATTACTGACTCCCATATTTGTATTTCAGCATCCTTTATCTTAATCTTGAGACTCACAAACCAACCACCACCTCCACATCTCCACGAGGAGAACTGTTGATTTTCAGCACACCCTTCCACCCTGCCAAATCTACTACCTTCACAGTTTTCTATATACCATTACAAGGTGTATTAGCCTGTGAGGGCTGCCATAACAGAATATCAGAGACTGAGAGGCTTGAAAAACAGAAACTTATATTCTCACAGGTCTGGAGGATAGAAGTTAAGATCAAGGCATCAACAGTGTTAGTTCTAGTCAGAGTTCTCTTCTTGGCTTGCAAATGGTGACCTTCTCACTGTGTCTTCATGTGGCCTTTCATTTGTGTGGGTACAGAAAGAGATCTAAGGTCCTATCAAATTTGATCTCTATTTTTGTGGCCTCATTTAACCTTAATTACCACCCCAAAGGCACTATCTCCAAATACAGTAACACAGGGAGTTAGGACTTCAACATATGATTTTGGGGGGAACAATTCAGACTACAGCACAGGACACAACCTTTCACCTATTTGTTTGTTCAGGCCAAAATACAAAAAGATACCCTTGATTTCTCTTTTTCTCTCACATCCCACATTTACTCAAATCTACCTTTGAAATATATCTCTACATCAGTCACTTCTCTTCACTTCCATAACTATAACCGAAGACCAAGCCACCTGATCTTTCACCTGGACCACGGCAACAGCCTCCTAACTGGTCTCCCTGCCAAAGTGGTCCTTTAATCCTATAAATCAGATGATTCTTCTTTTGAAAACCATTAATACTTCCCGTATCAGTTAGAATTCAACCCAAATGCTTCCTTAGGGCTGGGAGGTTCCTGAACAACCTGGCTCCTGATTACATCTCCAAAGTAATTTCTTCCTTGCTAACTAGGTCCCAAGCCACCCTGGTTCTCCTGCTGGTCCTTGAACATTCAAAAATCATTACCAACCCAGGGGCTTGGCCATTTCTGCTCCTCCTACCTAGAATGCTCTATTTCAGAACTGCTTGTGACTCATCCTTCATACCAGTCAGGCTTCCAGTTAATTGTCATCAACTAGAGAGGCCTTCCCTGGCCACACTAACTGAAATGGCCCCTTGCCCTCAAACTAGCTTACTAGTTTGCAGCAACAGGACTTTACCATCCTAGAAAACTCTTGCCTAGGAAAATTGATTTGCAGATAACATCATTGCTTATTTCAGGAACTTCTCAATATTCATTTATCCAAACAACTCTAGACTTTATTCAAGTAAATTAGCTGGGCTCATCAGTTTCTTCTTCAATTTCAAACCCAAGCCTCCCTGTGTTCAACAATCCCAATTTGGACTGACATTGAAAACGCTGCCTTAAACTAGTCCTCCCAAAACTCATCAATATTCCACCTTTCCCCTCCCAATCCAAGGCACTTCTAAGACTGTCAAGGCAGCGCTCTTCTTTTCCACGCTGAAATCACGGTAGCGATTAACTCAGTTTTGCTTTATCAGCAGGTTATTTTGATGACTTGGAAGAGGAGTTGGCACTTGACTCTGCCTACTTTCTTTCTACTTACCCTGCTTAATGCTCTTCATATCATTTACTACTAACAGGTACATATATAATCATTTACTTGTTGCTCATTTATTATCTTCCTCCTGGAATAGAATATAAGATCCATAATGGCAGGGAACTTTTTTGTCTTATTCTTGGCAAAATTTCTGGCAACTGGAATAATGCCTGGCACACAGTAGGTTCTCCTTAAAACTGTTAATAAATGAGTGAGCTCTGTAGGTTTGTTGAGCCAGGATCAAGGACGCAAGGCAGATAAAGAAGCCTCTCCAAATTCAGTAAGATGAGACTCTGTTTCTGGGTCCCCAGAAAGACTGCAGAGGCTACAGAATCTCTCTCTGAATCCTGCACAGCACTGAACCACCACAGCATAGATGCCATGGGTGCCCAAGGCTGGTCTCCTGGAGATTCTATCCATTCTGGTACCCCTACCCCACCTGAGCAAACACAAACATCACCACTATCTTCTCTGCTTTCCTCTGTTACCTTTGTTCTAACTCTTTCCTTCCACCCAAGGAAAGAGGAGCATGACAAAGTCGGATATCTAGAAATATTTTGGTCCTGCCTGCCCTTTCTCCTGAAGTTTGTGCCCTACATAAAACCTGACTAGAGTGAGGCTGTGTAAGAGATATAGTGACACATTGGGAAGAACATAAATGCTGGGACTGCTGGATAAAATGCAGGATGCCAACTTAATTTTGAATTTCTGGTAGATAATGGATCATTGTTTAGCATAATAGAACCAATACTGCATGGAATATACATATACAAAAAATTAATTTGTTGATCTGAAATTCAAGTTTAACCGGGTATCCTATGTTTTTGTTAGCTAACTCTGGCAATCCTAATCTGTTTACTTATAAATGAATACAGGTAATATAAGCAGACAATTGAATGCATGTCCTCGTATATTAAGGATGATTGGGATTTTTGTTAACTATTTTTTAAAAACATAAACCCCTATGAAACAGTGATTTCCCATTAAAAATATCAGGAAAATACAGCCAAATACGCATGGGCATTTAAAGGCATGGCCACGTCTAATGCTCTGGCATTTCTTGTGATTCATACAGGAATAAATTAAGACAGTAAATAAATGTTATGGAGAAACAGAGACCACCCAAATAAGAACTAGAAAAGGCTACTTATTCAGTTGCTACAGCACAGGAGTCAGCCACCATCACTTGCATTTTGAGATAGACTCAAAGGCAGGCAGTGGAGAGGGAAAACTTTATAGTGGGAAAAACGGAAGGAGTCAGGTACGCCCTGATTGTAGGCTGTTGGCACGAGGAAGCAATAGGAGGCTAACCAGAAGCCGGGCATGCTACATGATTGGCTAGGAGTATATATTCAGCTTTGTCTGGTTGGTCCTAAGCTACTAGTTATTGACCAAGTCCTGGCCTGGCCATTTGGGGCTGAATGTTAGGGTTGATCGTTTGGTTTCCTAGTTGCCACGGGAGTTTGGCTTCCTACATATCTGAGGTATTCCTACAAATTTGCTGGCCTCTTGGGTTGGTTTCCTGGGCAGCTTGTTGTAGGCTGTAGGTAAGAGTTTTGTTTTTATTTGTGGAATGGCCATTGCCTGGCTGTATATTTCAGTCCCTCTGTATGAGGCTGCACTAACCAATATGGTAGCCACTAGCCTCATGTGGCTATTTAAGTTTAAATTAAAATTTAAAATTCAGTTGCTCAGTCACATTAGCTACATTCCAAGTGTTCAGTACCCACATGTGGCTGATAGATTACTAAGTTGGATTGTGCAGATATAGAACATACCAGTCACTGCAGAAAGTTTAACTGAATAGTACGTGGGAGATGACAAAACACTCTTACAACTTTGTTCATTAGACTTTTAAATACCTCTAGGAAAATGCAAGCACCATTATTATCATTCTACTGAAAAATTTCCACCTTCTCCCTTCTCCCTGTGAGTCTCGTTTATTCTGTTTTTCCACAATTTTGCATTCTCCATTCTCTTTCTTAATTACCAGACAGTGCCTTTGCACTCTTTAATGTTTTCCCAATTTGCTGGGTTGATGTTTTCCTTTATTCACAAATTGTTTTGAAAAGTTACTCTAGTGAGCACTTTTGGAATTATCTAACTCTACTTTTCCAGAAATTACCTAACCACAAGATTATTCCAGAAGCTGACACATTCCTACAGTGTGTCACCCCACACTCACATCCTCTGGTCTCACTGACTGGGTACCTGCCACAGCTGGGCTATCTCTTCCCTGGGAATTGGAAGCAATTCTTAAGCCTGAGCAAGCAAGAGATCTGTTTCCTACTGGGTCACCAGTCTGCAATAAGTAACTGTTACTTGGGAGCAGGAGGTACCAGCCATTTTCTACCAGGCCGTGCAGCTAATAAGAAAGCAGTGAGAAAATAATGAAACAGATGTACTGAGAGAGAGAGGCAGAAATGAGAGATGGTGAGAGGGCTCTTTGGGTTCCCTGAAGCACTGCAATCTTTTGTTCCTAAGGTTCAGCTGCTTCATTGCCCTCAAATTCAATGACATAGTCCATTATCCCTCCAATAAATTTTCTTTTTTGCTTAGAGTAGTTTGAATCGATTTTCTGTTATTTGCAAGCAAAGAGTCCTAATCAATATAAACTGTAATCAAGGGAATTTGGAACTTGCCTATTTAGACCCTTTTTCCTTTTCAAAGCATCACACATGATCATCAAGCCCTCCTCTACTGCAAGCTGGTACAGGATGTTATGGCTAAGGGCTAATCTCTTGAGAAGAAATAAAGGAACACAGGACATAATGTACAAAATGGGATAGATTTACTTTTAGAATAAAGTAGTTCAATTAATAATGCTTTTACTTCACAAGTCCTGCCAGTAAAAAAAAAAAATGAAAAAGGGGGGGAGGCATTTTCTATAATTTTATTTAAATCATCAAAAGTCCGTAATCATTTGAAAAAATAAAAATAAAAAAGTCCATAATCACTTTTTGAAACTTAGAAAAAAAGTCAAATTCTTACTTTTTAATAATTTACTATTTATTCAATAAATATTTATTGAATTTCTTTTATGTAGTGGGTACTATAAGAGACACTGGGATTTCTAAAGTATAATTTCTGAAAAGCTAAAATTCTGACTTTTGTATAATTATAAAATACATGCAAGTCAAAGACTGTGTTCAACTCACGAATCAGGGCAGTGTTGGAAGGCAGTCCTTTCTCTATTACTCCATATTCCTACATAGTGTGTGCCTCCTGAGCATCGAAACTGCCTTGCTAGAACAATAGGGAATGTCTCCTTTACCCCTCACAGAACCATCTGCTCTCCACATTTTAAGGGTATTACACATAAAGTTGCTTGCCTCCCTCATGGCAGAGGCATCTTCTCCCAATCAATGACTAACACCATTCTCATCTCTCCCAAAACCAAATGTGTACTTTTCAGGGTAGAGACCTGACTCCTCCAAGAGAGGATTTGTTTATATTCTTAGTAAAAAATAATCTCTCTCTCTCTTTCTCTAGAGGGGAGGTGGGGTGGGTGTTCCAGCTCCTACGTGAGCTCCGAGATTCATAATTTGAGGCTTTCTTTCCTGTGGTACAACCACCTACGTGCACAGGTGTAACCATCTGGCTCTCATCACAACACTCAGTAAGGTGCTGGGCATGAGGAACCATTGCTACACTGTTACTGCCATGAATAACAAAGGTGTGACATCCTATTCAGTCTGGTGTTTCTGCAAGTAAAGGAACATCTCAGATCCTTCTGACTTCACAGGAAGTAGTAAAATGCTAAAAATGGTTCAGAGAAGAATTTGAAGAGTGAGTATAAATATATATTGATTATATATACAATCAGAATCAAGTAATGCAGAAATTAATTGACTAATAGATGTAAAACAGTTTAATATTCTATATGGCAATAAAACATAATGTTTGAGATGTTATCATTTCAATAAGGCATAAGCTACCAAATTCTTTGCATTCCTCCCGATGAGAATCATTTGCATAACTATCAGTTTTCTGTAACTTTTACATATAGAGTTCTAAAATAACTTAGTCCATAGAAGAATAAAGATGCAGGCCCTTAGAGAGTCAGATAATCTTTGGCAGGACATCCTGCAACCACTTCTGCCCATGTTCAAGTCTTAGACAATTTTTCTTGATAGTTTAAAAGCAAAAGCAGATATGGTCCTGACTTTCTGGAGCTTACAGTCTTATGAAAGAGACTAACATTAATCAACTAATCACAAAACAGATAAATAACTACAAATTGATGAATAAAGATATACAGTGACACGAGAACATATCATGGGGACCCTGGCAGGACTGAGAGTCAGAAAACAGTCCAAGGTAAAAAAAACAGTTATAGACCAAGTTTTTATATAAAATAATTACTTTTTTAATTGTGGTTAAATTCAGGTGGTACAAATCAAATGCACTGGTGATATAAAACAAAGAATAATTATCCCTCCCACTCCTAATCCCAATCACCCTGTTTTTCTCCTGGAAAGAACTAATGTTAACAGTTTCTGGCATATTCTTCAATTCTACTCTAAACAAATACATATACATAAATGCATATGAGTCTATTTACAGTTTTCCCACTAAAAACTATATACCAGTGTTCTGTCTTGCTTTTTTTTATTTAACAATTAATTTATTTTCTATCAGTACATATAGAGTGCCTTATCCTTTTGAACAACTGCAAAATTGTCTGTTGAAAGGATGTATCATCATTTAATTAACCAACTGGATAAATTTTTAGTTGAAGAAAAATATTTATGAGTATGATAATTTTAACTCGAATAGATGCAGTGATACTCATTTCACATATAGGATTCATTTTTTGCCCAGGTTTTAATCATCATCATGTTTGAAAAGATATCAGCCCCAGTCTTGACTCTATTAACTACTAGGTGCAAGATTTTAGGTAAATTGCTTAAATTCATTTACCTAGAAAATCTGAATTAAAAATGCCTGCCGGATCTGGTTTGAGTTGAGGCAATAATAATATATGTCAGTGGTTTTGAAGTTTGTTCTATGCAGCCCTAGGAAGCAGAAATCCCAGGACTCTGAGACACATCTTCCCTCCCACCCTTGACCACACACACGTTAACCAGAGCATCTCAGCCGTTTAATCTGGCTATTTATTTTAAGCTTTTAAGTAAAATTTCATTTGAAAACAGAAGGGCAAAATTTTTTTAATTTGGAAAACAACTTGGAAAATTATTAACTATAAAATGATACATAAATATAGGGTATTATTGTCATTATCTTAGAAAAGGAATCATAAAGAAAACAAGCAATGCAATTAGGATCACAGGTGCTGCAAGGATAGAGCAAGCAGTGCAGTGAAACCAACTCCCCTGCGGTCGCCCTCCCGGAGATTGAGTCAGCTGGTCAAAGACAATCTTATTCTATCAGAAGCAACTGAAGAGGATCATTTAAGGAAGAAAGCAGTAGGAAACTCAATGCTGGTTTGATTACTTTAGAACAGAACCCTGAGAGGAGAAGGCTCCAAATGAATGACTGAGTGTGCAATTCACAAAATGTTAAGGGCTTACACAGAATCCTTCAATGGATGTATTTTCAGTAGCCTGGGGGCCTGGTGTTATTTTGAAGTACCACCCTAGTCAGCCTTTTCCTGAGAAAAGTGCATTTCATCACAAACGCAAACCCAGTGTCCTTTGCTTAAAGCTTCTGCAGAGCAGTCTGTTTTGAGTGCTATAAATTATCTCATTTTTAAGACACAATATCATTATGTGATAAAATATTATAATATCAACCTTCCACATGTGTTTCCACCACACACACAAAACACTTTCAATCTTTAATGTCAGGTGACCAAGGACATTAAAAATACATAAAAATACGTACATGACATGTCTTCCTCTTTCAAGTGCCAGCCATTCAACAAAGAAAGATGTGCTGTGCCCTCTCCTACATGGCAAACACTGCATTAGGCACTAAAGATACAGAAGTAAATGATACAAGGAGGTCACTGTTTGGCAAAGTAAACAAGCAGATGACTAGGAAGGGCATTTTAATCAGAAGGATCTGTTGTTGAGAAGTATTAGAATTAATAGAACTAAACTGCTTCAAAAGCAAGAGTCTAGAACATGGACTAACAGTTGAAGAAGTAATTGAAAACATCATAGTGTTTGACTCAACTCTCTTCTGATTCCACTTTCCTCTTATGGTGAAGTTCATCTTTTTAAATGCTCAGTCTACCCAATACTATAGACTAGCTCTTGAAAAAAGAAGTTTTAAAACTGATGTTACTTATTCTATTATATTTTTCATTTATTAATGATGTAATAAAACACTACTGAATTATGTATAATATTGACCTCTCTTTTAGCTAAAAGATTTTTTTCCCACCTACAAGAATATACAATGGGAAAAAGGCAGTCTCTTCAGCAAGTGGTGTTGGGAAAGCTGGACAGCTGAAAGTAAATCAATGAAGTTAGAACACTTCCTCACACCATACACAAAAACAAATTCAAAATGGCTTGAAGACTTAAACATAAGAAAAGACCATAAATCTCTTACAAGAGAGCATACACAAAACAGTCTCTGACATAAATCTTAGCAATATTCGCCTAGGGCAGTCTACCCAGGCAATGGAAATAAAAGCAAAAATAACACAAATGGGACCTAATTAAACTTAAAAGCTTTTGTACAGCAAAGGAAACCATAAATAAAACAAAAAGACAACCTACAGAATGGGAAAAAATATTTGCAAATGATGCAACCAACAAGGAACTAATTTCCAAAATATACAAATAGTTCATACAGCTTAGTATCAAAAAAACAAGTAACCCAATCAAAAAATGGGCAGAAGACCTAAACAGACGTTTCTCCAAAGAAGACATCCAGATGGCCAGCAGGCACATAAAAAGATGCTCAACTTTGCTAATTATTAGAGAAATGCAAATCAAAACTACAATGAGGTATCACCTCACACAAGTCAGAATGGCCATCATTCAAAAGTCTACAAATAATAAATGCTGGAGAGGGTGTGGAGAAAAGTGAACCCTCCTATACTGTTGGTGAGAATGTAGTTTGGTGCAGGCATTATGGAAGACAGTATGGAGATTCCTTAAATAACTAAAAATAGATTTACCATATGATCCAGCAATCTCACTCCTGGGCATATATCTGGAGGGAACTCTAGTTTGAAAAGATACATGCACCCCAATGTTCACAGCAGCACTACTTACAACAGCCAAGATGCAGAAACAACCTAAATGTCCACTGACAGATGACTGGATAAAGAAGTTGTGGTGTATACACACACACACACACACACACACACACACACACACACACACACACAATGGAATACTACTCAGCCATAAAAAATAATAAAACAATGCCATTTGCAGCATGGATGGACCTGGAGACTGACAATCTAAGTGAAGTAAGTGAGAAAGAGAAAGAAAAATACCGTATGATATCACTCATGTGTGGCATCTAAAAAACAAACAAACAAAACCCCACAAACTTATTTACAAAGCAAAAATAGACTCACAGACATAGAAAACAAACTAATGGTTACCAGTGGGTAAAGATGGGAAGGGATAAATTGGGAGTTCACAATTTGCAGATACTAACTACTATATATAAAATAGATAAACAACAAGTTTATACTGTATAGCATGATGAACTATATTAAATGTCTTCTAGTAACCTACAATGAAAAAGAATATGAAAAGGAAAAAAAAATGCCTACACAATATAGATGGGATTACTTCTTTCAAAGTTAGAGATACATATTGTAATAAAAATTAACTTGCCTTCACAGGGGAAAAAAAAAGAGTTTGCCCATTTATGCGCTCAATCTGTTTCTTAAGAGATGATAATATTCTTAAGCAATGACAGTTTTACCTTTTTCTTCCTGATTTTCATACCTTTCATTTCTTTTTCTTATTAGAAGGACCAGGACTTACACTTTGATGGTAAACAATAGCAGGAAGAGCAGGCTTCCTGTCTTATTCATGAGTTTAATGGGAATACATTCTAACAGTTGATCATTAAACAACATGTTTACTTCAGATATTTTATATCCTTTACCAAGTTAAGAAAAATCCCTTCTGTTCTTAGTTTGCTAAGAGTTTTTATTGCTAAAATATTTATCATTAGTTGGTGTTGATGTTTATCAAATGGATTTTTCTGCATATGGTTCTTCTTTATTAATCTCCAGGTAATGTGGAGTATTATATTAGCAGATATACTAATGCTGAACTATCATTTCATTCTGCAATAGACCAACTTGGTTATGATGGTTATTTGTAATATGCTATTAGATTCAATTTCTTGACCTAAAATTTTATTTTCTTGCACTGTCTTTTCCCAGTTTTTATATCAAGGTAATAAAAATGAGTCAGATAGCTTTAGCTCTTTTTATATTTTCAGGTATCTTTTTTATAAGATGTGGCTTAACTATTCTTAGAAAATTTGCAAAAATTTACCTATAAACTTGGCTTACTGTATTTTGGGGGTGAATAAGTAAGGAATGAATTTTTATTAGAATTTTATTTCGCTAATAGTTACTAGTCTATGCAGGTTTTCTTTTTGTTTCAAGTCAAGTGTACTAAGTTATCATTTTCCTTTAAAAATATCATCATTTCTTCTGTTTTTAATTTTTTTCATAAACAACATTCTTTCTCTTGAGCATAATAAATCTGATCCTTTCTTAATGTTTTGCTCTCAAGCTCTTAGCAAATATTAAACTCTGACAACTAACCTGTTCAGTTCTCTCACTGTCTAGGCCCAATATTAATCAGCCTGTGTTTACTGGCCCCCACGGGTGATATGACACACTAGCTCCTTCCAAGACTATCAGTGAATGTTGTATAATTCAACTGCTGTCCTCTGATGTGACTATAAAACAGAGAACTTCTTTAAGGAGATTTTTAGTACCCAACTATCCAAAGAAGCAATGTAACTTCAGGTCAGAGAAAAAAATTATTTCTCATCACTTCTATGTTTTGCATTTGCAATGGCTTATTTATTCTTGGGAGGCAGGTCAAAGGCAAAGTCACACATTTTACAAATAGCAGGAAGATATGCAGCTAGACTATGCCTTATATGGTTCATTTTGAATTTTAGTTTGAATTTGATGAAGAGCAGAGAGCTCTTAACTACTTTTCAGGAGCTATTTAGGGGCTCAAGAAGAGCACTTCTTTGTATGGCACAGTTTAAAAGACCTGCGACCCTAAAGAAAATGTAATCAACAAGAAGACAGTGTAAAACTTCTAAACGAACTCAGAGAAATGCATTTCATTTAGAATATTCAGCTCATGGAAGCATTCAACCCAGAACAAGCAATAAATACATGCCTGGATGTTGTCAGGCAACAGTTCCTTTTTTCTTCTTGGAAACAAAAAACAAAAAAACAAAAAAACTCCACCTCCTCCCTTGAACTGCATGTCACCCAACTTTAAAGCCCTTGCTCATTCTCATTTCCTTCAAATACGGTCCCATAATCATTCTCCCTTACTCATTGACGACATCAGCAACTGCTTTGCTGTCTAACTCTCGCATAATCTACTGTGATTTCAGCATTCACTTTCGACACTTCTCAGGTTCTAGATGTTTTTAGCTCCAATTATTCTTCTCTCAACCATGCAACTCATGGCCAAACCTTGTCAGCATGAAAGATGGCACCATTTCTAAACTATCATTTTTAACTTCCCTCTTCCTCATTCTCAGGTTCTGTGTTCAGTGGACTCAACTCCATTCCAGTAATATTTTGCCCTCACTTAGACCTGCATTAATACTATGTTTTCACTACATAATATGACATTATTGTCCTCACTCCTCCCTGTAGCTGTTTGGGATTCAATGTAGGGCAAACACTTTCAATGCCCTTCCCCCTCTCTCTCCCCTCTGTATTCCCTCAGCAACACCCAGTTCTGGTAGCACCACCTACTCTTCACCTGCGCCAAACCAGCTGAATGAGCCTGGAGAAAACCACACAACTGTGCTGAATGGATGACCTTAATTAATTAGTTTTGTTTGTTTATGTTACCACAAATCTCAACTAAACAATTAAGCTGGCAAAATGGTGCTACTATATATCCTTAGTAAGCCTTACCTCCCTCATTTCAAAACAATTATTTCATATCTTCTCCTCTACCCTGACAGACTCTCTTGATCAAACTTTGGTCAGCCTCCTCTAACCACCCCCCACCACCACCACCGCAACTAGGCCTCGTCCTTGGAGGCCTCGTCTGCAGGCCTGCACAGCCCAGTTTTAGCAAGAGTCCTGCTAAGTCAGTTTAGTGAGACTCCCCATCCTTGATAGCTGATCATCCCTGATATTTGGTCCAATTCCTCATCCTCCATTACCTGACTGTGTTACAGGACCATCCTAGCCGGTCTTTAGGAGGATCCTGTTAGGTCAGTTTAACAAGAATTCCCTCACCCTTGATGTCTCCTCTTAGTAATTTTCTACCCCCTGACTCCCACCCCGACCCCAAACCTGCCCCCTATGAATCCCACTTGTTGTCATACTTGGCACTGAGCCCAGTTCTACACAGAGGTCTCTTTTCCCCTGCTGCAATAGTTCCTGATTAAAATCTGTTTTTACCTATTTAACCACCATCCAGCTCTGGTTTACTTTAACACCTCTCAAAATTTTGTACCTCATCCCCACGCTCTCCATGCTGCCCACTGATGATGGGCCAGTTCATACCCAACAGAAAAACAGCTGTGGTCCATGTACAACAGAGGTCTGCAGCCCCAATCTCACCCGTTTCTTTTCTCTAAGCCTACGAACTAAAAGTGAGTTCTACATCTTTTAATGATTAGAAAAAATCGAGAAAAATTACTTCATAACACGTGAAAGTGCAATCTCAAAATCGTGAAGCAGTTTTATGGGAGCACAGCCACATTCATTACTTACTTATGTGTTGTCTGTGACTCCTTTCCTGATGCAGTGGCAGAGGTAAGTAGTTGCAACAGAGGCAGCAAAACCACAAAGTCAAAAATATATACTATCTAGCTCCTTACAGAAAAGGTTTGCCACCTCCTGGCCTAGAACAACTCTCTTCTCCCATAAACCTCCCTGCACTTAACTCATTCCCCAACTGCTTTTTTTTTTAATTGAAGTATAACTGGCATACAGTATCATGTTAGTTTAAGGTATGCATCATAGTGATTCGATATTTAGACACATATTGAAATGAAGTCTAGACACCAAAGTTACTACAATACTACTGACTGTTCCTTATGCAGTACATTATATACCAATAACTTATTTTACAATTGGAAGTTTCCACCTCTTAATCCCCTTTATTCTTATGAGAGAATTACCCCTCCTCTAGCTAACACGATCCCTCCACTTAGTGTATAGTCTTACTTTTTCAAGGATGTCATTTGTACAATTAACTGTTTCCTTTATTATTTAATATATTGTTCTCCGCTGTATTACACCATTTGACATATAAACACACTCCAATGTCACCCAATTAAAAAAAAAAAAGAAAGAAAGAAAACCTCCATGACTTCATGTTCCCCTCCAGCCACTATATCTCTGCTCCTCTTAATGGCAAAATTCCTCAAAAGGGCTTCTGGCCTCACCATTTCCAACTCATTTCATTCCTTCCATCTCTTCCAGCACAGCCTTCTATCTTCACCACTCTCCTGGAGCAGCCCTTCCTAATGTCAGCAGTGACCCACCTCTTCCAAAAGCCGAGACAAGGTCTGTACTTCGTTCCCACTGAAGCGTCATGTCAATACATCAAAACACAAATTTGTTTTCGCATTTTATTCTGTTCTGTGGCCAGTTAGGGCTTGTCATAACAACAATGCTTCATCAATATTTACATCTGAATCTTGACATAGAAATTAGGAATGACTTAATGTCCTTTATTTAAAATGGTATACGGAATCTTATAAAATTTCTTGAGTATTATAAAACTTTTGTAGTTATGTCAGAGAATTGTCTTTCTTACAAGATACATGCTGAAGTATTTAGAAATTACCTTCAAATAGTTCATTAAAATATACCCTGTGGTGTGCATGTGCACACCTTTGTGTGTGTGTAACTGTGTAGGGAGAGAAAAAAATCTTTTTCTTCTTCTATGAAATAATAGGAAATATATACATGTCTCTGCCCCAGTTTCTGGCACAAAGTTCCTAAATCCCTTTGAATTTTCTAAGTAATAAGAGCACCACGAACATCTTTTGTCTAATATTTGATCTTTGACCCTCATTCCTTAAATCCCTTGGAATTTCCTGGGTGATAGAGTGTCTGGTTCTAATGAGGTGACTCCTGGTGGGCTCCTGGATAAAGGCTGGTCACCAGAAAGACCAAGCCATGATAGCTATGATTAGAAGCTTGAAATTTTTAGCTCCTTCCTCCCCCCACATTCTCCAGAGAAAGAGCTAGAAAAAAGTTAGTGACTGACCATGCTCATGTGATGAAGCCTCCATAAAAATCCCTGAAGTACAGAGTTCAGAGAGCTTCCAGGCTGCTGAACATGGGGAGAAGCTGGGAGAGTGGGGCACCCAAAGAGAACGTGGAAGTTCCATGCCCGTCCCACATACCATGACCTATGCATCTCTTCCAGTTGGAGGTTCATCTGTATGCGCCATCATATTCTTTCATTTAAAAGCTTCAGATGTACAGCATTATAGTTCAGCATCCACATAGATCATATTCTTTTATAGTAAACTGACTAACAGTAAGTAAATTGTTTTTCTAAGTTCTGTGAGCCATTCTAACAAATTATTTGTACCTGAGAAGGGGGTCATGGACTCTCCTATTTACAGCCTATCCATCAGAAGCACAGGTTGAACTAATAGTTGGCAACTGAAATAGGGGTTGCAGGCAATCTTGTGCAACCGAGCCTTTGCCTGTGAGATCAGAATTGAGTTAAATTGTAGGACACTCAACTAGTATTGCAGAATTACTTAGTATTGGAGGGGGGGAACCCACACATCTAGTATCAGAAGTGTTGTGACTGCTGTCAGCATGAGAGTAAAGGAGAAACACATACAAAACATGCAGTTTTCTTTAAATCTACCCATCCTGGGTTCTCTCACTAGGGCCTTGTAAATTAAACTAACAAAATACAGATTAACAAGAGAAAAACAGAAGTTTATTAACATGTGCATCGTCAATGCACACAGGAGCCCTCAGCAATGAGTGACTCGAGGGGGTGGTCAGAACTTGGGCTTATATAGCATCTGAACAAAAGAGCAATGAATTTTTAGAAAAATGACCAAATGAAAAGGACTCTGAGCTTCTAATAGTGGCAAATTGTAGGAAAGCAAATATATAGGGAAATTATAGTAGATAAGGGCTATGTGATATCATAGTTTATAAGAAATATATATTTGGTCTTTATCCCATTTCTGGCACAGAGCAATCAAAACCCTTGGAATTTTCTAAGCAGTAAGATCGATGGGAGCATCTTTCATTATAATGCGTGGTCTCTTGTCCTCAGTTCCTCAAATCACTTCAGAGCCATGAAGGTAAAATGGGCATCTTATTCATAACAAGCCCCTTCCAACCTCAACTGAGTTTATATTAATGAAGTGACATTTTAAAATCCCCTAAAGATGGACAGGGGGTGCTGGTGGCCAGGGGAGCCAATTATTGGGACTTTCAGTTTCTCCTCTCACTTCCAAGGAGGGGACAAGGGCTGGAGGTAAATCAATCACCAATGGCCATTATTTAATCAGTCCTGCCTACATAATGAAGATTCCATAAAACCCCAAGAGAAGGGAGTTCGGAGAGCTTTCAGGTTGGTGAACACATGGAGACTGGAGGAGAATGGCATGCTTGGAGATAGCATGGAAGCTCTATGAGCTTTGCCCTTATCTTGCCCTATGCATTTCTTCCATCTGACTGTTCCTGAGTTACACCCTTTTATAATAAACCAATGATCTAGTAAGTAAAATGTTTCTCTAAGTTCTGTGAGCTGCTGTATAAAATTAATGGTACCCAAGGTGGGGGTGATTGGAACCTTGAATCTATACCATTTGGTCAGAAGCACAGGTGACAACGTGGGCTTGCAACTGGCATCTGAAGTTGGAGGAGAAGAGGGAAGGGCAGTCCTATAGGGTTGAACTCTTAACCTGTGGGATCTGATGCTATCTCCAGACAGGTAGTGTCAGAATTGAGTTAAACTGTAGGACACCCAGCTAGTGTCTGTAGTATTGACTGGTGGTGTAGGGAAACCTAGCTCCCCACACACTGGAATTGGGTACCCAGAACCCTTAAGCTAGTTTTAGTACGGTTTGTCATGTAGATTCCTCTGGTGCCCTCTCTAGTTTGATGAGAGTCTAGAATTATCTCCAATGATTAACTTCTGTCCTTCCTAATAGAAAGGGAAGAGGGGGTAACTTTAAAAATGTATGTCTTTCTTTTAGGTAATTTGGAGAAGGGCAGGGGGCTTTCTTGTATCTGCTTATTCTCAATTACCTTCAGCTCAAAATAATCCTATCCCAAAGCATAATTTTTGGAGTTGACATATTTGGCTATCCATCATTCATGTGTGTGTGTGCACAAAGAGAAAGGAACAGACAGACATCAAATATGGCAAAAAGTTAACAGATCTGGACAAAAGATATATGGTTGCTCAATGAACTATTCTTTTTTTACTAGAAGGTTTGAAATTTTTTGAAATAAAAAGTTGGGGGAAATATATCATGATCAGTTTGGGTTCATCCCAGAAATAAAAATAAAGTTCAACTTCAGAAAAACTGTCAATGAGATTCTCAAAATCCAGAGATAAATGAAGGAAAAAAATAATGATTTTAACACATGCAGGAAAAGCATATAATAAATTCAAATCCATTTATGATTAAAACAAAAAAATCTTAGGAAATTGAGATTAGAAGAGAACTTTCTTCATTTGATTAAAGAAATCTACCTAAAATCTACAGACAGTATCATTCTGAACGGTGATATTACCATTAAGTTCAGACTAAAGGTCCTGGCAAATTAAGTAAGGCGGCAACAACAAAAAAAAAAAATTCTTAAAATGAAGAAATAAAATTGTCATCTGATGCAGAATACGATTACCTACATAGAAAACCCAATAGACACATCAGTTTTCAGCAATGTAGTGTGCTAGCAATAACTAGAAATACTCTCTTCTTTTAAAAAAAAAACCACTAGAAATTCTGGGAAATACATAAATATCTCTCAAGAACTATAAATTCCCAAGGGCCAAAACAAAGAAGAGAGTTAAAAGCATGCAACAGCAGAAGTTGAGGCTGTGGCTGTACGGAGTGGAGGGTACCACTGATAACATTTTCTGATTATTAAGCAGCTTGGGTTCTACCAGTCACACAGGGATGGGATCTGAGGCCTTGAGGTCATAGGATGCAAAAGGTTAGAACTAACAACCTTCTTGTGAAGCCTAGACTCTTCATAGGCTATATCCTTCATAAAAGGGTGGATTAGAAAAACATCATCCATCAGCCCAGGGGAATGACAGGTCTCCTGTCTTCCTAAGGCTATTATCTTGGTGAAAAAATAATTCGCCCCAGAGAGCTCAGGTTCGTGTTCATACAAGTTTATAGTTCGAATTTATACTGTCTATGTCATCTGAGAACCCCTCAGGTGAGAAATCAACATAAAAATTGTCCCAAGATGGTAGTCGTTCTTACATAAAGAAATGGATATATTGTCCTGAAGAATAGACCTTCTTCAAAATACACAGGGTTCTACAAATCCTGCCCCACCAAACAGAAGCTCATCCACAGGGAAAGAATTCTTCATAAGCAGTAGTCAGCAGGCACAATGAAAAACAAACTAAATGCCTTAAAAACTTAAGATAATAGAATTATCAAATGTAAGTTCAAAATTAAAATGATTAAATACTTATAGAAGGAATTTACATTGATTTATAAAATTAAAGTCTCAGGTGACAAGTTAATAATAATCAGGTACCAATAAAGAGATCATTGATAAAACGGAAGATCAAGCTCAAGAAATTAACCCAAATTCACAAAAAGAATTAAGCAGTTGAAAAGAAAGAAAAGCAAAGAGAGAAAAGATAGAATGAGAAGATGCAACATACATACTTTTCATGTAAACACTGTTTCAAAAGGGAAGATTACAGAGATTGGAAAGAGCTGAGAATTTTCCAGAATTGAAAAAAGATATGAGTCACCAGAATAAAGAACCTTTGGATTTGTTAATCTAAGGCAAGATAAATAAAAAGAAATCCACAACTAGCATAACGAATAAGTGGAACACCAAAAACCTTCAAAGAAAACACTGTTTCTTAACACAGAATTAGACTAACAGCAAATATATCAATGTTAACAATTGAAAGCAGAAAAGAATTGAATAATAACCAGATCCAGCAAAGAATGTAGGTGAACAAAAAAACATTCAGATAGAGATAATCTGAATGAGTTTATTTTAACACTCCAGGAAAAAAAATAAAAAGCAAACCTAGGAGCAAGTCTTAAGATACATTAAAGAGCTATGTATGAGCAAAATCTCAGGCAAATGCAGACAAATCTACATAAAGATTAACTACATAACCTAACAGTATTTAAATTTTGGCAATGATGTATTTTAACGGTAGAATTAAAACTGTGAAAAATGACCTGTGAGACAGAAAAGAAAATGATCAGAATTAAAAAGCTCTATCACTTGTAATTCACAGGAGAGTAAAGAATATTAACTTTATACTTTAAATATGCACATAAAATTTTTGATGAAAACATTAAAAATAACTTCTAGTAAACCAATTTATGAAACATATTTTTTAACATTTTTACCCAAAGCGTGTAATGATGGTTCAATATTATAAAAAATTTTATAGCTCACTTCCTTAGCAGATTTTTAAGAATAATATATCATTTCAACAGATGAAAAAATATTGTATAAAATTCAACAGCCACTTATTATTTTTTTAAAAACAGAACAAATTATACCTTTCAGTAAATTAGGAGTTCCTTAACCACCTAAAAGAATTTCTACCAAAAACCTGAGTTAAAATAATTAATGGTAAGATAACGTAAGAATTCTCATTAAAGTTAAGAAAAAAATCAAAGCAGGTGGGAGAAGCCTCTTCAAGCATATATATCAAACAATTAGACTCAGAATGTATAAATAAATCCTACAATCATTCTATCAATCTAGTAAAAAATGAGCAATAATCATGATCAAATTACAATAGAATAAATCCAAATGGATCATAAACAAAAGAAATTATGCTGAATTTCATTAGCAGTCAAAAAAATTCAAATGAAAACAATAAGATTCCATTTCAAACTCACCAGAATACAAAATTACAACAGTCTGACATTTCAAAGGTGGGAGAGATATGGAGATATGGGAAATATTTGGAAAGCAACTTACTAGTATGTAATAAAACAGAAAATGAACATAGCCTGTGACGAGGAATCCTACTTCTGGTACATAACCTGTAGAAACGCTCATGAGTGTGCACAAGAATAGCTGCAAGGTGTATAGTATAGAATGGCTTATACTATCCAAAATTTGAAAATAACATACACAAGAATGGCATTAGAACTCCATATAATATGGAGATAATTAGAATGAAATGGATATGCAACATGTCTACATAGACAAATCTCAGAACACTATGTTGAGTAATAAAATCAATATACAGGTCAACACATACCACATAATGGCATTTATCCAAATTAAAACAAATGTGTGCAAATATATTATATTTGGATATATATATAACAGTAGCAACTCGTTCTGTAGTATATGAGGGGGAAGGGGAGAATGAGCAAGGGCCATTAAAAAAGACCTAAGCTGTAACTGTAACATATTTAAAGGAGCTCAAAATACGGTAAGAAGATGAAAGTAGCACACAGATAATGATCATTTTACAACTTTATTTTTAAATGCCTGATAATGGCAAAATTAGGTAAGCAAAAGAAATGGCAGAGAAACCATCATTACTTGTGTGTTCATTGTTAGAAGGATTAATGTATCTAATTTTAAAATTTGGTTCACGGTCCCTGGTAAAAATATAACTCATTAGTCCCAGAAAATTGCCAATAAATTCTAAAAATGAAGTACTCTTGCCATTGAGAGACTGCTAGTAGTAACTCTGTGTGCCTTTTTCATAGGAAGGAAAACAGCATCTTTTTTCTTTCAGGTATATACATACACACACACACACACACACACATATGTACGTATATATATATATATTTTTTTTTTTTTTTTTAAATGGAGGCTGGGGATGGGGATTGAACCGAGGAACTCGTGCATGCTAAGCACACACTCTACCACTGAGCTAAAACCTCCCCTCTCCACACTTTTAGGTATTTTTGTAAGATAACTGGAGATGAACCACTGACAAGTGCCAGGAGCTATTAATACTGTCAATCGGAAAATTAAGAAGAAAAACAAATTTTTTGAAAAGTGGCTCTAAATCCCATACTGCAAGTGATTTGGAGATGACTCAAATTTCTTTTCTGTACCTGGAACTATTGAAAATATTTTCCAACTACATCTTACTATTCTCACATCATATATCAAGAAATAGGCAAAGGGAAGTAACAAGATTTTATTAGCCCTTAGGATAACTACACGGATGTAGGTGTATTTAATTTTTATATTAACAAAAGACATGTATTTTGGATGTTAAATATAATTTTAGTGAATGTGATTATTAACCTGAGTACTTTAACATTTGAGTGTAGCCATATGAATAAAACATAACCATCTATGCTGAAGCTGGAATCTCCACTATTCTGCAATGACAAATCTCTGTGGTATTCTTCTGAGTCATACTGTCACATTTCATGCTGTCACAAGTCATATCATCAGTACCGAGGAGAGATAACATGAGAATGGAGGCCTTAGAGAAGTATTTGGGATCTGAACAGGGTGAGCCTCAGAAGGCAAAAAGGAAACTATGCTAAGACTTGACATGAAAATTTCTGTGTGAGAATCCCACCAAAGCCTTTAGTAATAAAGTAGAGGTATCTGCCCAGTAAGAAACTGTAGCTCAGAGCGAAGACCACTCCTTCACAGAATGCAAAGCAGGAGCTAAAAGGAGCCCATAGTTTTGCTCCTTTTTCAGAATTTGCTGTTATCAATATGATGTAGTGGAAAGAACAAGATTTCTGAGTACATCAAAATTTAAATTCTCGCTCTCTGCCTGTCACATAGCCTGGGACCTGGAAAGTACTTTATCTCACTGTGCACAGTTCCTGCCTTAGTAAAATGACTATTAGACTCTCTCCCTTGGTTATGAGGACTAGAAATATTATATATTAATTTCTATCACAGAGTAGACATACAATATATGGTAGTTGTGATAACTAATTTTTGTTCATACTGTTTTTCCAGGACCTTTCAAACTGTAACTCCTCCTTCACTTGGCTCTGTGTACTAAATCAAATTACATATGGTGCTCCCAGACAAAAAGATACATGAAATATGAGTAGGAGAAATATGATGATGGCTACTGAGGGTTTCCTGTTGGCAATGGTGGTGTCTCTTAGGACACCTGGGGCCAACACCTGCTCCTTGTGGCAGGTGGTAAGGAGGTCAATGTGTTACCAAAAGAACTAACCTACGAGTGAGAGAAGTTCATCCCACATTTTCAAGACTTACCCTCAGACTGGTAATCGGATTTTTCACATTTGATCAATGCATTCGTTTAGTCCAAACAACCTCTACTTCCTGCTTGAAGTCTCTAGAGTCATGGAGACCAATCTTTTATCAATCAATTTCAGAGTCAAGTAACCATTTGGAGACATCTATACTAAAGTTATCATTTAAAAGTTGAAGCCAAACTATTGCTCCAGCACTAAATGAAGAAAAGAAACAGGGACTTCTGCTGCTGGACAGCATGATGCATAACAAATACCGAAAGTTCTGACCATGCTGAACAACATAAAAACTGGATGAAATACATGAAGTAATACCTTCAAGCACTAGACAATAGGCAATATCAGACTGTGATCCCTGAGAAAGGGAATCAAACCAGGTGAGTAATTGCTCTGGATTTCTGCTTGGAAAGCAACTTCTGAAGCACAGGTAGACAAAACAAAGAATAACACAGTAACTATGCTGTTTTGAAAAGAATAAATGCTTTTGAAGATAATATCAGTGACTTGAAAACAGCAACAGAGACTATGCAAACTAAAGCACAGAGAGAAAAATGACTTAAAATAATTTTTAAAGAACAGCTTCTTAGTGACTTCTGAGACAACGTCCTAGTCTGATATACTGTAATGGAGGTCCCAGAGGAAGGAAATGGGTACAGAAACACACATGAATAAATTAGGGACAAAAAACTTTCCAAATGAAATGGAAATTATAAATTCACAAATTCAAGAAAAGTAACAAAACTCAAGCAGAAGAAACAAAGAAAAACTACATCATTGTACATCATAATAAAACTGCTAAAAACCAACGATAAAGAGAAAATTAAAATAACCAGAGAAAAAGGAATAAAGACCTCACGTCAGAAAAGAAAAGCAAGCTAGAACATAATATATACCTTCAATTTCTGAAGGAAACCACTGCCAATTTAGAATACTACAGAAAACAAAAATATCCTTCAAAATTGAAGGTGAATTATGTGGGATTTATCTCAGGAATGCAAGAGTGGGTCAATACACAAAAATCAATCAATGCAACATATTACACATTAATAAAATGAAGGGGTAAAACCACATGTTCATCTCACATGATGCACAAAAATCAATGACACGATAAAAACACTAAACAAACTGAGAATAAAAGGGAACTTTCTCAACATGATAAAAGACATCTGTGAAAAAACCATAGCTGATTATCACACTCAATGACGAAAAACTGAAAGCTTTCTTCCTAAGATCAGGAATAAGACAAGAATGTTCATTTTCACTACTGCTATTCAACATTTTGCTAGAATCTCTATAAAACTGCAAAGCATTTTTGAAAGAAATTAAGGAACACCTAAGTGAATAGAAAGACATCTTGTGTTTCTGGATTGAAATTCTTAATAATTTTTTTTAAATGACAATACTCTGCAAAGTGATCTACAGATTTAATCAATTCAATCCCTATCAAGATGCCAGTGGCCTTTTTTTAGCCATTGTAAATGAAACTCAAAAATACAATGAGGTACCACTTCATACCCACTAGAATAGCTATAATTCTTAAAAAGGAAAAAAATAGGTGTTAGCAAGGATATGGAAAAATTAGAACCCTCCTACATTCCTGGGAATATAAAATGATGCCGCCACTATGGAAAACAGTTTAGTGGTTCCTCAAAAGATTAAACGCAGAATTAGAGTATGATCCAGAAATCCACCCCTAGGTATATATTCAAAGAAATGAAAATAGGGACTCAAACAAATACTTGTACATGAACGTTCATAGCAGCACTATACAATAGGTAAAAGGTGCAAACAATCCAACTGCCCATCAATGGATGAATGAATAAGCAAACTGTGATATACATACAGTAGATTATCCAGCTATAAAAATGAATGCAGCACTGATATGTGCCACAACATGATCAGCCTCAAAAATGTTATGCTAAGTGAAAGAAGTCAAACATATTATTTAAGGACAGAAATATAAATCAAAGTTACAGAACAAAGTCCATAAATAGTCACACACATACCAGTCAATCAATTTTTTTTAATGCCAATTGGGAAAGGAAAGCCTTTTCAACAAATGGTGCTTGCAAAAGTGGACAACTAATTTTTTAAAAAGAAAAAAAGAACTTCACCTCTTATCTCACACCACATTCAAAATTATGTTGAACTGCTAACCTAAGAGTAAAAGCTAAATTACAGCACTGCTAAAAGAAAGATTAAAACTTAAAAAAAAAAAAAAGCAGAAACCTTGGGTCCCTACTCTAGTGCTAGACAAAAATTTCTTAGAACAGAAAAAACACAAAGCATAAAAGAAAAATTGATAAATTGGACTTCCTCAAAATTGAAAACTTCTGCTGCTTGAAAAATAACATTTAGAAAAAGAAGAGGTAAGCTACACTCTGGGAGAAAAGATTTGCAATATGTGTATCTGACAAACAATTTATTTATAAAGAAATTTTACAATGCAACTATAAGACAAACTAATAAAAATAGGCAAAATATTTTAAATAACTTAATGATGTTATTAAACACATGACTAATAAGCACATAAATGACTAATAAGAACATGAAAATGTGCCCAAATTACTTAAAAATACCTAAAAAGCACATGAAAACCTGCTCAATATTATTAGTCACCAGGAAAATAAGAATTAAAACTAGACATACTACTAGAAACTCACAACTGGTAAAATTAAAAAGACTGACAATATCAAGTGTTGGTAAGGATATGGAACAACTGGAACTCTAATACATTGCTGATGGGAATATAAAATGGTGCAATTGCTTTGGAAAATAGTTTGCATTTTCTTATAAAGTTAACTTACTCTTACCATACAATCCAGTCATTTCACTCCTAAGTATCAATCCAAGAAAAAAGAAAACAAAGAGTTGTATATAACATCATTATTCAAAACTGCCCCACACTGGAAACAACCCAAATATTTATTAACATGTAAATGGGTAGGAAGATGGTGGCAATATACACCCAATGTAGTATTACTTCATAATAAAAACCAACAAACTTTTGTTACATATAATATCATGGATGAATAACAACAACAAAGAAAATCCTGAGTGAAAGAATCCAGGCACAAGAGTACATATTGTTTAATTGTACTTACATGTAGTTCTACAACAAGCAAAACTATAAATACAGAAAGTAGTTTAGTTTCTTGAGACTATGCTGGGTTTTGAGATTAACTGCAAAGGGCAAGAAGAAATTTAGAGGATGATGGAAAGACTCTCTAATTTTACTTTCATGAAGGTTACATGGGTCTACACATCTGTTGGAACTCATTAACCTCTTCCCTTAAAATTGTGTATTTTACCTTGTGTGACATATGCTTCCACAAAGTTGTTCTTAAAAAATAAGAAAAGCAGCAGGACATACATATTTAACACTACTTATGGAGTTAGGGCTCCGAAGAATGAGTGAGTATTTAATAAAACTGTAGAGGAATTTTTTTCCATGCTGTCTTCGCCATTTCAGAAAACCTAGGGCACATTTCTTCCTGGCAGACAATCAGGAGCAAGTAGGAGGGAGGCTTTCCTTGTCATAAAAACCTTACATCACCTGATTTCCAATTACCTCATCAATTAGGAGGAACTTTCAGGAAACCCCTTAGAGCAGAGATCAAAATCAAAACCAAGAGAAACTTCTAACTCTTCATTAAAACAAACAAAACAAACAAACAAAAAAAACAAAAACAGAAAATCAGTGTGGTTGTGAAAAAGAAAGAGTGCACAGGGCCTTAAATCATGCTTTTAATAATCAGACATTCTCAGAGTATCCTTTTTGAACATTACAAATCAAAAGTGAGGGCTGTGGCATTTCAGAAAGAAAACCTCTGAATCACCTGTGGAAATAAGAGACTCATTCACTACAAGCTTTGACCTTCACCAAGCCTCAGAAATGTCAATGACTGAACCCCAAGGAGCTTAAAGGACACCATGGGTCAACAGAATCTTAACTATATCAAGATGAAAACAGAATTCCTCCCCATGCTTCTTCTTAAAGGAAATGAGAAATTTTTTTCACTAGAAAAAGAAATTATTCTATCTCCAATTGACAAATCAGTTGATTCAACAGACTTAGGGCTGATGAGGTTATTTATCTAGAGTATGTTTTTAAAGGTCTGATGAAAGTCTTGAGGATTCTAAGGAGAGATGCTAGACATTCCAGTTGATTCAAATCACTGACTGGGAGCTAGATGAGGTAAACAGGGTAGGATGAGACTTGAGTCAGAGGTCAGAATCATGGCCCTGTCACATGCTGGAGTGTGACCTTGGAGAGGTCACTTGAACTCTTTATTTCACTTTTCTCATTTGCAAGCAACTGTTACTGGACAAGTCTCTGTAGAAAACGAATTGGAACCTGCAGCCCCCAGGATGCACAGCATGTAAGAGGGTTAGGTGTTGGAGCCTGAGGTCATGGATGGAAGACAGGGCTGCAGTGCTTGAGGAGCAAAATAAGAAGTATAGCTCAGAAACAGGGTCAATTTCCAGAAATTTCCATAAACAACCCTGTGAGTAATCTATAGGTAGGCTGGGGCTGGCTCAATGGATCTGATCAGGTAGATAAACAACAGAACCATTCAAGATCATGGTGAGGATTAAACAAGAGCACAAACATCTCTTAAAGTTGCTGGCACAAGAGTGCTCTGAAAAAAACCTTAGGTGTTTGTTATGGGTTGAATTGTGCCCCACCCCCCTACAACTCCTATGTGCAAGTATGTCTTTTTGGAGATTAGGCCTTTAAAGAGGTATTTAAATTAAACTGAAGATATTAGGGTGGGCCCCAATCCAATCTGTGTCCTTATAAGAAGAGGGAATTTGGACACAGAGACTCCAAGGAGCAGCATGAACAAAGGCAAGGCTACATGAGGACACAAGGAGAAAGCAGCTGTCTACAAGCCAAGGAGAGAGGCCTCAGAAGAACCAAATATACTAATGAAACAGAGCAGGACCCCATGGGGCCCTCCCTGGTACAAATCCTTTCTGTCTCTTCCAGTTTGTGGCAAATAAGCTTCATTCAGCCTCCCTGACTTTCCCTGAGTTCCAAAGGACAGATTCAAACAGTTGCTAATCAGGAAAGGGAGAGAAGGAAGAAAAGTGGAGCAGTTAAAAAATAGTGCAGCCTTGGGACAGGATCCTGGTTCCTCCTCAAGGAATATACACGACAATACCTTTGAGCCCTTATGCAGGAACTAAGGCCCCCACCCAGGTGGGGGATGGTAGCTTCAGATTCCTGGACCACCACCCTGTTACCTTACTACCAACTAATCAGAAGAAAGTCACACACTCTGCAGCCCTCACCTCAAATTTTGCCCATAAAAACTTCTCCCCAAAAACCATCAGGGAGCTAGAGGTTCTGGAGCATGAGCCACATGTTATCCTTGCTTGGCCCTACAATAAACCTTCCTCTGCTCCAAACTCCAACATCGCCGTCTGTTTGGCCTCACTGTGCTACGAGCACAGGAACCTGGGTTGGGTAACACCAAAGTCTTGATCTTGGACTTCTCAGCCACAAGAACTATGAGAAAATAGATTTCTGTTGTTTAAACCATCCAGTCTGTGGTATTTTGTTATGACAGCCCTAACAAACTAATACAGTGTTCACTCTGAACTGATTCAAAAAGATGAGATACATGTTCAAGCAATGGTGACTACATATTTGTAAGAAATGTGAGGCACCAGAAAAACCACTTTCTTGTTGGCACTGTAGATTCCGTAAGAAGAGACAACAAAAAAAGGTTTGTTGGTGTTCCTATCAATAATATGCTAAAGGATATATAAAATACCATATTCCTTAGAGTGTTTACAAGTAATACTTTAAAGTTTGTCTTCTGGGGAGTAGTCTAAAGCACAGAAGGCTAGAGGATGAAATCCAGATATTTCTTCATGATATGCTCATGATGTTCTAGAACTCTCTAGAAAGGTAGGGGTGCAAGCACCCCTGAGACAATCTCCCATGTCCCAGTGTGTCCCCATTGCTATAATCAGATTTGTCCACTGTCCCAAAGACACATGCCAGATGGCTTTAGGGAGCAACCTGAGTGTCCTTTCCATCTTAATTGATGAAACAATGAATACAGGGTGTTCTGACTGATAAATCAAGAGAAAAGAGGGAAGTATCAGAAGAACACAAACCAACAGATGTCCTGCTTTTATTTAGAAGAAATAAGGTGGGTTTTAGAATTCCAAAGTCGGTAGATTTCATGTTGGCAGCATCCTAGAACAGAATTATGTCTGCTTTGAATGCCACACTTTTAAAAGAGAACAGAAAGAGAAAATGGGACAATTAGGTAGAGAAAGACCCTGCTGAGAAAAGTGAAGATAACAGGCTGGCAGCCTCTTTGCTCTAAGGTTGCAACTCTGTCAGGTTTCTCTCTGGGGAGGGGAAGGCGGGGAGTGGAAAGGAAGTCACACATTGTCCCAGTGCAATGGCAGTCCTGGGTCACTTGAGACAGCTCTCTTGGGGAGGAAACGTCTGCTTCTTGTGCTCCTGCTCTGAGTGTGTCCCTGGCTCTCTAATCATGCGCAGCAACAGCACAGGCAGAACAGTGAAGGCATCTGGCATTTTCCAAACTGAGTGGGGCCAGTGAAAAAGCCACCTATCCATCATCTGTCCAGCCTGCGGGATAACTAATTTTTGTGAACCTGAGGGATGTTTCTTCAGAGTAACGCAGGTGACAGAAGAATACAAATGACCTGTTTACAGATGTCAGTGCCGAGCAGAGCAGCCCACTAGGTGGACAGCATGAAACGTTGACAGATTTTAATATCTTGCTGTCTAGCCATGGAAGTGTGTACACTGACTCACAGACTCACCCATGCCCTTCGAGGGGCATCTTCTTTGTTTATCAGTCTTCAAACAAAATAAACGTTAGTCTAGCTATGCAGAATAGCATTTACCTATCATTTATTTTTTCATTCTTCCCTTCAGGAAGAAGTGGAGAGGCAACTGTGCCAAGCACTGGACCAGGTACAAAGGAATCAATCATGAATAATTCCAGCTACTCCCCCCTGCCCTCCCCTCTGAGATGACTAAGAAGCAGCCAACGTACCTGATGACCGTATGGTCTTAGAGATACAGTAGGAACATCTTCCCCTGTCTGGGAGGAGAGCCGGGCAGGTTTAATGGATCTGAGACATCCAATTTTAAAACTTTCAGAAAGGGAGAAATTTATGATCTTTAGGAATACTATAGAAGCTGCATCACCTGGAATGAGTAATCCATTTCCTTTCACTCTCTCTTCAGTGGGACAAAAACACTCTGTCACTTGTTGCACCTTGTAACAGACACTATACTTCCCTTATTGGTAGGTGAGTTCATCTCCTCTCACCTCATCCACCAGAACAGCTCCTGGGCAAGGAGCCTGGGGGTTGGGGGTCAGGCTGATATGGCAAGAGGCTCATCGTGTCTTGCCCTACAGGACAGCACAGGGAAAGTGGTGGGACAGAGGAACATCCCTGCTCCAGGCTGTGGCCAAGAGAGCAGAAGGTGGTACAGATAAACTGAGGACAATGACATGAGCCACAGGTTTTGCACTGGTTCACAATTGGATTCTGGAACAGATCATCTTGAAACTGCCCTCACTTCATGGACAGATAGCAGAAATTCTTTTTTCCCCTCAGCTTTATTGAGGTATAACTGACAAATAAAATCGTACATATTTAAAGTATACTGCATGATGACTTGATACATGTACATTTTATGAAATGATTGCTACAATCAGGCTAATTAACACATCCATTATCTCACAGTTATCTTTTGGGGACTGAGAACACTTAAGATCTACTCTCAGAAAATCTGAAGCATACAATACAATATTAACTATAGCCAGCATGCTATAATGGATCCCCAGAATTTATTAATCTTGCTGTCCTCAAGGGGCCTAAGAAAACAGCATCAGTGGGCCTGCCATAGGCGTTTGGTGGAGCAAGGGAGCCAAACAGAGGCTATGACAGAGCCTCAGGGGGTCCAGAGTCCCAGTAGGAGCTGAAGTGAGGCCAATTAAATCAAGGGCCTGACCAAACCAAGGAAGATATAGCCATGAATTATGTTAGCCTTCAACTTCAAACTACAAAAGGCGGCAGACACTGCGGGCAAAAAATAGTGCCATAGAGGTTAGAGGAGACAGATATAAAGACCCTTTCACTCTGCTGGTGGGACATCACAGGGAGACTCTTCAAGCCCCCAGAAGTCATCCTGGAAAAGAGAAAGGAAGGGAGGAGATCTGAAAGACAAAGTGCTCAACCCAAAGGGACTGATTAATTAATTATTGATTAGCAAAAATATGATCCCCAACATGTTCAGGGTTGGCAGAATTTCAAGATTTTTCCTTCCTTCTTTACTTTTATGTACTGTTTGGATTTTCTACAAAGGTCTTGAATTAGTTATCTAATCAGAAAAATATGCCATGTTTATCATCCTAAAATTACTGGATTGGACTAATCAATTCTCGTCATACACATACACAGTTTATCTCTCCTGCTACCTAAAAATGATCAGTAACACAGAGAGAATATGTTACAATTTCCCCGAAGTCTCATTTTAGAGTGAATCAATTTGCCGCCACCTTCTATGTCCCAGTGCCCACAGCCACATCTGAAACTCCAAATCGTTTGCTGTTGCTTTGTTAACTCACCACACCCTCTGCCCCTCAGAGACAAACTGTCCTGTGATTCTTAATTTCCCATAGGCCTGACATACTTTTATATCTGGTCCTTATTTACCTTTCCCACCCTTTACTGGTTCTCCTTATTGAGATAAAGATTCATAACGTCTTAAAAAAGAGAGCGGGAGCAGATTCAACAATTATTTCCTTTGTTTCTTTTATAATCTTTGCATGAATTCAGTCAAAGACATAGTTCCTACTCAACATACCTAGTAACCTTTAACTAAATTGCCCATGACATTCAACAAGCAAAAGGCAGAACTCCAAACGAAGAGGTGGAGCAAACTAAACAAAGACAGTCCGCTCTAACAGTCGTCATAGACTTGACAACAGCAGTACGTCGGCCTCTTAAGCTGAGTGAAATGATCTGGAGAAAGGAACAAAGTTTAAATAGATCAAAGAGAATTCTCAAAGTACAAATAACAGTAAGAAGAAAAGGAAGAAAAAGATTAACTTTCCCCCTGAGGAGGTGGGGTGGAATGGGGGATAATGAAAACCAACACAACAGGTGGCCCGTGACTTCTCTGGGCTGAACTTTGCAGTCCAATCACACCAGGCATAGTAGCCACCTCTCCTCCAGACTATGATGATTCTTTTAATACCTTGCCCTGGTTCTCTAGAGCTGGGGCAGCAAAGACCTGTGCAGCACAGGCTCAAGACCATATGCAACCAGTATGGACCCAAAGAGAATGCTGTTCTTCCAGATTTTCATTAGGAATTACTTCCTCCAAACCCCACATCACAACTTGCCTCTTTGCCACCCATTTTATGTTATGCAGTCTTTTCTCCTTTGACTCAAGTGTCCTTACCTACAATCAGCCCCAGATTGTTTTCCCCATTCTACCAGGGTGTACTTTGGTTTTCCTAGATGACCTGACTGAGCACCAATCTCTTTGCTTCTGTCCACTCCCTCCAAGTCCTTAAGATCTACTTGAATCCTGTTCTCCAAGGAGCTGGCATACCTGCCTCACTGCCTTCCAGAAAGCCTCCCCAGGCTGAGCACTCTACTCCATCACAAAGCCCCAAAAGTTTCTCAGCCAGGGGTGATTTTACCCCCAAGAAACATATGGTCAGTCATGTTAGGAGACATTCTGGTGTCACCAGTCAGGGCAGGGGGTTGCCATTGGCATGATGTGGGAAGAAACCAGAGACACTACTAAACATACTACAAAGCTCGAGACAGCCCCACAACAAAGAATTATCCAGCCCAAAATGTCAACAGTGCCAAGGCTGAGGGACCCTGCTCCAAAGGAAAATGAGCCTTCAGGGGCCCGATGAGGTCCCTGGAGAGGAGGCATTCCAGAACCCACTCTTTCATCTCATCAGGCAGACAACCTCCACTTTTAAAAAATAAAAAAATAGAATAGAATAGAATAGAATAGAATAGAATAGAATAGAATAGAATAAAATAAAATAAAATAAAATAAAATAAAATAAAATAAAATAAAATAAAATAAAGAAATTGAAGAACACAAATGTTGAAATGGCTTCATTATACAGATGAAGAAACTGAGGGCCAAAGGCAAGATGTAGCTTTCCCAAGGTCAAAAAGTAAGGCTGCGCTGTCTGGAACTTAATATTCCGTTACAGCAAAACATGCCATTAATCTATCAGGCAGGCATTTTATTCTGAAAAGGAAACTAGGTTAGCTTGACCACACTCTCTCTGGAAGATTCTGCCCTATGTCCTTCTGTTGTTTTCAAAAGAAAATGCAACTTCATTTTTCAGGCAGATTTCTGAATTACCTTAAAATTATTTGATGTCTGTATCTCCCTACATTACAGAAAACATTATTATCATCTCTTATACACATGGATTACACACCATTAAATTGCTTATTACCTTCCAAGGCAACATTTCCAGTGGACTGACTCTTACACACTAACATCCAGTGAGGTGGCATAGCACCATGGCTTTGAGCTTCAGTTCTGGAGTGACACAAATTTGGATTCAGCATTTTGCCAGTCAATCCTCTTTTCAGTTGTGGTGACAGAAACTCAGACTACCTTAAACCTAAAAAGGGAGCTGTCTGGCTCACTTACTTGAGAAGTCCAAGATTACTGCTGGCTTCAGTAATGGCTGGATCTGAGGATTCAATTGATGTCACCAGGGTTTATTTTCCCTTTTCCTGCTTTCTTCTGTGGACTTTAAACCAAGACTCCCTACCCATGTAGCAAAGATGACCCTTCAGGCCTGAGCTCCAGGCACTCATGATCCATACCTGGGGCCTCTGTGTTTCAGCATCTGAATCAGTCACTAGAAGGATCTCTATTTAGCTTCACCTGGCAGAGGAGTTGGGCGTTCTTTTGTTTCTCAGGCTTATTAGAATCACATGGAGTGGGGAGAGGGGAATTTAACCAAAGGAAGCATTCAGAAGCAGAGCAAATATTAACAATCCATCCAATTTTATAAGCTTTGACATATATATATCTATATAGAAACACATTTGTACACACACATACATATATATGTATGTATATGCTGTGAAACCATCACTACAATTAAGATAATGAACACATCCCTCCCCTCCAAAACAGTTTCCTCATGTCCCTTTGTAACCCCTATTTCCCCTCTTCCAATTTTACTCCATCCCTCTCCCCAGGCAACAAATAATCAACTCTCTGTCACTGTAGATTAGTTTCCAATTTCTAAATTTTAACAGATTGTACTACACAGTATGCCTTCTCTCTTGTCTGGCTTCTTTCACTCAGCATAATTATTTTTAAATTCATCCACATCATGGTGTGTATGAATAGTTCATTCCTTCTTATTACTAAGTGGTATTCCATTGTAAGGATGTCCTACAAGCTGTTTATCCATTCCCTATTGATAAAAATTTTGGTTTTTAGTTTGGGGCTGTAGTAAACTCATAAATAAATTGTGTCCTCCCAAAGATATGCTCAGGTCCTAAGCCCCAGTACCTGTGAATGTGACCTTATTTGGAAATAGGGTCTTTGCAGATGTAATCAAACTAAGGGTTTTGGGATGCAATCTTCCTGTATTCACAGTAGATCCTAAATCCAATGACTGGTGTCATTATAAAAGAAAAGAGATCTGAGACATAAAACTACAGGGAAGAAGTCCATGTAAAGACAGAAGTAGAGAATGGAATTGTGCAACTACAAGGCAAGGAACGCCAGGAGCCACAAGAAGCTGTAAGAGGCAGGAAAGGTTTCTCCCTTAGACCCTTTAGAGGAAGTACGGCTCTGCTGATACCTTGATTTCAGACTTCTGGCCTCCCGAACTGGCAGAGAATGCATTTCTCACATGTTGTGTTTTGATTTTAGCCACCAAGTTTGTTGTAATTTGTCGTGGTAGTCCTTGGAAACTAATATGGGGCCATGGCAAATAAAGCTGCTAAAATTCTTGTACAATATTTTTGTGTAGTTATACACTTTCCTTTCTCTTGGATAAATACCTAGGAATGAAATACTGGGTGATATGGTAAACATGTTTAAAGAAACTGCCAAACTGTTATCCAAAGTGGTTGTATCATTTTACATTCCCGGCAATAGTGTATAATATAGTTTCAGTTGCTCCATAGCGCTGAAGAAACTTGGTGGGTTAAGTCTTTTTTAGTCATTTGCATAGCTTTCTAATGGTTTTTCACTGTGGTTTTGATTTGCACTGCCCTAATGATATCTGGACTTTCTACCCATACCGCCTTTTTTTAATGAAGTGCTGTTTCAAATATTCTGCCCATTTTTATTAGAATAACTTTTATGTTCCTAGAGTTCTTTATATATCTAGATACAGGTCCTTTATCAGATACGTGATTCACAGACATTGTGTTCCATTCTATGGCTACTCTTTTTACCCTCAACAGTGTGTTTATATGAGCAGAAAGGCCTACTTTTGATAAAGTTTAAATTTCCAATATTTTCTTTTATGGATGGTGTTACTGATGTCATATCTAAAAGAATTTCCCCAACTCAATGACTCATGCTTTCTTCTAGAAATTTTTTAGTTCATGGTTTTACATTCAGAACTATAATTCATTACGTGCTAATTGTTGATACAGCTCAGGGTTCAGTTGTTTTGCAAATGCATATCCAATTTTCCCTGCACCAGGTGTTGAAAAGCCTATCCTTTCACCATTGAATTTTTAATTGACCACATATGTATGAGTCTATTTCTAGATTCTACCCAGTTTCATCGATCTATTGGTCTATCATCATGCAATATCAATTTTGATTATTACACATTTTCAATAAGATCTGGAGTCAAGAAAAAGCTCTCTAATTTGGTTTTCTTTTTCAAAGTTATTTTGACTATTCTAGATACCTTGCATTGCATTTCCACATTAATTTTAGAATAGCCAGCTTATCAATTTCTACAGAAAAATTGTGCTGATATTTTGACTGTGATTGCACTGAACCTACAGAGTAATTTAAGGAGGATGGACATCTGAAAAAACTGCATCTGTTGATTCATAAGCATGGTATATCTCCCAATTTGTTTACATCTTTAATTTCTCTCAGTGATGTCTTGTAGTTTTCCATCCACAGAATTTGCACAACCTGTGTCAATTTGATCCCTAGACATTTTATACTTGTTATGAAATACTGAATGGCATTTTGTAATTTAAATTTCCAATTGTTTTATTATTTGTTTATGGGAATACGGTTGATTTCTGTAAGTTGACTTTATATTGTACAATCTTGCTAAACTCACTTTTTATTTCTAGTAGCTTTTTTGTAGATCTCCTATTTTCCTTATAGAAGATCATGCCATCTGTGAATAAAGACATTTCTCATCTAGTGACTCGACTGGGAGAGAATCTGCTTTGAAGGACACTCAGGTTGTTGGAAGACTTCATTCAGAGGTCGCCTTCAGCTGCAAGAGGACACTTCCAGTTCCTTTCTCCACGGGCTTCCTCAACATGGTTGCTCACTCATCAAGCCCATAGGGAGAATATCTAGAGTGAGTCTTCCTGAAAAAGAGGCTTATGTAATGTAACATAACTGCAGGGGTGACATCCTGCAAACTTTTCTAAAGTCAAGTTGTTAGAAACAAGTCACAGGTCCTGCCACACTCAAGGAGAGATTATACAAAAATGTAAACACCACAAGATGAGGATGACTGAGGGTCATTTAGGGTCTGTCCACCAGAGACCATGACATGGGGTAGGACAGCCTGATTTCTAAGTGTTTGTGCTGAGGTGTAGGAGCAGGTGTGTGTGTGTTTGTTCCTTTCTTTCTTAAGCAGAGGGAGAATGATCAGCCCCTCTGGGCTATAGTCACTTCTGTTCACAATTTTCATCTCCCTGCTTTGTCAGTTGCCATGTATCATAGTTAGTTTTATGGGTCAAGGTGGCTAGGCTATCATACCCAGTTACTTAATCAAACACTAGTCTCAGTCGTGCTGAGAAAATATTTCAAAGATATGGTTAAAATCTACAACTCAGCTGCCTTTAAATAAATGAGATTACCCTCCAGAATGTGGATGAACTTCATCCAACCAGTTGCATCATCTCCTCCTGATTTTCAGCCTGCTAGTCTTCTCCATAGATCTCACACTTGCCAGGCCCCAAATTACATGAACCAATCTCTCAAGGTAAATCTCTAAATATGTACATATACAGCTTGTTGATTTCTCTGGAGAACCCTGACTAATATATGATATATTAGTTGAAAAATTTCATCCACTGTTAGCTTCCTTTTCATTCTTTTCATTTTTGTGGGTTTGTAACCATTTAACATCCCTTTACTATTATTTTAATGGAATCTTTCAAGGAAAGCTATATACAACTCTGTGCTTAGTTTTAAAGTGGATGTCAAGATATATTTTACTTGATTAGGTAAAATTTGAACCTCTAATTCAAATGGGTGACTCTTAACGGTTTTTTTAATATTTCATAAATCTCTTTAATTTTTTATTAAAATAATGTTATTTATACTGAACATGTAAAAGAAAAAGGCAGAGGAAAAGATTCATACAAGATACAGTATTCCAATTTCCAAACAGATTTCTTTAATACTTATGTAGAAAAAGCAAGAGAGAGAGAGAGAAACATAGGTAGTTCTTAGGTACCATAATTCATTCAGAGCAGCCAGCTATAATCAGGCAGAAGCAGATGGCAGCTCTGGTCTGTTCTGATGATATGCCCTGAGGAAATTTCATTTTCTTGGCTTTCTACACAAAAATCCAAGAAATTTTCCTACATATATAATGTATTCATAAGCGAGCATAAAAGTGTTAAAAAGCAAGGCATCAACTAGAATAGGCAATTAACCTAGCCATGGCTGCTAGTGAACAAGCCAGAACAGGAAAGCATGTAACGGTCAACACAGAAGAGCAAACATTGCTGAACATTGCTGAAATATTAAAATATTTCAGTCAGGTATGGTTTTATCTACCTGTTGAAACATAAAAATTAATATATATAAGCCCTTTAACTGCATTAACACAGAGGAATTTTTATTAATCAAGACTTCCCTGGGCATCTAAAAAAGCTGTGATAGGCATGTTTGCAGGCATAGAAGAAAGTCACATGTCTGTTTCAGTATTACATGGATCTGGGTAGAGTCAACGGGAAAAGAAGTAGCTACCTAGGCACACAGGTATATGTTCATAAAAATGTAATGTCTGAAAATCTAGCATTACTGAGATACTGACAATTTTGTGCAATATTGATAATATTAACACTTATTAAGTTCTTCCCATATAGCAGGCATGGTTCTAAATGATTTTCATGTACTATCATAGTGTCTCCTTATCTCTAATCTCTCTTGCTTCAGACTCTCCCTAGCGTAAAAGGTCTCAATAGAGCGTGCTTATCAGACCAGAAGAGGTCCCACTCTATTGGTCCTGTTTCATTTCTGCTTCAACTCCAGAGACATCATGATATGACTGTCACTCTCCCATTGTGCTTTGCTTTATCGTAAACTTCCATTAACTCTATCCACTTGAGTTCACATACACAGACAAGCACACACAGATGCTGTAACTGTTTCATCCATTTGGCTTCAGTCTTTCCCAGCCTTCATTACAATCCTTTCTAGACTGAACCTTTAATATCAACTTAAGTCTTAGTTTTTGGTACAACAATCACTCTTAATAATTATGATTGAACTAATTATTACAGTAATCATCCTTATAATTTGGATTATGGTGGTTTATACCTATTCCTTTGTTAGTTAACTTAACAAGGATTCCTTGATTGCCCAGAATATTGCTATTACACTGTATTCATGTGTAAGGACTGTCTCTGTTAATAAGCCAGCCAGGAGAGAAGAGATACGAAGCAATCAGAGAAGGTCATAAGACAATAAAAATGTGTGGAGTTTAATATAATTTTCCCCTTTGAAAGTCTCCCACTGCCACCTCCACTCACACCTGCTCCTAAATTTCTACAGACTATTTTTCTCCTCTTGTTCCATTCACATATATGCTGATTTTTCTGCAGACACTTTCTTCATCTTGTATTTATTACGTCCAGTTAGGCAGATTCAAGATCTTGTCAAAGTGGATCAGCACTATACTGCTCAACACAGGAACAAACCCTCATTAAATATCCTAGGAATCACCAGATGAATAAAGAACGATGGAGTCATGTCTTCAGTTACTGCTTCCTCTGGACGTTTTCAGGAGGCAGAGAGAGACAGAAGCTGCCATTCATGGTCCTGGCTCCGGACAAAGTGTAAGCCCACCTCTGTGGTAGCTGAGTATTTTGCAGGAAAAAATATGCAAATTTTGGTTTTAAAAATTCTTGCATCATTCTTTCCTTCTTCTGTATTCCATGATGGCATTTGAAAGAACAACCCTTAGATAATAGTTAAAATAAAGGACTTGAGGACTCAGTTAATATCAATAAACACCCCCAATATGCTTTAATGTGGCAGTGCCTAAAACTCTAATTAAGGTCTAACAAGTGGAAAATAAACATAAATATAGTCCCTGCCTTTTCCTGTTTCTCTCTTCTTAAACATTGTAGGAAACATACTGGGTTACATAAAAAGAATATGACATTGACTTTTATCAATTTTTGATTTGGGCCATAACATCTTTTCTCTTCTGGTGTTACCAAATTTAAGAAAATTTAAATACAGATTTGCTCTTGGAGTTTATAGGAGCAAGGTATGATGACTACACTGAATATGCCAATATTCCTGCTCTGGCTCGAGACCCCTGCTGATGGGACCAGAGGTGTACCCCAGACCTAAGGACAACCCGTAGTCATAGGCTAGGTGTGTCCAGGACAGTGGACAAGAGCAAAAGGTGCTGCCAGGCAGGCCACGCAGGCTGTCTCTGTAAGGAATCAGGACAGGAAATAAGAGAGAATAGCCAGTGGGCAGGCAGTGAAAAGGAAAAAAATAAAACAAAATATAGAAAGGCAAGCAGAGACCAAAACAGTACCACAGTCACAGGGGTGAAACAGGTTAGGCTAGCTGGATCACAGAGTTGCTGCGAGGCTTCAAGCACAGCTGTGCTGTGCTCCTGGGACATGCCTTCTTCACGCCCTTGATCTCATCATAGCCCCAACGCTGGGGGTGGCTATCATTTCCTGACCAGCACAGGGCTTAAACCAATACACCTTCTCCTAGTATCATTCATTGTTGTGCTTGACTCTCAGATCTGATACAAAGTTAAAAATAGAGTGCAATGCAACGGGTATTGTTGGTCACTACTTAACATCTATTCCCACCTGCAGACTTCTTCATTTACAGAAACCCAAGAAATGAAAAGGTATTCTCCAGGAGGCTCCTGAGGAAAAAGCTACAGGGAGACACACTCCTCTTTTCTTTTCTTCTGGTTGCTGGCATATCTGAGAATAAAGTTGGCACTGAGGAAAGCAAAGAGAGAGGGAGGACAGACTGGGTGCCTGGTGACATACCTACGCCAAATCAATCTGAAGCCAACTCTACTCCTGGACTTGCCAATAGTCAAGATTAAAAAGTCTTTTATGTTTAAACCCTTTTGAGTTGTGGTGTCCCATTAGAACCTGGAGTTTAGCATCTCTCCTTTTCAGTTGAAGATTTCTTAAAAATAAGATGATGGGGAAACTTGGGAGAACCACTGGGGTTTTACTATGATAGGGGAAAACTTCAAACAGGAACCCTGGCATCCCACATCCAGGCCTGGCACTGTGCCACCATGCCAAGGAGCAAAAGTCAGTCTTCTGGTCCATATCTTGACCTTTGGCCTGGGGCTCCAGGGCAAGCACCAGAGTTGGAGGCCTATTGCAGAGGGACCTCTCAGAGAGAATCACTGTCACCCCACATCCCTCTTTATGCCTGGTCATCCACTTAGACCTTCAATCCTAGGACTCATGGTAGGGATCGCATTAAATTCAAGTGACATGGAAGCGCAGAGAAAGGGGATATTTCAAGGTCTCTTTGTAAATTATACTTCAGCATAAATAATTTTGAGATATTTTCTTTAAATTGAGTTTTCATATGAGAGAGAGAAAACTGAAAGAGAGAAGGGGAAAAAAACAAAGGTTCTGATAAAGGGAATGCATTAGTCTCCTATGGCTGCCATAACAAAATGCCCAGATTGGGTGGCTTAAACATCTCAAATTTAATTTCTCACAGTTCTGGAGGCAAGAAATCCAAGACCACGATGTCAGCAGGTTTAGTCCCTCCTGAGGCCTCTTTCCTCGGCTTACAGATAGCTGCCTTTTCCCTGTGTCCTCACATGGTCTTTCTGCTGGCCTGCGCCCCTCCTGTCTCTCTATGCAACCAAATAGCCTCCTCCTACAAGGACAGCAGTCACACTGGATTAGGGCCCACCCGAACGACCTCACTTTAACTTACTGCTTCTTTAAAGGTCCAATCTCTATATTCAGTCACATTCTGAGGTTATGGAAGTTAAAGATTCAACATATGAATTTGGGGAAGGCACAACTCAGCCCACAACAGGGAAGGAAGGGATTTGTGGCACCAGGGAAAGTAATCAAAGTAATCTTTCCTGGGCACAGACAGACCACTGGGTCCCTGAAACATTTAGGAAATCTGTGCGCAGTGGTAGGGAGAGCCCAGGAGAGCTAGCCCGAGGACCTCAGTGGTGGCCCTGCCCAGGGCGAGCTCAAAGGGCTCAGCTTTTCTCACCGGGTGTGTGCCATTTCCTGCATGCTCAGCCTCTCCGATCCTTCCAAAGTGGAGTCAGCCCCTTGGCTCAGAACCACATGGGTTATTTTAAATTCATGATTTAAATGACAGGCTTCCTGGACTTCCATACATGTTTAAAAGCCATGGGTTTATTCCCTGACTGGCCAGAAGGTTGAACTCTGTTAAAAATATCAGACTCTGAGGAGTCCCACAGTCAAGTCAAACAGGTTTTATCACCACAAGCTGGGCAGTGCTGCTTCCCTGCTTCCCTGAATATTTATCAAAGCAGATGAGCAACGTTCAACCACATGTCTCCTCATTTGAAAATCTCTGTCTTTTGTGTCAGCTAACAAGCAGGGTTTCTACCAAGGATCCTCCTGAGCATACAAGGCTGACCTTGAACTCCATGAGTTTTAGGAAAGAAATGGTGTGTTTCTTGTTGGTCAACCAGAGTAAACATTTCCAAAAACAGTCACTGTCTATCATGTTGAGACTCCAGGTGTTATCTCGTGAAAAACCAGTAATTAGTCATATATGAAAACAGTAAAGGAGTAGAGCTGTATTTCTAGCAATTATTTCCCAATTTCTGAACACTTAAATGCTGTCTCACCCGTATTATATTTGCTATGCCATATTCTTCCTTTTGTGTTTCCTTTCAAGTGTTCACTTCCCAGTGTGACTGGGCTTGGTTCACCCAGAAAATCTCCAGTCCTGTCAGTCTCAGGTGATACAGAAAAGGAGACACCCTCAAGAGCAGCAGTGAGCAGGGCTCAAGGACAGGCAGCCACTGGTGGCTTCCTCCAGTCTCTGTCTTCCTCATCTCCAACTGTGCCGGATTTAATCCTTCTTTGGGTCCCTCTGATACTGTGCCTGTGAGCCACACACAGAGCCCCCTGTCATAATCCCCTTCTGCCGTCTTTGCCATCACAAGATGTTTGAGAGCCTGGTGACAAATTTACCATGAAACTGGGCTTTCAAAATGACCCACAACTTCATTAGAGAGGAGCCAATTTTCAGAATGTTTCTTTCTGGCTAGCTCCACATTAATGTCTCCAGAGGAACCTACATACATTCCCAGTGAAAGCACTGGTAGGAAAGATAAAGCCTGAATGTACAGATTTGCCTCCAGGGAAGCATTCTGTCTCCCCCAGCCCCTCCATTTTTCCCTAAGTGGACACTGGGATAAGAATGTTCAAGGTGCTGGCCCTAGGCAAGGAGAAAGAACATCCTCATACCCATAATGTAAATTCTAATTTCCAATTAAATGAATTTAGTAAACAGTGGAGGTGAGAATGTAGCAAAACAAGAAGACTCCTTGGACATCTCTTGTCTACTGAAATGGAATCAACACATCTATGGCAATGAACCTGAACTGCTTGATATTCAACTGTCACAACTAGCCTTGGGCTTCCGCCTCCAAGGGAATGTGTCCTTTACAGTTAAGAGAAATGTGGAACAAGGGAGGGGAAGTGACATTCTTATTCAACCCCATGTTTTGCTCCATCAAGTTTTCACCTCTCTTTTTCCCCACATCTGACTTTCATGGAAACCTGGTAGGAGCTATAATAACTGATAGAAAGAAATCAATCAGAACTATTCTGCTTGCAGGGAGGGCCTGAGTGGCAAAGGAGAGGCACCTGAACAGACACTGCTTGCCACTCTGTCATCCTGCTATGGATTAAAACCTGGTCAGCACCATCCAACAAAAGAATGCATGAAAAATGAAATCAGCCTCTTACCTGTCAGGAGTCAGAGAGATGGATTCCACCCTTGTTGGTACCTCAGTCCTAAACCCTCTCAAATCTTTCTAATTCTGTTTTTCCAAAGTTTAAAATGGTGCAACTACTTTAAATGTATGCCATATTATATAGACGAAGCTCAAAGCTCAGAGAATTGCTGCTAGCAAAGAAATGAAGGGAAGGCAGAACTATCCAGGAAAATCATGGATCCTCTCAGAATGACACCTCTGGTCAGTCAGCTCCCCACGTGTTGCGTGATCACGTGTCACCACAACCATGGGACAGAATGAAGAACAACACATCTGCTTGGCACGAAGGAGCCAGCTGAGCTTCAAGAGAGTGTCTGGCCTGCCAAGTGACGGCCACCCCAGGCTAGCTCCACAGCTGCATTCTGCAGCTCGGGCTTCCTGCATGCAGTTTCCGTATCTCTGTGACTTTCTTACCTTCCCTTTCTGCAGCCAGACACAGTTCCTGTTTCTCATTTCACCTCTTCCAGGCACAGCCAGCTCAGTGGCAGAACGAACCTGAGGGTGCTGCAGTGGAAATATTTTGGCAGACATATTCCTCTAAACTCCATCCAGATGCTCAAGAAATTCAGGGCAAACTGGCTCTCTCCTTCTGTTTATGTGCTTTCAATGTCCACCAGGGTTCTGTAGGTCAATTTGACTCAAATACTCAATTTTAAGGCCCGCTGTAACCTAGCGCCTTCACATGGCTTCCCCCGATTCTTGATGGTTAGCCTACCCACGGTGCCTTCTATCTCCACCCTGTGCCCAGCTGAGCCGCCTCAGTCACTGCCAGGGAACAAGCCTCCCTTTCACCTGTGTCTGTAACAGATGCAGTCAGACTGTGCATGGATACATTAACTTTACTGGAGATGGGAAAAGTCTTAAGGACTGGCTCTATCATACAGTATGCAGCCTTCGGCAAAACCTCTCTCGCACTGACCCCAGTGGCATTTCTTCTTCTTCTGTCTCCTCCATCCTGACCCCTTTTCCAGAATGTTAGAAACATTTCTCCCTTTGTTTCCTGTAGAACAGTTGTATTTCTTCCAGGAGACATGAGATGTCACTGGTTATCCCCAAGCTCTGCAAGGGTATTTTCCAAACACAGAAAACAGTTCTCTCCTTAAGGGGAATTCTGGTGCCGGATGTTTATCTAATAACATTGGCTACTTTTTATCAGTTAGATTGGCCACCCCAGAAATGACTTTGAGTCCACGAATACTAAACAGGGAATTGAACAATGAGGCATCAGAAGAGGTACAAAGAAGTTAGTTATTTTGTTGAGACACATCCTAGGAGGAACAACTGCTACGTGATGAGGACGAGTGATCCTTGGTAATGGACGCATTATCAGCAGGGTGCTGCTGTCACCTGGAGCAGTGCCGGCAGCCCTGATTGTGTGACTTTTTCAAAAGTGCCGTGTAACACATATTAAATTAAGTTAAATTCAAATTAATGCCGTATCGAGTTATGCTATCAGTCCAGAGTGTCAGAAACATTCAGGGTTAGGAGTTACACCTTTCAAGTTGCTTTCTTTACATCCAGATCATACATGGCCGAGGAGTGCCTGTGTATGGGTCTGCTCGGGCTGCCATAACAATACACCACAGACTGAAGGACTTAAACAACAGAAATTTATTAGCTCACAGTTCTGGAGACCAGATGTCCAAGATTAAGGTTCTGTCAGGCAGGGTTGGTTCCTGGTGCGACCTCTCTTCCTGGCTTCTTGCTCTGTCCTCACGTGGCCTCTGCTCCGTGCATGCGTGGGGAAAGAGGGATCTCTGGTGTCTCCTCCTCTTCTTACAAGGACATCAGTTCCACTGGATTAGGCCCTCACCCTTGCGACCTTATTTGATCTTTACCATTTCCTTATAGACTCTGTCTCCAAATACAGTCACATTGGGAGTTAGGGCTTCAACATGAATTTTGGGAGAACACAGTTCAGTCTGTAACACCTTAGAGTGAGACTTCTTCTACATGAGGCAACTTCAAAAAGTGGGCTTATCAAAACCGACACCACTTTTCATAGCACAGGTGATTTCTGAGGTGAAACCATACTTAAAGCTTTAGATGCTTTATAGTTTAACATGTTTTAAAGCTCAAAAATGTCTTTAGAACCATTGTCTCATTTGGTTCCTACAACCCTGAGAAAGAGGCAAGGCAGGGAGCTGTATCCTCACTTCAAATGCAGAAACAGGCTCACAGAGGATGGCTGGCCTTGGAAATGCCTTTGGCTGATGAGGGGCAGAGCTGGGACTGGAGACCACATTCTCGGCCTCTAGGATGTTTCCAGTGCATGGTTTACGCAGGCCTCACAGTGAGGCCTCATATCCACACACTTGCACAGAAATCACAATAAGGGTTTTCAAGGATATATAAAATAAGAAGATACCATCAGATACATTAAAATGTTTGCTTTAGTGGTAGAGGGAGTAGAGAGGCAGGTGGGTAATGGTGATAAAAAGGGAATAATCAAACAGATAAAAACAGGAGAGGGATCTGGCACCAAGCTGAGCAACAGTGCGACATAAATCAGAGGCTATGATGAGCTCAGCCCTCTGCCCCTGTCAAACAAAAGAAAGACGTGGCTCAATGCCCAGAATGTCTCTGATGTGAGGGAGTTGGGGACAGCACTAGAAACACCCAACTTGGCTTATCTAAGCCATCATCTTATAATAAACATGAAGGAAAACTTGGAGTTCTACTAAAAACAGCTGTCATTCCCCAACTTTACTTCATGATGTCTTTGCCTCATTGGAGTTTTAACCTGATTGATGCTCGATTACCTGTGGCACTCCCACTCTTTTAAGTAGCTGTTTTTTGAGGTAAGAACACAGGTTTGCAATGGGGCATATCTAGGTTCAAGGCCGATGCTCTCCTGTTATCTGCTGAGGAAACCACCTTGTTGAACAGGTTCTCTAACCTGTAAGATGGGGCCAAATTACCCATCCTGCAGGGTGTTCTGAGGACTGGTGTAATGTATGTACCGAGTCTAGCACAAGTGTCTAACAAGATGGCAAGTGTTCAATAAAGGCAGGATTTATTATTTTAATTTCTAGTGCAGTGCCAGGGAAGAATGGATTGAGGGACCTAAAGGTGACTGAATGCATCTTTCCAATGCCTAGAGGCCTTTAACAAGTAACAGACTTAGGGCAGGTTTTACCCTGGGGAAGTCATAAATGAAAGCATGAAGGCATGAAGGCATGAAGTTCTGTGGCTATTAAATATTAGCCCCATTTAAACTTCTCTGCAAGAGTTCAATAGAAACAGCACATGTTCTCTCTTAACTTTTTCAGAAATTATGTTGTCAAAGGAATTATCCCGTGATTTCCTGAAGAAAACACCTAGTTCTTCTTAGTCATAGGGAAAATAGTGACCTCAGTGGTGTCTTACTATTTTTAAAATGGATAAATAGGAAAGTGTCCTATTCAAAGGAGCACAAGATGTTCCTTGTTGAAAATAGAAAAACTCCTTCCCATATTTAAAGCAAAATCACTTTATCACCATTAGAAATCATCATTTTTATCTCCTGTTTTCCTTGAGGCTTAGTGGCAAATGTGGACCAAGCTGGAATGATTACAGACAAATAAGCACTATAACTTCTATGTGGAGTTCTGGGCTTTTTGTGTTTGTTTGTTTTGTTTTGCTTTTTGGTCAATTAGAGAATTAGATCCAGCTCTCCTTTGCCTTTGAATTTGAACTGTGTGTATGTGTGTGTGTGAGAAAGAGACAGACAGACAGACAGAGACAGACAATTACTAGCAGAATGGATATAGGTCAACTCCTATTAAAGAGAAGATCTAGGTCCCCAAAGTGAAGTTTCAAAGATGCTTCCCCCCTCTGTCAAATGCAAAATAAACAGATAGAGAACTTTCTTAAATTGCATGCTTGTCTTGGGTGTTGTGTGGAAAGAGACTATTCAAAGATTACAGATTCAGTCTCTCTTGCTCTGAGTTTAGCTTCCTGTCCCTTGTCTTGGCACTTCACCCTGGCAGATCAGAACCCTCTAAAGTGGAGATCCTGTCCTAGAGGAAAGTTACATGCCTCCATTGCTATTCTGCGGTTCACATTACACTTCTTGTTCCCTTTCACACTTGTACTTCTTCAATGAGTTAATAAAGAGCATTTCTCATGACCCCCTCAGGCTCCCCTGTGATTCGCATATACCTCTAGGACTCTAATAAAAAATGTACTCTCGTGGGGTGGGGTATAGCTCAAGTGGGAGAGTGTATGCTGAGCATGCAAGAGGTCTTGGGTTCAATCCCCAGTACCTCCATTAAAACACAAATAAATAAATAAACCTAATTACCGCCCCCCACCAAAAAAAAAAGATTTAAACAAAATGTACTCTTAAATCAGTTTTCACATCTTTTCTTGATCAATAAGTTCTTTAAGTGCATTGGATATCTACTCTTTCCTATCTATGCTTTCTCCTTCAAAAAGTTCCTGAACCAGCATATTTCTCAATTGTAAATCCCTGGTCTTAACCTCGTTGCTTCTGCTTCAGTTTGAAATATTCAACTGCATGATTTTAATATCTTTAGTTTTCTTGTTGATTTAATGAGTTATATAAAAATTTTGAAATGTTATTCATTTTATATTTGCATGAAAATCAGAATTTTAACTTTTTAATTAAATTATAGCAATTGTTCCATAACTCTGTGGACCCTCAGAGATCTCTAAAAACATTTATAAACTATAATTTGTTAACATTACAGAAACTCTCCCAGCCTCAGTTGACTTTACTTAAGAAGTTCCAAAGTAATATTTGGGGCCCAAAACATTCAGAAAAACTTAGTGATCTGTTTCAGTGCAGTTTGATCCTGTCCTACAGTAGGGGCTGTCAAACTTGAGCCTGCAACAGAATCATCCCTACGGCTTGTTAAAACAAGATTTCTAGGCCCAATCCCAGAGTTTTGAGTCAGCAGATCTGAGGTGGGGTCCAAGAATTTGTGTTCTAACAAGTTCCCAGTGATAGTGATGCTGATGGTCCAGGGACAACACTTTAAGAAACATTCTCAGAAAGTTAAGCTGAAATGCACTGATTATACTGCTTAGAAAGATCATCTACTATTGGTCTGAAGATTCTATTTTATCAATAATGGCTCTTTCCTTTCCCATAAATTTGACAACCATTTTCTCATTTAATTTAAGTTTACTGGGATTTCTCTTGAATATTCCACCTCTTTCACCAAAATTCTTTACATCCAAAAGTAAATTGAACAAATTCATGCATTATGTTTTTAGTTTGAGTTAGTAAAATAAGACAACCCTCTCACCCCACCTCTCACCCCTGACAAAATAAATAACTCATTCTGTTTTTTCCCTTGACACAAGGCTTTCTTAGGCGCAAAACATAAAAATTATAGTGTATGTTTGTATGATGTGGAACATAAAGATAGAATGAATATGTGTTATTTGTACCCCATTAACTGTATGCTCACTGCTTGATTTTAATACTGATATCACTAAGTTTGCAGCTCATTTTCTCAATAATATAACAATTGCATATGCAATTGGGGTACTTATATTTTGTATATATGCAATGCTCTGAGAATTATGGAAATATATCTACAAAATCTATGCCTACACAGCTTGCTATTTCTGTCAATGTGATTTTGCTATTACACTATCTTCACTAACATAATTTTAATATTCCACTGTCTTTTTCAACATGCTTTTACTATTCCAAGAATCTCTTGCTCAGGAAGATAAAAGTTACAAATAACTCCATTGCTTATTCCAGGAACTCCCCAAAACACTTGAAAATGCTTTCAAATGAATATCAAACTGTTTAACTCATCAATGGATAGCATCAAACATCTGTTTACTCCTCACAGCTCTTTAAGTCTTCTGCCTTAAAACCCTTGCCTTGGTGGGTTCACAAATCCTAAACTATTATATCATAATACTTATCCAGTCCTAATCAAACACCTGTATTAAAAGATCTATCTTAAACCAGAATCTGAAAGCTCATATATACATCCCCATCCAAGACTCTATTAAGCAGTGCTTTTTCACCATGGTAAAAATAAACTCAGCTTTGTCTTATCAATAGCTTATTTTAGTGTTTTTTGTTTGTTTGGTTTTGGGGGGTTTCAGGCAGCCAATCGTGGAGTTCCAACCAACATCCAATCTAGACCTCTATACTGAAGTAGCCCAAGACGCTTAACTGGGACATTGCTATTTGAGTTCCCCAGACCTCCTGCTAGGGAAACTTGTTAGAAATGCATATTCTTAATCCTGCCCCATCCCTAAACCTACTCAAAAAACTCTAGTGGTGAGTTTCCAAAATGCTGAGTTTAACTTCTAGTAAAAAGGAACCCATTTTAGAAATTCTTCATTGTCTACTCATATTTGAAAAAAAAAATTATTCTTACTGCAAACTGCCTTGTTTCTATGCTTCCTTGTCATTTTGTTTGTACATTTATAAGAAGAAAGTTCATAGGAAAAAGCAGGACAAAGGTCCCAATAAGTCCCTTCATCAAGCTGGCCCTAGGAACTGAGAACTTGAGTAGGTTTCTTGTCAGAACTCATCCCTTGAACAAATTGTCCTGGTCCCTTACCAAAACCAGGAGAGTTTTCCTCAGTCTTGATTTTTTTTGCCCCTGGGAGTCCAGTTCTGGGAAATATTTCTCCGAGCTTTTCCATCCTTTGTGATTAATCAGAGTTGGCCTGGCCATTAGGCTGGGGGCTTGGGTCATGAATGCACAAATCACCCTCTCTGTCTAACCATTCCCAGACTCCTATGAGTTTATCTCCATTCATATACATACCTTTGCACTCTCTCTGGGCCAGATACCTTGTTTTCATATTTTTAACACAACTGCAAACCATGAGCTTAGCTTTCTAAATGACATAATTCACCAAGGATAATTCAGAATTACAATAGTCACGTCAGGGGAACTTTTTGATACAATCAAAAGTATTCATTTGAGAGTCACCTTAGAATGAAGAGAGGAACAAAATTTCAAACATCCAAATGTTTGCAAATTTTGATTAATATAAGGAAGTGTATAAAAGAAATTCAGATCCAAAGTTGTTTCCTTAAAAAAAAAAAAATTCTCCACCAAACAAAAGAAAATGTAAAATACATAAAACTATCTCCCGTTGTGATTCCCTCAAATAACAAGATGAACCTAATAGCTTTTACCCTACTATTCTTTCCACCCTGGTTTCTCTCTACTCTAGCTCTGCCCCTGGCACTCTCCCATTCCTGCCTGACGGCTAGAAAACTGGCTCAACTAACTCTTAAAAGTAAATTGCCCTCAGAATAGGAAAAACCTCTTATGGTTGGTTTTAGGCCCAGGTCTCACTGTGCTGAGAGCCACCGTCAAATAGTTTCCAAAGTCTATATAAGACAGAAAGAAATTTGCAGAGGAATGTAGGATAATTTTAGAAACCAACAATCCAGAGCTTCCAGATTTATACCAATTAACACATCAGTGGAAACTCAGGTGCAGAAAATTAGGAGAATAAGGCAGAATGGGAAGATCTCAAGGGTAACTAAATAGTCCTAACTATACATGGATCTAGAGAGGTTTAGAAAAGCTAGAAATGTTGAGTACAGTCTTTTGGTGGCCATTCCCAAAGACTTTCCTATAAAAATAGATTGGTCTATGGTATAGTCTTTGCACAAAACAAGGATAAGTTCATTCAGTATTTCAAGAATAGGTTCTTTACTACTTAGGCAGAATTTAGGAGTAGATCCTGAGGCAGATGTAACCCCAGTTTGTTTTGTTTTGTTTTGTTTTTTTGTCACTAGTCTTAATCTGGAAAGAGGGGATCTAAATATGAAAACAAAAACTAAAAAGGGAAATAGCCTTTTACCAGGCTTCAAATAGCTTGCTGAATATTATGAAAAACAGAAGAAAAACAGAACAAAAACAGAAACAAAACAAAACAAAACCAGAATAAGACTCAGGATAAATTTATGTCTTTACAGAAAACAAAAACAAAAAACAGCTAGATACTCCCACCTCAGTCATTCTATATGGGAAAAAGCAGTCTTTTTTAAATCCTTTATTGAAACATAGTCGATTTAAAAAGGCAGTCTTCTAATGAAGACATGAGTAGTTACTGTAAACAAAAATGCACTGGGAAAATAATTATCTTGTGTTAAACAAGAAACTATCAGAACAAAACGAAGTGAAGTATCAGTAAAGGTGCTTCAAGGAACTGAACACCCAATTTCCAGTTTTAGTTTTAAACTTACAAGGAGAAACTTCTTTATTAAAGGAAAACCTTGCAAATATTTTTTATTGATAACAGGTGCTGCAACATCCACCTGAAATCCTACCAGTTACACAAGCTCACTTTTGGAGTGAACTTTTTAAATATATTAAGATAGAACACATACCTATTAGGATACTCAGGTGGTGGGTGTCTCTAACAATCCTGACACTCCCTGGGTCCCAGCCATAGCTATTAGCCTCGGATCTTTAACCAAGGAACACGTTTTCCTCCTTAATGAACACACACACCTGCTAACTTCATATGGAGAGGTTTAGGGTGCAAATTGAATTGTCAGACTAAAAATGCTAATAGTTCCTTTCTTGAAATCCCCTAGGGCCCCCTATTCATCATAACGGCATAACTAATTTGAACAGTGACTTACCAAAGTCTGTATATACAAAGCAGGCCCACACTGCAAATCTCAAGGAGGCACCGGAATTCTTGTGGGTGAAGTATTCTAGGCAGCATGACCGGGGCTGGGCCTGTCAAGGTTAAGACTGCCCCACCTAAACGTCAACTCAAATTTTCACAGCAGCCTCTTAAGAGTTAAACACGAACTACAACCAACAGCCAAAATGGAGAAAGGGCTCATCTTACCTTGCAGCATTCCCCGCAACACTCGTTATTACTCCTGTTAACAATCCAGGGGACACAATGAGGTTCCGGTGCTCGCCGCCGCCGGGTTCCGCCTCGCGCGGGTTCCGCCTCGCGCGGGTTCCGCCTCGCGCGGGTTCCGCCTCGCGCGGGTTCCGCCTCGCGCGGGTTCCGCCTCGCGCGGGTTCCGCCTCGCACGCTAGGACGTGAGTTAAAAATATTTGGGGAACTGGCACAACATTGTAAACTGACTATACTTCAGTAAAAAGATATGTATTAAAAAATGTATTTTGTAGGGAAAAAAGCCATTGAATTCCCAAAAAAGTAACCCTGAATTTATCACTTGGAGGCAACTATTGATACAGCATTGGTATTGCATTAGGTATTGTAAGTAATCTAAAGATGAGCTGAAGTGTACAGGAAAACGTGTATAAGTTATTTGCAAGTACTACACCATTTTATATAAGAAACTTGAGCTTTCAGGATTTTGGTATCCGTGGGGTCCTGCAACCAATCCCACAGGAATATCCAGTGACAACTGTATGTACTTCCCTACTTCCCTGTGGTACCAAGCCCAAATATTATGTTCTTTTTGGTGGCTCCTGAGGCTAAAATTTTACACTAGTAAATCTGTGTTCTGCTTGTTAGTGTTCCTTCAGGTCAAAATAATCAATACTTGTTTGCCTTCTCCTGAAAAAATCAACAATATACCTGGACTGCTGTGACCAAAAGTGTTACTGAAACACCCCCCTACTCTTCCTGAGTCGTCAGCCACAACCTCAAGGACCTAAATTTCCCTGTGGTTCTATTCTTAGCCAATATGTGGATGACCTTTTGTTATGTTCTTAAGATGGGGTGAGCTCTAAGATTGATTCCATCTGTCTGCTTACAGTTTAGTTCAGAAAAGGCATAAGATTTCCAAAGAGAAGTTACAATTTTATCAGAGTAAAGCTCATTACCTAGAACATTAGTTAACCCAAGGAGGTAAATTTCTTTCTCTTAGCAGATTTGGCTTTTCAAACTTTCCCAGGCTGTTAATTGAGAGACAATTAAGAAGATTCCTGGATCTCACTAGCTACTGCAGTTTCTAGCTTTTCTGAATCTCTGCATTACTGCATGACACAACCAAATCTTGTATAACCAACCTCTTTCAGAATCTAAGCACAAACACTCCTTTCATGAGTTAAAATTAACTCCAAAAACTTCCCACTCTGGGCCTAATTATCATAAGCTTGTCTAATTGTATATAATATGAGAGATCTGAACAAACCCTGGTGTTCTGATTCAAGTTCTGTGAATCATTAGGGACAAAGAGCTTACTACAGTTTCTCTCTTGACCCAGTGTCAAAAGTCTGCTCATCTTGTTAAGGGCATGAGCCAAAGCAGCTAAACTAGTGAAGGCTCTGTTAATCTGTTTTTAGAGTCTCATTTAAACTTGACAGTATGTCATGCTGCACGTTTTTGGTTGCTCACTGAAATTAAACAATGCCTCTCTGTAAGTAGACTTGCCTGCAAGAAAAGCCTATTCTTTTCTCTCTTACATGTTTCTGTGCATCATTGCAATGCTTTGAATCCTGCTACTCTTCTTCCATCACCTTTAAGATAGAGGTGCTTATGACTAACCTCTGCAAACTATCTAGGCCCTCCATAGTTAGGCTGGAAATTAGTTTGGAAAATTAAGACTTAGTTTTGTTTGTTGATAGGACATATCTCAACCCTGAAACAGGAAAATATCAGATGGTTTAGAATAGAGCTGCCAAGTAATATGGACCATTAAAGGGAACAGGTGCTATTTTAGAGGAAGTATGTTCTGATTACATCTTTCTCTAGATGTCTCTGATATCTAAAATATTACTAACAAGATCCAGGATGCAAACAAAGAAATTATGAATTTGAAAACTTTTGCTAATAACCCCATAGCTAATTCTGCAGACTCTTCAGATCAGGTGACAGTATTTTTTCTTTTGGTTTAGTTTGGATACTTGTGGCTCCTGAGAAGTGGAATGCAAACTCTGATTATAAATATTTACTTGCTGTTTGTCTGGGTTGCAGTGTTCGGATCTGTGCTCTCCAGAGTTCTGTAAACTGTGTATAGCTGCTGTCCCATTTAATGATCCATTAAATGATACCCCAACAAAAAGAACAGGAAAACCTGACACTTACAGCAGTTGAAACAGCCATCCCAGAAGCATGATACTTGATTATAACACCTAAAATTATGGTGAAATTGTGGCTTGATCATGCATCCAAATATTGTCTATTCTTCAGTTCAGGACGAGGAACTTGAGAACTAAGAGTATCTACACACGTTCAACTTAGTCTTCAGTGTTATGAGTTTAGAATTTTATTGTCTTCACTAACATAGGTTTGGTATTCTTCGGTCTTCATCATCATGACTTTATTATAACTTCGTTGTTCCAAAAACTTCCTGAAAAACCCATGTATATGAATATCAAACTGTTCAGTTCTTCAATAGATCGAATCAAACACTTGTATTCCACCAAATTCTTCAAAACCTTCACCTTGCTGGACCTACCAATCCTAAACTATTATATCCCCTTTCTGCAATCCTAAGCAACCTCTTTACCCTCTGAGACACTACAAAATTTCTGCGAGGGGGTGTCCTCCCTTAGTACTCTTACTTAAAATCCACTTCATCTTATCAATAGGTTTTGTTGTCTAGGGAAGCAACAGGCATATATCACAGAGATTCCTGATTATGGCCCATAGAGCTTCATTCAGTAGGTCTGGGAATCACCTCTAGGTGATTCTGAGGAAGGTGATATAAGAACCACAATTTAAGGCTCTAACATATAGCTGTGTGTAGCCTTTGAAAAACTGATTAACTCTCGGGTGTTTACCTCTAGAAAACTATAACTTGAAAAGATACATTTACCCCAACGTTCATAGCAGCACTATGTATGATAGCCAAGATGTGGAAGCAACCTAAGTGTCCGTCAACAGATGAATGGATAATGAAGCTGTGATTAATAATGGAATACTACTCAGCCATAAAAAAGAATGAAATAATGTATTTGCGGCAACATGGATGGACCTAGAGATTATCATACTAAGTGAAGTAAGTCAGAGCAAGGAAGACAAATATGATATCACTTGCATGTGGAATCTAAAATAATGATACAAATGAACTTACTTACAAAAGAAAGAGACTCACAGACATTAGAAAACAAATTTATGGTTACCAAAGGGGGAAGGGGGGTGGGGATCAAGTAGGAGTTTGGAATTAACATAGACACACTACTATGTGTAAAACAAATAACCAACAAGACCTACTGTACAGCACAGGGAACTATACTCAGTATCTTGTAATAACCTATAATGGAAAAGAATCTAAAAAAAGAATATATATATGTGTATAACTGAATCACTTTGCTGTACACTTGAAACTAGCACAACATTGTAAATTAACTATACTTCAATTAAAAAAAATGAAAAGGGCACATAGCTAGAGATAATTTTAAAAATAAGGTTGTATTAATAATTAAAAAACTCATTAAGATTTAATTAATAAACTAATTACTCTTTGATGCTAGGCCAAGTGCAATGGCATATACTCTGGTCCCTTTTGTCCATGGGTTTAGTTTTAAACTGTTCTGATTCAGGAATTCCACTTAAACAGTTTATCTATGGGAGTTAAAACCCAGGAGAACTGATACTTGATAACTAATTTCAGGAGGGTCTGTTCATATTCACAATGCCTATTTCCAATAATTGCTATCTAAGACTCTTTTTCTGTTATCAGTACAATATGGGAAATGAATTTAATAATCAGTACATGCTTGATTAATACACTAAATTAGTAGAGTTAGAAAATAATTCAAACAGATGGTGGCAATCTAGATAGAGCACTGTTCTGCTATTAAAAAATATGAATAGATCTGGAGGAAAATTGTGACAGAGTTTTTACCTGTGTGAAAAAGAGCCAAACTGCAATAGAAAGTGGCTTTTGGAAGAGAGAAAAATAAATGATATTTATAGCTTCATTTATTACACGGCAATCACACTGTGATTGGATAATGTTTGGGTCAGTTTTAGCAGACATTAGGAATTCCCATTATTAATTAACCAAAGAAATAAACAAAAATAGGATCCCTGGAAACAATGTTTGGATACCCTAGCCATTCCTAGATGCTGTTATTTTTGTAACACATGCCTGGTTTAGGAGGGCTTGCCATGCATGGCTTGTCTGGGAAGACATGGATTTGATTTTAGAAACAGAAATTACTTTCCTCTGGATATATAAATGTTTCCTGAACCAAGAACAGAGGGCAGACTGTCTTGATTCTTGCCCATGCTTTAGCATAGCTCTTTAATGACAGAAATATACTGATTGTCACACGAGGCTACTTTCCATTTTAAATCCTGAGTTAATGCTGTTAATTGCTTTACTATTCACTTGTTACCTTTCTAGACTTCATGGGATCACCACCTATCCATATTAGCAAGATTAAAAACCTATGGTGTTTACATTACACTGTACATTACAGAATGTTAACAGGTAAGCGGCAATGGGTTCGGTCTTAAAGGCCTTAGAAATGCAGAATGATACACAGTTGGATAGGTTTCTTTACTTCAGGATTTCTCAAAGCTTTCATTATGTTCATATGCATTGTGCATTGTGTATTGTGCAAAGGACTTAGAGAATGCAATGTGTCTAAACATTATTTAGCCAGGGAATCCTTTTATTGGGGAAAGGATTTACTGCTACATCCACTGCATTTTTAGTAATCATTGTGATGTCTTCTTATGAGTCTAACATCACCAACAAGCACATTGAAACATCCCGGTGAAATTACTGGGATATGATTCTATAGGTGGTGGTTAATTCCACACGTTTTTTCTCTTGAGCTGTGTTGCTATGTTTGGATACATTGCCTGTGGGAGTCTAGAGTGCACTACAAATTCTTGTAGGGACCTGCGAATCCTCTTTTGGGTACCATTAACCAGTACCATTAACATAACCACTTACTTATCATTGAGCTGATCCATTAGTTTGGAAACTCCCCAAGGAGGTGGGGATGTGTTCCTTGTTTTCAGCAGCTTGAACAATGCCTTGCCCATCCTAGGGGCTTGGATATTTTGTTTCAGATGCAGTTACAGCCACCAAACTTCAAGCAAGGCTGAATTTTGATCCGTGGTTAACATCTTCCACCTAAAGATTCCTCTTTACCTGTTTAACCGTATTATTTCACCAACGATATTTTGAGAGTATAGTATCTGGCATGCATTTTGTTTCTGTACTGAGCAGCATCGTATATTAGACATCATTGCCAGTATAAACCTGTTTGGTGGGGGTGGGAGTGGGAAGAGAACAGCATACAGGAGGATTGTTTGGGAAAGGGCTCAGCTTTTGAAACTGGGAAGATCTCCTGAGGGTTGTCCACAGTTTGCTAAGGGGTAAATATGACTCATGAGATTCATGGGGTGTTACGAATGAGACTGTTTTTTGATAGGCTCACTCAGGTCAGATTTATGCTAGAATGACTTGATTCTTTCCAACAGTTTTACAGTGTCATTTTATTTGATCTAAATTAAAAGAAAAAATTACTGATTCAAAGTAAGAAATTAAGAATCAGTACTTAATACTTCTGAAAAATGGTTCTTAAAAAGTATTATCAGGCACTAATTGTAATTACATCCCATGGCAGCCTGGGAACTCTTCTCATTTAATTACAAATTCAACATTTGCACTTTCTGGACTGAGACACAGAAAGGCTACAAACAAATTGTCAATTAACTTTTTCTAATTACTCACAGACAAAATTCAAAATAGTACCAAAAAATAAGCTATCTGTACAAGAATAGCTGAACCCAAGCATACACTGAAAATATTGTCAAATTATGTAAACCGTGTCACCAATTAGAATGCCTTCAAAGTGCAAGATTAGTGCCAAGTTGGTAAATTTAAACGATGTGCAAATAAACTGCATGTTTCTAAGCAAATGCTTGCCAGTGCATGTTACCCTAGTACCTACTCATTCGGTCAACATGAAGAACCTCCTATGTATTGTGTGTTCTTCCAGTTAAAAATTAACAATTCAGTTGGAACAAATCTTCTGAGCAGTTTATAATAATGTCCCCTTTATTCCACTTCTTATCTAGTTTTTTCTTTCTTTCTTCTGTTTTTTCCCCTCTAATTTTACTACCAGTCCTTTACTCTCAGGAGGGCTTCTACTTCTCCTAGGATTTGGGGCAGAGATCTGCTAAGTTTTCCAACCCGTGTTTCCTTCTGAAATTGGGTTGGTAGCCTAGGGAGGAGGGGCTGACCTTCTTGATCTTTGTCTTAAAAGAAAGCCTTGTAAAAAGCCTACTTCCCTCCCACTCCGTCGAGGCAGCAGACATCATGCCCAAGGAAATGGACACTCCAGTAGTCTCCCCGAAGTCCTCTGCTGTGCCTTCCTCTAAGTTTAAAAGGTGAAACGTACTGGTCCCTCCCCCAGCTATACCCTTTGTCATGTGACTCTGCAGGTCTCACAAAGAAAGAAGTGGAAACCATTCCGCATAGCTAGCCATGTAATTTGCTTTGACTAAGAGAACTCAGTAGAAGTGATGATGCTTCAGTTCAGAGCAAAGCCCTCCATCTGCATGCCCGTTTTTCTGCCATTGCACAAAAAACACATCCGGTTAGCTTGCTAGTGGATGAGGGAATCCAGCTGGGTTGCCACATCATCCCAGTATAGCCATCCTACATCACTCAGCAGCCCGTCAACCCCAGACATGTGGGCAAGTGCAGCTGGGATCAGAAGAGTCCTGTCAGATCAGTTGAACCTCACATCCCATGAGCTAAACAAATGCTTATTATTGAGGTTTTATGGCTCCTGTGTCACGTTATCATGGCAACGATACTATCGCCGTAGCTAATGAATATGTTATTGTGACTCGCTCCTGGCCTCCATCAAAGGCTCACTCTTGTTACTTAGTTAACGTCACAAACACACAAGCTGATACTGCGTGTCAGTGAACTTTGGGGATCCTACAGAATGTGTTAGGTGGCATGGTATTAGTGGTCTCAGTGAATTCTCAACTAGTGAATTAAGAAAGGCCCCTGAAAAAGTTGGTCTACTGAAGCAGGTGAATGGTAGTGGTGGAGGTCTTGATGCAAACTGCATTCTTTAAAGTATACACATGTAACTTCAGTGATAGAAGTCCCCAGCTGAAGGCTTAGTGAACAAACAAAACTTTTCCATTTGTTCTCTCCTCCGTTTTCACTTACTTACTCAACAGGTTGCTGGGAACCAACAACTGGTTCTTTAGGTATGCTCAGTGTGTGTGTTACTTTGGGGTAGGTGGGACATTTAAAATGTATGTTCATTGGAGTGTATCGCTTTTCTCTAACAAATTAAATGTTTTGGGATTTTTCTATTTTGTAGTTTTTACTTTTAGAAGCAAGTAACATGATTCTCAAAACTATTTCCCATGGGATGGCTTAAGAAATGGATTACATCTGCTACCACCGTGGTAAAATCCAGTGCACATATAAGAAGCACAGTATTTGAGAGAGCATGAGGCTAAGTATCAGTAGCCCCTAAGTTATTGAAACAAAAGCTCTGTAGGCTTCACATACATATTTTTAACATCCAACATTATTTTTTCCCTATCAATCGGCCTTCTGTCTGTAAAGGAAACTGAGAAGAGAGGAACACAGAGAAAGAGAGAGACGGTGAGAATAAGAAAGAGAAGGTATTTGTGGGTATGAGAGAAAGTGCAGGAAAGCACATAGACTAATCAGGATACAGACTCTCTTCATATTTTATTTTCATAACTGTATATTCATAGCTCAGGGTCTATCAGTGAACACTGCTGAAGAATATCAAAGCCATCTTGTGTTAAAATTACTTTTATTCAGGATGAAAAATACAACATGTAACCAGATTAGATGATAGTCTATGATTAGTTCTTTACCACATATTTCAAAAGAACTACATACTTATTTCCCCTTGTTGTTACTGCAATATATTTCTTTTTATTTATTATTACTTAGAAGGTTACAATGTAGTGTTTTATGTAGCTTTTCCTTAATAGCAGATAGAGAACATGTTGTACACAATTACAGGCAGAAAAAAATTAATACATAACTTTTCAAAGTAAGGACAAGGAAGACACCAAATCTACAACTTGTAGTTCAGAGTTCAGGGAATTTTTTTTTTTCTTTAAATAGGTACTTTTATTGGGTATGATGTGGTTTGATAAAAGCTCTAGATTTTTCAGACTGCAGCGGCATAAAGCTATTTCCAATGCAATGGATGAAGATGGATCTGAGGTAGAAAGGTGGTCATGGCTTTCCTCTTATATAAAACAATTTTCTTCTTCTCAAAATATCTTTGCTGCAAATAGACACCCTTGCCCCTAACCCACCCAACCTATTCTAAAAGAATAGGATTTCTAACTTTAAGCCTCCTTCTGGCCAGATCCCAGTTAAAGAGAACTCAAAGTTAAAATGTCCTGATGTTTTAAATGCACATATGCTTGAATCAAAACACATTACTTTCACTATTTGTTTCGTTTGTTTCTCTACATTTGGTAAATTACATAACACATCAAGCTGAATCAAATAAATGTTAAGTCAGAAACTGAACCAAATACCTAATGGATGCACTCAAAGGTACAGGCCTGGGTTCCACCATCTAAGCATTAATTTCATTCTTCTATAGAAGCAGTAACATAGGTTTTTGATGAACATCGTTCCCACATGTATTGATCAAATGAAAGGTAATAAAACGGCTGTTCATTCACCCAAAAGGTAAACTGAGACATTTGTCAAATTTGTGTCTGCTTTCAGAAGGAAAATAACTGAGGGTTTCAAGAATCATAAAGGGCTTGAATATAAACAATCATAAAACTCTCTTAAATGGGAACCAAAACAACCCTGTGTTCTGGTATCACAATTAGGTAAAGGACTGCTATGTACTGAATGATGAAAACCAACACCTGGGAACTAGGAAAAGTTGTCCTAAGTTTTGTTTCTGTGTCAAAATGAAAATACGCTTAAATGGGCAACCTTTGGGAAAATGACCTTTGAGGTTATTAAAATCCTGCTTTAATCTATCATATAGATTGGGACATGAAATAAATAAAGAAATCAAAACCTACTTATATGGAGCAGGGAAGTAAAATTCAGGAAAAAAGTCCCAGTAGAGATGTCAGGCCCACAGGATTTTTATTGTGGTTATCCAAGTGGTTGCTAAAGAAATAGGTGTATGATGTCAAATAAAGTTAAACAGCATACACAGAGCTGTAGCCTAATTCAGACACATAGGATACTTGATTGAAATATATAAACTTACTGATTTGGCCAAATCATGGAAATAAATACAGAAAATCTATTTGGTCATGTGGCTGATGGATTATAAATAACCAAAACATAATGGTAAAAGAGTCAAAGAAATAAATGAAGTTATTGTACAAGGTTAATATGAAGGAATGTAAAAATGTAAAATTGTCTTCTAATTCTTATGCAATTTTTGCCATGGTTATTAAAAAGAAGGTATCATATTAGAAAGCCCCCACCCACTTTCCCAATACTGTGTACAGTATACAAATCAGTGACAAGTGTTATTACCATTTCCAAATACCACTCTGTTCATTAATTTACAGTTGCATAGAAAGGGAAGAAGAAAACAATAATATATGATTATTATAAAAACAAAATATCCTTTTCTCTTTGGATAGTCAGTGTTTTACTCCTTCAGTAGAACACACAGCGCTCAACAGCACATTTCAAAGAGTCACGGAGCTTCTGATTAAATGGAACTTGAAATTGGCATTTGCTGAAAAGGGCAGTACTGTAAGTCAAGAAATGTTGGTTGGCTGGATGAATACTTCACATTGCCTGTGGGAGGGGAAAACAGTGCTGTCAGAACAACATTTACATAAAACATTACAGGTAGCAGAGACCTGTCAACTCTTAAAAAAACATAAAAGTGCTTCTTTCAGAACTAAACAAGCACTGTTCTGCTGTGTTCAAGGGGGATCCTGTACTCCCATGTGACTTCTGTTCCTGGGATGAGGTCTTCTGCTCTCATCCAGAAGTCATTTTGCTTTTTATTAACACAGCTGATCTAGAGGAAGTCTGGAAGACTTTTTTCTTTCCCAGGCTGGAAACCAAGCTAAAATTGAGAAGATCTGGCTTTTGTGTATGTGTGTGTGTGTGTGTGAGGTACTAATGGTGAGTGAATTAGGCTGGTGCAAGCACTTCTGTCTTCCCGGGAGAACAGTGGGAGGTCTCCCGCAGAGGCAGTACCCTTGATAATTTCAACCGATCTCAGTCCCGAGCTGGGGCCCAAACAACAGGAATTCAAGACAAGAATCACAGTCCAAGGATGTGTGGTGCTGCCAGTTAAAGGCTCAGGGCCAATGTACACAGGCAAGGGAGGATATAAATCCAGGGCCACACTCAAGGGAGTGACATCAGCCTTTCAAAGAGAAGCTCAAAAGTTGGGTCCATCATCATTAAAACTCATGTCCTTAAATTCTTCTCTGAATTGCATCTTCCACCTGCTTGCTCTAACCAATACCTGGATCTCCCCTGAAGACACAGCTTCCCCCACAACCCTTTCACATATGACTATTTTTTATCTCCCACACTCTTCAGATATTGGATAAGTCCTTCTTAGGTCCTCACAGTGGTTTTCAGGGCCCTTTCTCTCTCCTCCTTCCTAAAAACACCCAGCTTTGACTCATGCCATCAGACTATACCACCCGCTATGCAGTCATTTTCTAGCCCCTTGGCTCATGTCCCCTTACTTCTTGAAGAAGAAATGGCTCACTGTCACTCACTATTTTTAAATCTTTGTGATTTCAATGCTCACACAGATGATTCTTTCAAAACTCTGGCCTCTCAGTTCCTTGAGCTCCTCTCCTCCATGAATCCATCCTTCACCCTTGTCAGCCACTTGCTCAAAGTTCCAAATATGGACCACCACTAATTCCTGCACTGCCCCCAACATCTCAGTTTCAATTATCCCACCTTCTGACAACCACCTTTACCCTTCCAGCTTACTTCCACTAGGACCCCAACTTCATCCATCCTTTGGTGCTGCAATCCATTGATTTTTCCTACCTTGTTTTTTTCTATCTCCCACCCCTAACATATCCTCTCTTCGTTTCCTACCAAGCTCAGGTGTCTGGTTCAATCATTATCATCACTCCTTTGCCTCTTCCCTTGAACTGCTGTACTTTCTTGGCCAAACCCCAACTTCAACGTTGGTTAAATGCAATACTTGGCTTGCTCTGGTGCCTGTGCTCATGAACTTGAATGTAGCTGAAGGGTTAAATTCATGAGCAAGTACCTTAAATGGTGGCCTTTAATGCTGCCTGGTAGTCATTCTATTTCCCTGTCCATTTGCTCTTCTGAGCTCCAAGCAGCAACAGCTCATCCTCCAGTCTCTCCTCATACCTCCAACGCCTCCTCCCCATCCTCACTCTCTGCTGAAGCCACCACTTCTGATTCACTAAGCAAACAGAAGCAGTCAGAAGACTTTTGCTTCCTGAGATGAAGTCCTTCCTTCTCACGAGCTCTCGCACCACATCCACTAATCTATGTCAAATTCCTTTGTCTTCCCTCTATTTACTGAAGATGAACCATCTGAGCTTCTCCTTAAGATCTCAGCCCCTCTTGCCATTAGGACAATAAAAACTCAGACGGTTGACTGTTTCAAAAAGTTTCACAAGTAAGTGCATGAAAGAAAATGTTCTCCAAAGATTTACTGTGGTCTTGTGACACATTATTTCTAAGATTACCTGATAAGGAACATACTGAAAGCCTGAGGCTGTTAACTCCCAACAGTTCTGAACCCATTTTTAAAGGAAAAATCAAACCATTTTCCCTCAAAGTAACAAAACCACCTTTGTGCACTGCCCTAGTCACTGTGTTTAAATCCATGTTCTAAGTCTACCTTAAAGAGACATCTGGGAGAATGGTGGCCAGTCAAATCTATCCAGGGTAACTTTACACAGTATATATGACGCCTTTAAACAGCTGTTAGAACACGAAAGATCAAGCATGTGGCATTTTGGGCATCTAGAACAACTGATTTGGAGGGGTTCCCCCTCCCTAGACGGACAAACTACTGTACTGAATCAATGAACATTTAAATGTCAAGCAAGTTTACCTATTTACATGGGGAATAAAGTAGCACCACAATTAGTGGTAGCTAATCAGCTCACTCTAGGTTATAACCAGCAACACCTTAGCCAATCAACCCATTAACTCTTACCTGTGGCCTGCTGGGGAGATTTGCTGAAAGAGAAAATAAAAGAGATCAATTGAAGGCAGTAGTGTGATTCCACTGGTTCCCCCTTCCAGGCATGCAATAGTTTCCAGCTATTCAATTAATTTAATAAAAAAAAAAAAAAAAGAAAGAAATGGGTTTTGGGATTTTTTTTCCCTTTGGCTAGATGCTTTAACAGGGCTAGTTTCCTTGGTTAGCTTCTCATATCCCACGTGCTTTGAGATACAAAAATTCCACCAAAATATGCAAAAGATATGGTGGCTCTCTCAAACAAATGAACATTCAATGAGTACTTAGTTTTGCAAAAATTCTCAAAATTCCCTATTGAAATCATGCCATGTATTTGGTTTTTGTATCAAAACAGGGTAAGTTCTGTATATTCTGCTGAATAGTACAAATTCTGACCAAGAGGTCATTAGAGAAACAAGGGGGCCTGAGTCTTCAGTTTCTGTCGCCCTTGGCTCCTTGCCCCAAAGGCTAGGAACATGGTGGTGATGTGTTTGCATCAAGGAAAGGGCCGGGCTAATCCTCAGCATTCAGCAGCCTTCTAGGAACTTGGGCTAATAATTCTGCCTTCGATGGGCCCAGTTAAGAACATCAGAGAAGTTAGAATACGGTGTCTAATTTGCCTGTGCACCTGAGCAGCTCATTTCCTTCCTGGTTGCAGATGGCATGAGACAGTGTAGCTGATCCAGCGGGAATTGGGAGGGCAGCCACTAGCAAATCTCCTAAGACCTCTGCTTTTTCATCTCTCCCGTTTCACTGTGAAATCTCACAATTATTGGACTAGTACTCAATCCTGGGGAGGGAGGGGAGCTCCACCCTCCAATGATGGTAACATCTGTTCTGTGTCAAATAAGAATTGTCCCTAAGCATCTAGTAGGTTACACTACTTCCAGCTCTCATTTTATGTGCTGAGAGGAAAAAAAAAAAAAAAAAAAAATCCGTGACCACACAGTGGGTGCTTTGTGAGAAAAAAGGAAAGCAAGAGGGGCAACCTTCTTATGATGCCTGGAGGGAGAGTGTGAGCCCCAGTCATACTGGGGGCAATGACCAGGTTAAGAAAGCCTTGTCCTACCAGATGTGTAAATTACATCAGGGAAAACAGAATGGACCTTTTCACACAAGGAAAGACACCCGCGGGAAAGCTGAGTTGAGTTAGCGTAAAGTATACGACACGCAGTTAGACTTCTCTTAAGTCACAAAAGCCAAATCCAAACAGAAATCAAATCCATTTTGCTTCAAATCAATGTTTCAATCCTACAGATTTTTTTTTTTTTTTTTTTTTACAAATAAAGGCTATGAGTACTCCCCTGAACAAATCATACAAATATATTTTTAAAGAAATCAAATCACTGCCATTTTAGTAGGTCTTGAGTTTTTGGTGAATGTCACTCAAGCTCAATAAACTTAGGCAATTCACAGAGGAAATATGCCTGTAGTTTAAAAAAGTAATGATTTTAGAAGAATTTGTTGGTCTATTAGTAAAAAAATAATATTAGGCTTACTACTAGTATCCTGGTATCCTGTACATTTGGATGACATAAATGAAAAAAACAACAGAAGATTCTACACAAAAAAAATTAGTTATAGCAGTCGGTGGAAACTTTAGTACATGCGTTGGTTAATAGGCAACACAATCAAACTCTCTTCATTAACTCCTTGCCAAGAAGAGATGGAAATGCCTGCCTCTCTGCTCTGAAATTCCGCTCTGAAATTCCACTCTGAAACTCAATATAAATAATTAAAAGGAGACTTTAAAAGGCCATAATTCAAAGATGCCATCAGGACCAACTGGAATATTAATCCAAGATAGAGGAATTCTAAAGTGTTGCATTCAACAATATATAGATATGGTCAAAAAAAAAAAAAAAAAAAAAGAAGAAGAAATCATGTTTAAGTAGGCAATTCATGCAATTACGGTTTAAGAATAGAGTTTCATTTTAATTCCAAGATTGCCAGGAGTGGAAATTCAGTTGTGATCATGCTAATTTTTAATTCACAAAGGATCAAAAGTCAAGATTAACATGCAGATCAATTCATTGTATGCTGGTGACAAGCAATTTTAAAGTTGTCATTAGTTACATGGGCTCAAGGGATTGGCTTGGCATTGGGAGGATGCCAATCTGATTTGCTTAAAAAAATCCTCCAACGGTGGTGAGCAAGCTTCAGTAATGTAAAGGCTTATTAAAATATTTGCTAGCTGAGCAACTTAAAAGAGGGGACAAAGAAAAGGAATCCTAGGAACCTTCTGAATTCTATCTGGGGCAGTTTCAACAACTAAAACCTTCCTTCCCAATGGAATATGTAATCATTCATTCATTCAAATCAGAAATGTACTGGGTACCAAATCTATGGCAGGTGCTCATTTCCATTCTGCACCCATTTTAAAAAAGTTTAATAACTTTAGGCAGAATTTTTAAAATATGTATCAATTTTACAGATAAGTCAATTAAGCCTTTGTTTTTATGGAAAGCTATCCCTCTCCTCGGGATTCTTACATTAACAAAGCCAAGTATAGCATAGAAATACCAAAGCAATCTGAACCCAAATTAATAGCAGACCTTCAGAAACAAAAAATAAGATCTGAATTTCAGAGGATTCTTAAATATACTATTCATCATTTCTTACATGGGATGTACTTGAGCTCTTCAGAATAATACATCATAGTAATACTCATCCACAGAAAACTATATAAATATTACAAGTATTTGTGAATGTGCAAACTGACTATGAGAACAGATGGCTAGCATCCTGTTGAAGAATCCTGGGGGTCTGCAGTGCACCCTCACAACACAGAATGGCACAGGTGGAGAAGGCACCAATGCAAAAGAGGAGTTTAACTGTCATGCGGGTCCCACTGAAGGTACGTACTCTTCTCAGGAACCAGTATAGCTATAGGTAGCTAAAAAGATTCCAACCAATAGGAATTTTATACTTGCCTTTAAGGGAAGCCATAAAATGAGGCAAACACACACATCTTTTAAGATTCATTTTTGCCCTATAGTTGTTATGACTTATTTCAATTATTTTATCTTCTAAAATATGACATAGATCAGTCTTATACAATAGCTAAATATAAGACTGTATTATGAAAAAGATTTAAGAGTAACTGCTTTAGAAAATTAAACTTTTAAAACACATGAATTCTAGTATACAAATTTTAATATGGAAATTATATATATTATATCCATTAGAAAGCATACGTTTTAACATATTTCCCACCCTAGCTCTCACTGTCAATTAACTTTTAACTTGAAAATGTCCATTATGATCTTTAAATAAAAACTTCTAAACAGGTTTGATTTACAGAATTTGTTTTTAACTAATTACTAATATATTTAGATTTAAGCTGAACTAAAAAAAGTAAGTTAGTTTTGAAATTTTGGCTTGTAAAGACTGTGATAAGGTTTTATCTAGCCATTCAGTAAAATATAATGCAGAACCAAAATCTCTATTAAATTTAATCTTGAGTTATAATTAATATAAATGATTTACTCTGCTCATCTATCATGACTGTCATGGAGCCTAGAAAATTAGTAACAATCTGATAGCATATGGGCTTCAACTGACTCTCTTAAGCTTCTCTAATACTCTACAGGGCCAAAAAACTCTGTGTATGTGTGTGTGTGTGTATGCGTGTGCTTTGGGGGGGCTGAGTGTAGGAACTGATATACAGTAAATATGATTCTGCAAATTTTGAGAAGTGAAATTACAAATAATAACCTTTAAACTTACACACTCCCAAATATAAATTTATTTATGCGCTTGTGGAAACTGTCATATGTCCTTTAGGCAAATACTTCTGAAAATTCAGAGAAGACTATATTTCAAATAACTGTTTCCACTTCTCACTAATAATGGCATTTTGTAAACGGTAGAGTGGTATAAATTGAAGCATACTTTTTAAACAAAGTCAATATATCTTATTTAGCTACGCTCCTAACAACAAATTTCTACTGTGTAGCACAGGGAATTATATTCAACATCTTGTAGTAACTACAATGGAAAAGAATATGAAAACAAACATATGTATATCTACACTCCTGATAAGGTCTTTTTCCTCATTTAAAATGGTATTTTGTGGAGAGGATGGAAAAGGGTGAGATGAGAGGATGTTTTATATATATATACACTACATACATATGATATATGACTTATAATAATATACATTTAGTATATATATAATGTATATACTAAAATTTTAGTGTAATGGCTGACTAGATTTAATCACCCCAAGTTACACATATATTTATGAATAATATATTCATATTTTAAGAATTATTTAAAATATAATTGTAGCATTAAGTAGCATGTATGTATATATAAGTAAACTGTTCTGTCTGAAGTAGCAGGAATGTTTTTGGTGAGCACTCAGTAGAAACTGCAAGGCGGCAAGATGCTGAAGACAAAATGTTTGGAAAAAATCAACAAATAAGAATCCTTATGTAATTTCCTCTGGGATCTGAACTGTTTTTATTTGGCTATTTTCTAGCTCTTGGTTGCTCATATGGAAAATTCATAGGGTCATAATCCGTGATGCCTTAAATTGCTTGGCCTTTATACATTGACAATTTTATTCCGTAAGAAATGCCCCCCCTCAATCAAAACAAAAACAAAAACAAAAAAGAGAAGGGAAAAAGAGGAAAACTGGAAAATAATCCCTTTCTGCATCCGAATTTGATGACATCAGAAAACAATGTCTGAACAGAGGGAATTACATGAGAGAAGGCTATTTTCATACCTTATTTGGCATGCCACTAAAAGGTCTCTTTGAAGTCATATTTGTAACTTACTGTAGTTTGCATTGAAGAGGATAATTTCTCCGTACAGACAGGCTTGTTCTATTTGCCTCATGTTACCACTCAGAAGGCGTACGGAGAATCTCAAAGAGCCAGATTGCACTGTCCCTGCACCCACGATGTGATGGTATCGAGGTTGGGCTTCATTTGCTTTGTGGACATATGGAATGTTTGATTTATCTTCAAATAATATTCAATCTTGTGTCTATTATTGGCTTTTGTTATCTTACCAAAGAAGACAAAGGACCCCGTGCAGGAAGAAAGAAATGGAAGGAAAAAGCACAGCAGTTGCTTATGATGGTCCATACTCACGGCAGCAAGATGGAAACGTACTGTTGATCTGCTCCATGACCTCTGTGAGGTCCGTGCTGGTGTCATGAGGGGGAGCCAGCAGGTCCTCTGGTGCTGTGACAGCAGATAAAAAGAACAGACATTCAGAAATAAATGTCCAGTCTTCCACCAAAACCCAACTTTAGGGAGAAAATACTAGTACTGGCCTCTAAAGATCAATATGAAAACAGTTCTCTATAAAAAGGATAATTTCAGGTGAAAATTCCAAAACCATTTTTGTATTAATTTGTGGTAACAGATTTTACATAATTAATATCTATTAGATGTTTCTATTGAAAGATTCCATGTGCCAGGGGAAAATTTATGAGTGAAAAAAAAATACTAGAGTCATATTATTTCAATTTATTAGTTAGAATTCCCCACCATTTTGCATTGTAAATATTTTTTTATATGAGAAAGACATTCCACCAATTTCTTTTTCTTTCCTTCTTTTTGGAGACTTTAGCATAGGCTAGCTTACACTGACACAAAACTAGATGTATTTTATGAGATACTTTTTATTTTGATTTTTTTAACCCTGTAATCAATAGCAAAATAATTCTCCTATTCAAAAATTAAAATTATATTAATATTTTGGGTTTTCTTCTGATAAATGTGGCAAAAGATATCCCATAAACAAATTAATATGGTTAAAGTATATGGTCCTCAGTAGAATTTTAGAGCCTGAATTTCATCAATAACAAAATGTCACTCCAGAAAGCCTGGCTGACAGGGCCCTTCCTAGCAGCAGTGACAGGTCCCCATTGTGGCCAATGACAAGCTGAGTGGGACTTCAGCCTCAGATGCAGGTGGGAGAGGCGGCAATGTCTGCAGGAACTAGGAGGGAGAAAGCAGACCGCTGAGTCCGCAGTCCTGGGCAGAGAAAACCATGTTTGATGTAACATTCTTTAGTATTTTATTCTGAGTGTATACAAATATGAAATTTTAGAGATAGAATTTATTAGGGAAAAAAAAAAGAATCATTCCTAAAGCAAAGAAAAAATAAATTATTGCTCATCCCAACAGGAAAGAGCTCTTTTTCATCTTCCATCAAAATTCAGTCCACCACTACACCTTATATAAGCAAGTGCATTATAGTTTATTATCCCAAAATGTTTGTTTTGGTACTGTTAAAACAGCTTTGTATTCAGCTGAGACCAAAAGAGTGCAAATTCCTTCATGCCCTTAGGCACCTATGTGTAAGAATGTTATTTAAAACGAAAAGCAAACAAATGGCAAAGCCCAGAGTAGACCAGGGGAGGGAGGGGCCGAGTCTCGGGGACACAGACCTGCTTGGTGGAGCTGTGGGCTGGGGTCCGGATCCAGTGAGTAGTTCAGTGCCGATTGCTGAGGTGAAGCCCAGGGGGAGACGCCATTGATTTGGGAATCAGATTCAGGCTGGAACCACATTCAGAGGTTAGCACAGAGGAAGGATTCAAACAACTATTAAAGACAACATTTCCGTTTCTAACTTCCCCTCCCTGACCTTGGATAAATGAATCACAAAGGGCCCTTTGCCCTCAGACATTTTCAAATACATTTTAGCATCGATTGGGTGGATTCACCAGTATTCACCGAAGGACCAAGCGGCCCTTTCCTTCTGGTTTGGGCACCTTGAAGAACTCACTTGGTTATATGGCAAGATTTATGTATCAATGTCAGTTTCATCCATTAATTGTTCTATGATTTTTATGTCAACCAAGTGAATTTAGAAACATGTTCCATTCATCTTTAAAAAGTTAGCACTGCTTCTCATACAGTAAATTTATTCAATTTCAAAATCAGCTCATTTATTATTTATTTATTAAATCAATATTTAAGGGCAATACTGGAGAGTGGTTAAAAGCATGATTTTGGATTCAGCTGCTTAGAACTCGGTTATCAGAGCTGTGTAATTCTGAGCAAATTCTGCAACTGTCTGTGACCTGGATTCTTCATTTATAAAGTAGGGGTGGTGATAAGAGGGCCTGTGTCAGAGGGTTTTGTGAGGGAGGCGACCCATTAGTATTCCTAAAGCGATCAGAACAGGATCTGACACCTAATACATATTTCACAAAGGCACAGAGTTTGAAATGGCGATGGATACACTGAAAAGCACACAGTCGAATCAGAAAAGCGTGCTCCACTGTGTGGGGAATGCAGAAGTTACCATGCTTCCGATGCTGCTTTTCCCATTAAATCCATATTAGCTGGAGCCTGGCACTTCCGCTAGATTTTACTATCAGTGTTGAATTTTCCATCAACTTCTGGCATTCGTGCTAAGTCATTAAGAACAGTTAAGAGCCCTACAGTCTGGAATATACAGAGCCATTTAGATTTCCGATATCTCTTAAAGCATTCCTGTGCAATCTGAAGGTGCAGCGGCCATTAGACAGCTCTGTCTGCGGCGGGGAGGAGGGGAAGGGTGAGCAAAGAGCCTCCGTCTCTCTAAGAGCATCAAGCAGGCCACGGCAAACAAAGTTTTCAAGCACAGCTTTCTTCCACAACAATGCGACCTAGGTACTGGTTTGCATTAACACTAATCCTTCATATTCTAAATAAGAGATTTCAAGAGAAAAGCCATCCCTCACCCAGGCACCGCTTGGAAACGTCAAATTCACAATACTAACAACATAGCTTTCCCAACGCACAGGAGTGGCACCAGGGTCAAAACCAAACAATCCAGAGGACTTGGAGAGAGCCAGGCAGGCTTTGGGGGAACAATTACTTATTTTCGAATGACGCACAATTCTAAAGTATACCTTCCCCAAACCGTCTCACGCAGTCTGAAACACTGACAGACCTATAGAAAGTAAATGGCCAAAATACAAGGAGTGATCTGTGGCTCACTGTGTAGGTAATGCAAAAATTACAGTGTTTTGAATGATTCTGACAAGTTAAAAGATACCGATAGCAATGATGAAAAGACAGTTTTTCTAAAATTTGAGAAAAATCGCTGGAGAGAAAGTTGTTTCTACTTTTGATTCAAGAGATCATTTCTGGAGAAAGGCATTACTGTTCACTGCCTCGGGGCCCCACACTACACACAGGCCAGAGAAAGAGGCAGAAGATGACATGAATGTTGATGTCAGGGATTCTTCAAGAGAGAGAAGTTGCAGGCCCATTTGCTAGGATTCTACACAATAAGCACCTGCCACAAAGGCATCTTCCCTGCTAGTTCTGACATGATTCTTAGTCTCTAACTTTTAGATGTAATCAGGTACTTAATTCTCTGTAATGTGTTTTATCTTTACAGATGATACTATCTTGCTATATATCATTTTGTTTTGGTCCCTAACAAGACTGCAGGGACCAAAAAGGCAGAAATTCTATCTGATGCTTCTCTCATATCTTAAAGAACAGTGTTTTTCATAATTGTAGGCTATTACCCATTGATGAGTTATAAAATTGATTTGGTAGGTCCTGATCAGCACTAAGAAAGATAGAAAAAATGGGATGAAGGGAGGGAGGGAGAAGCAGAGGAACAGAGAAAGGAGAGAAGGAAAGAAGGAAGAAAGGGAGGAAGAAAGAAAGAAGGGAAAAATAGAAAATAAGAGACAGCATTTCTTTATAACAGCAATTAGTATTTGTATTCCTCATACATGTAAGGAAAGAAGGAAGAAAGGGAGGAAGAAAGAAAGAAGGGAAAAATAGAAAATAAGAGACAGCATTTCTTTATAACAGCAATTAGTATTTGTATTCCTCATACATGTAAGCATTCATCATAATGCAAATTGTATTTTTTTATCGTCAAGAAACTTTGCAAACAACTGCCATAAAACATGGTGCCATGTTAGGAAATAATAGCTCCAAATTAATAAACATCTGTTACTTAATTTCTTGAACACGGCTCATCGGAAGGAGGCTTTAACACAAAGGGTTCAGGTCACTTCCTTTCCCTTAATCTCCACAGATGTTTCCCAAACATAATTTATGCAGATGTATGTTATAGGATCTTTTCCCTTAAACTATGCAGAGCTGAGATAGATTTCAGTGTTTAAGAAGAATGGGCAATTCCATCTTAAGCTGGGGAAACATATTTTTTGGTGGCAGTGAGGATTTAATGCTTATAATATTTGAGGAGGTACTTCTAAGCCAGTTTACCTGTGGAGGTGAGAAACCGGAAGTGAACCCCTCTACTGACCCTGGGACCCAGCCCCTGGGGGATGGGCCTGGGGCGGGCAGCGTGGGGAGGGGCGATGCCACGTCCTGCACACTCTACCTGCTCCAGCAGCTGCCGAAGTCGGTGGAGCTGAGACTCCAGCTGCTTATTGTGATCTTCTAAAATCTGCATCCTAGCCTCCAGCCGGCCTTTGTGCTGCCTGAGGAGTTTAGCTTCTGCTATGAGTTCTGAATCCTCAGACGTGTGATGAGGAGAAACAATGGAGTCTGGAGGGGAGCCGACAGGGAGGCCCCTTCTCAGGTGCTGCTCTTTCAGCTGCTCATATTCCACCTGCAGATTTCTAGTGCAGAGAAGGGAAAACTGGAATTAGCGTTGTGTGCATCACTGTCTCTCCAAAACTATCCCTGAGCCTCAGTGTCGCCCATGCTATGTGTTTCCTCATAGGTAAAAACATTTCTAACAATGAGAGAAGCAAGCATGAATAAAACTGCAGCTGCAAATAAGCAAGCGTTCTAACAGACATCACTCCTGAACCCTGAAATGTAGCTGTCAGCTGCAGCCAGTAGCCCAGCATGTTAGTGTCCTCCGAAACTCTGCCTCCACTGCACTTCCTGGACGGTGGTCCTGAAAGAGAATGGGGAAGGGCCACGTGGAAGTGCATATGAAAGAATCCTCCATCAGAAGTTTTCCCAGGGTGACACAGGGGAAACCTCCTCTCCCAGGTCTAGCACACCTTTGTTCTTCCTCCAGGTCAGCAATGATCCTCTCCAGTTCTCCGCGTTCTTCCCTTTCTACTGACTTCAGGATCTGAGCTGGACTCTGGGGCTGGCTCACCGGGGACTCCCCTCCGAGTGTCTGGCAGTACTGCTGGATGAGGGCATGCTCGTCCTCCCTGGGGAGACAAAGGAGACACATGCAAAGGCTCACATCTGGACGTGGATGTCTCTGGACATAAGAGAAATAGAAACAATGATGGTCAGACAGCTGCTGGGCCAAGCCTGCCTTAAAACTCCGTGTCCCTGTAACAATGCCAAAAAAGTAGGCTCAAAGGCTGTTAACCAAAAGTAAACTGCTATACACGGAGTGTTTGTTTCCCCTTCCCCATATTCCTTTGTTGAAACCTAATCCCCAGTATAATGGTGTGTGGAGGTAGGGCTTTTGGGAGGTGATTAGGTCATGAGGGTGGAGCCTCCAAGAATAGGATTAGTGTCCTTATAAAAGAGACCCCTGAGAGCTTGCTTCCTCCTTTTGCCATAAGAGGGAACTGAAAGATGAACCAGGAAAGGGGGGGGGGGTCCTTATCAGATACCAAATCTGCTGGCTCCTTGATCTTGGATTTCCCAGCCTCCAGAACTAGGAAAAATAAATGTTTGTCATTTATAAGCTGCCCAGTTTATAGTATTTTGTTAAAACAGTTCCAATCAACTAGTTGATCTCACTGTCTTTAGCATGTGGTTAACAGCAATTCTGTAATGCTTTGTAACCCAAGAGATGGTAGAAGATAATCCTTTTATTTATTTTATTTATTTCATGTAAATAACTTGGCACAAATTATAATTGTAGATCTTTATAAAATAGCTACAGATATTTTACTTAATGTTATTGACACATCATTTATAGGATCAACCATTCTCCTTTAAACAAGAAACTACATTTAATTCACTTGGGTTCTCCCACTTTTCTAACCACTTTTATAATGAACTAGACATATTAATAATGTGGTCAAACCTAAAGACTGACAGAAACAGAAGCATAACAAAGCAAACGTGTTTATGGGAAGGAAATGCTTATCAGCAAGCCTGGAATCCCTTCCCTTCTTTTACCAGAGATCCAGGCAGATCTTGTAAATGTGCAAACGACAGACCTCCTAGCTAATGCTAGCAGCAGAATCCTGCTATAGAATACCATTAGCAGACTGGACTTGGTCTGTTTTGATGGCTTTTGGTAAACAAATCTTGGAATCTATGGATTTATATAGGATATGGCTTCAGATAAACATCTAGTAAGTTATACAGCTATCAAAGGATAAAATGGAGCCAACCCATGCTGAACCAGCTCCCTTCTGTGTAAGTGATATGACTGCAAATATCCCTTGGAGACCTCATCTGTCACACTGGGGTCAGAGCACATCCTAATGCAGCCAGAAGGAACCTACTGGTGCGGGCAGTTCTGGACCTTTTGCTGAAGCCCTGGAGCTGATGAGCAATGCTTGATACTGGGTGAGGTCTCTGATTCTGTGAGTTGTGAATGAAAAATATTGCAAACCATATCAGTAAACAAAGAATGCTGAAACCATCAAGTCATCAGTGGCTGCCGACACCCCCCAGTGAAGATAAGCCTGCAGCCCAGCCTCTGCAGCCACTCACAATGGTGCACTCTGAGGGCACTCAGAATAATAAAGGACAGGATACTGGCCCTAGATAGCTAGAAGCTTGTCAAAAGAATGAATTCAATGAGCCCAAATGTTTGCTTCCTCCCATACATGGAAAAGCACTAGATTCTTTAACTTGAGATGCCTGGTTTTCTTTAGATAACAAGTAATCTTTTATTGTTCCAACCACCTGGCCTTTGTTGTAAAGCCCCTATGTATCCTAGCTCCTCCCCTACCTCTTCGGAGCAGTCCCCCAGAGCCATCTGAGAGGCTGTCATCCCAGCTCGAGTCCTCCTGCCAAATAAAATATAACTCTCAACTTTTAGGCTGCACATTTATTTCGGTTGCCAGAGTCTAATTTGAAAATCCAAACCTGTATTATCACCATTTACTCTGATAAAGAGGAGACATGAAATTGCATCTGAGAAGTAGTGAATTCTTAGAAAAGGCGTGTCCTGTGCATTGAGATCAGAGCAGTATGAAGAAGTAAATGCAAATAATGAGTGTTCGGCCTGCAAAACAGCCAAAGCAAAGGTTCAAATGAGCCACCTGTTGATTTATTTTGCTTCCTTTATCAGCAAACCTACCTAACCTCAGAAGAAGGAGGAGCAGGACTCTTACAACTGGAAGAGTTAGAAACTGGAAATAAGACACTGATGCGAAGAACTGAAATAAACTGTGGAACCATTCTTTGATTACTGGTCCTGCAAAAATGTGGTATCACTGTGAGATAAACAAGGGAGACTCTGGAAGAATTTCAGGCTTGCTCCTAAATTTAGAAGGATGGCAGTAAGAGAAGAGAATGGGTCCTGCATCACTGCAGAGCAGCAGTGCTTGAAAGCATGAACCCAGAGCTCCTAGGATGCCCATGTAGTGAAATCAAACAGAAACCTGGCAAGGAGGTCTGTGCCTGTGTGTTTGGAGGTAGGGGAGGGTATTTTCCTGATAGGGAATAAATGGCCAATACCCTAAGCCGAACTGCATTATGAAGGAGCAGAGAAGGCTATGAGGCTAATGCATCAACACCACGGGGACAATACTTAGCTGCTAAGGATGACAAGACTCACTTCACCCGGTTTAAATGAAGAGAGAGGCCATAATAAGAGAAGACAAAAAGTACAGATCTAATATATGGACAGGACAATGGACAAAGTATAAAGATACAGAGGGTATAAAGTAGGTAATAAAATAAAAAATAAAGTAAAAGCAAAGGAAGAGTACAGCAGAACATTAGTAAATATTTCTCAGGCTGAAAAAGACGAGTATAGAAACTAAAAAGACTGAGTACCCAAAAAAGAAATAATAACAAAAGAAGAATGTTCATATACATCCCAGTGAAATTTGTATCTATTCAGGATAAAGCATCACAAGCAGTCAGCCAGAAATGAAAACAAAACAGTAAATCATTTGCAAAGAAAGAAAAAAGGGTTAGCCTCCTACTCTCCATAATAGTCAAATGTCCAAAGACAATGGACAATGTGTAGAGTCCCAGCCTAGCCATTCAGGACCAGCCAGGTCACATAAACGTACAGTAAAACGCTTTGTCAATAGAGCAAAACAAAGAGCAAGGATGATGCAAAACAGGAAACAAAAGTAGACAGTGATCTCAGATACTGCGATAAATAAGAGGTAAACTGATTCTCATATTGGTTAAAAAAATAATTAGATGATTCTTATGAATAATTCACCTCAAGAAAATTAAAGACCAAAGTAAAAGTTAAACGAGGAGGAGGAGGAGAAGAAGAAGAAGGAGGAGGAGGAGGAGGAAGCGAAGGGGAAGTGGGGAGAGGAGGAGGAGGAGAAGGAGAACTACAAAGAAGAATTAAAGGAAAGCTTGGGTCCTGTAAGCTCCCTGGCAGATCTATGACTGGATCACAGGCCCCCCCCACAGAGCCCCTTCCATATCACAAGCACCATGAGACCATTTATGCCCTTAGAACACTTACGCCAGTGGGCACTTGACCTCAGGAATTATACTTAGTGCTTAATATTAACAGCAACTAAATACTTGTTTTAAGTATTTTGGGAGTATCCACAGTGAAACAAATATATACACAAAAGAGTCAAAATTAGATTTGAGATGCATCCCATTGCCAACATGTATACAGATTCATTTCTTTTGGGAACCTGATGGGGCAGTTAACATTATTTTTACTTTTAATATAATTATCATCATGTCCTCTATCATTACGTTCTTTCAGTAAGGTATCTGGAAGGAAATTAAGGCAATTTTTACAAAGATAAGAATTTAAATATAATTTGTATATAACATATAATTTTAGTCTTAAGTGGTTTTCACAGACTATTGGGATAAAAGTTAAATATGAAAATAGATACATTCTAGTTCTTAATTATATATAATGAAGACCAAGAGCACACTCTTTAAATGCAGACAGTCATGAGGTACCATATTAAGGTCATTTAACATCAATAGTGTGCCCAGTGCTAAAACAGAAAATGTCACCAAAATATAGGTCCGCATCAATGAAATACCATTAGATGGAATGTAATTATACCATATTTAAGTCATGAATAGTAAACACTATCCAGATTACAAAATCAGTACATAGCCAATGAAAAAAGAATTGTGATTCATACAATGACCTTTTGAAAACAGGCACAATATAAATAAAAATAACAGTAATTTCCTTCCTTTAAAGGTTTGTTTTGTTCCAGGCTTCAGAGCTGCCAACAGCAAAGTGAGTGCAAACCAGGCCAGCCTCCCTCCCCCAGCCCCCGCCCAATTTGATCCTTCCACATAAAACGGTGTCACTCAAGGGCACGCTGCAGATGGAGTGAGGCATCCTGATGGCAGGAACTAAGACTATCCTGGGTCCTGTCTCTTTCTCAGACATGGTTGCTCAATTCCTCCTTGAAAGAAAATTAGTATCCTTAAAGTTAACGCCCTTTTAAATTGTCCAGAGTCAGATTTCCAGGGGAAAAGGGAGTACTGGCAATTGGGTTTATTTAGGGGTAAAAAGCCTTGAGACTGATTCATATCCAGGCCGGGGAGGCAGCAGCCCATGATGCATGGAGCTGCAACAAATTAACCGGTTCACAGAAGGTGAGCGCTGTGAGGAGGCAAGAAATTGGCTCATACACTAATTTACGGGACAGAGAAAGGCTCACACTGCAGGGTAGGATGGTTGCTTCTGAAGATACAAATGAATAAAAGGGTCTTGGGTAATTAAGAGAGAATTACAAGTTAAACTCAAAATTTGTACCTCAAAGAGTAAGGCTATATTATTGCCTATGGTGGAGATGACCCAAAACCAAATTTAGGAGATTGAGCCAGCAAACGTTGAATTTACAAAATCTTCTTGTTAGGTGTGGACTGTGAAGCTGGGGCATGGATGGACATGGGAAGAATGGGGATAAGGACAGTGATGGCCTCCAGGAGGACTGGAAAGATCTGCAGATGCTCTGACCCTCCCACCACCCCCACTGCAGTGCTCCCTTGGGGGAAGGCCTCCCTTCCCGGAGCGGCTGAGGCAGCACAGTGAGGGTGGGTCGGGGTGGTCTGGATGTCCATGCCTACAGCCAGGCTGCCTAAGTCCGAACCCTAGCCCCATCACTTACTGACTGCAAGACCCCTGGCAAGCTATATCACCTTGCAGGGTCTCAACTTCCTCATCTGTAAAATGGTGGAACAAGAGTATCATCTCAAAGGGTTCTGTGAAGATTAAACAAGTGAAGATGGGCAGAGGGCTTAGAACGAGCGTGGCTCTTAAGATGCTCTATACCAAGGAAGAGATGGGGCTGTTTTTGCACCATCATCATCATCATTATCATTATTCAGGAGAAGCTGAATAATATTTTTACGCCTCAGCTCAGAATATACAAAAACCTCAACTCAAGAAGGCCTGGGGGTAAGGTGGAGAATTTAAGAAAGAAAAATGACAAAAATTATTTTGGAAGTCTGTTAAAATGCCTTTTTTTTTTTTCTTTTTTTCGCTTAAGGCACTTTGAGTTGGTTTTTTAATCTTTCCCAAGAACAGCCATAAAAATTGCAAATACTTTGATGTTGATTTGTCTCAAGACAGACCTGAGTGTAAAACAAAAAGAGCCATGATTGCCTTGAAAAGCCACCGACCCTTCATCCAGAAGCCAGCAATCCTGTTAGGTGGCCCTGGAAACTGTCATCTGTTATCTCCGGGGACTGTATCATGACCCTCCGGGTGCTGGGGCCTTAGGAAACGTCCAGGAAAAGGCCAGGTGTTAGAATATATTGCACACATATCTCCTGCTATGACAATAAGGAACAGATAAGCTTTGATCCACGCCGGAAGCAAAGAAGGATCACACTGTGTCTTTCTAAGAGAGTGAGCATTTCTTCCTGTAGCCTGTGATCCAAGATGCTAAATTATAAGATGAGGAAATTGCTCTCGTAAATCATGAGGAGCCCAAAGGAGATAATCATCATCCTCACTGAGATCATCGACCCACTGGGAGAAAAGGGGTTTATTACAGTAATACTTACTCACTTTGTCAAGTCAATAGTACAGATTTAAATGAAAATATTTTAAAAGTAAATATTATACATTTAAGGGAGAAAAGGTGACCATTTCATGTTAAACCGCTGGATTTTAGGTCCAGAGTAGGGCTTCAATGGTTGAGTCCCTGTTAGCATTCTCACCTGCACGGCAGAACCCTTGCACGTTATGGGAAAAGAACCCCAGAATTCTCAGTAGTTCAAACTGTGAAAGAGCAAAGAACTGCCAGATTGGCTTTATCGAAATAAGATTTACTAACACATTCATTAAGAAAATATTAATACACCAGTAACTGGAAAACAATTTCTCTTTAGTGGTTACATGTTCTTACACTATTAATTTAACCTCATATAGAGGAGAGTTTGTTTCCTTGCCTTTTCCGGCACCTAGAGGCCACCTGCATTCCTTCATTTTCAAAGCCAGCAGAGTAGTGTCTGTAAAATCTCTTTATGTCTGACCTCTGCTTCCACAGTTACCTCTCCTGTGTTACCTCTGACTCTCCTCCCTCTTACAAAGACCCTTGTGATAACATCAGGCCCACTCCATCGCAAGATCCTTGATTCAATCACACGGGCAAAGTCCCCTTTGCCACGTAAAGTGACACATTCACAGGTTTCAGGGATTAGGATGTGGACTTCTTTGGGGGCCCATTATTCTGCCTCCTACAGTATGCCCTCGCCATGTTGTGCCCCTGTGGGAGCACTTATCTCCTCTAGTCTGTAAGATTCGTGAAGACAGGATCTACCTCTGCAGACCTTTACAGCACTGGGTGCGTGGCCGCGGCGTGCTGCTCAATGTTTAACAGCAAGCTCTCTAAAAGATAAGTAAATTAAAAGGCCCTGATGTGAAGCATTTTAAATTTTTACGGCTTAAAATACTTTCATCAAGGCCAAATTAAGCTAGTGACTTGACTAAACGTGGAGCTGGGAAAAGATACACAGTTACACACCACCTGACACCCCCAAGAACATACATAGCAATAAAATATAAGGAAAATAATTAGGACCTGATGAGTTTTGAGTCTTACTTTTGTTTTTATTTTAATCTAAGCTATTGAATTGCAAAGTGCACACAAACAAGTTTCTAACAATAGCTCTGTTTAACCAACAGTTTACAAACTTCTGGCAGATTTACCAACCAGCTCTCACAGTTGGCTCCAGCACACCACTGCAAGGTAGGGATGCAGTAAATATTTGCTGGATGGGTGAATGAGTTAACGTATCTACTGACAGTATATTAAGATGTATTCAGCTGTTAATCATCTGATTGTTTTTTCTTTTCTCAGACATTAGTGCTAAATTTGAAAATAGTGTTTATTCTGATTTGAAGATAGGACATATTAAATTTGAGCACTGCTTTTACTCTGTTCACACAAGGTATGACAAACACATTTTAAAGAATTTAAATTTGGTTTTAATTATTTAAAAATTTGGTTTTAATGATCATTTTTTGACTTTGTTTAATTTTTTAGCTATTTGCCAAACTTGGTGGACATTATGTTGATTTAGGATGCTCAAGATACTCAGCTACTTTATATGAATTACATACTAGGAGATTAAATATGAAACAAACATGATGAATATGCTATTATCTTGGTTTGGGAATTGTTCCAAACTCACAGTACATTAATAATAATGTACAAATCACTACTACATTGTTATAAACTATTAACATGCTAATCTTTGAAATTTAAAATTGAAGAATCTCCTGAAAACTTTTCTTGATAAGCTTAATGATAATAAAACAATTTTTTAAAATATTGACAAGGAAATATTCTATATTAGACTGCTGAAGGTATTTCAACTTGGCTCTCTCCATGGTCTTTTTTAGTTTAAAACACCTAAGTGCTATAACATTCCTGGCTACTTGACAGCTTCCCACCAGATCCAAACCACAATGAAGCTCTGTGAGTCAAGTAAACTCAACACTACTGAAATCTTTTTAGGCATCATTTAGAATTTAAAATGTTAATTTCAAGGTGGTAGAGGGTGGGAAAAGTTTTAAAAGCAAGATGTTACACAACAGAGGGAGGATCAGAGATAAAATATCTGCCTAGAAAGGTTTTTAAAAAGTACTCTGAAGTTCATGAGGCTTTTCCTGGTTGCTAATAAAATACAATATTGGCAGAGGAGTTAACACTTTTCAATGAAGGGTGGGGAGTATATATGTGCCCACAAGTGTGTGGGTCATAACTGCCAAGTGGCAGGGATTACGGAGAAAACGGGGGCACATGGAAGGAAAAGGATTTCATAGCAGGGCACATATTCTGTGGAACTACATTTGTTAAATTAACACAAACTATGAGACAAATGGAATGAAGATCTACACCTGTATTTATAAATAAGACAATCTGATTTTTCAGAGGTAGATTAGTTGCCAAACGTAGGGTTTTTTTCATTAACTTGTATGAAACTAAATAAATAAACATATCCAAATTATACTATTATGGCTTGAAAGCATAAAATCTATGCAGGCATTTTTATAACCACACTTACCAATTTTGATTGGGATCAAAATTCACAGCCACAATCAATGTAGATTATTTCCGACAGCCACAGAACTAGAACCAGGCGCCCCAGTCATCACTCATTTCATGATTTACTTACACGCTTCCTGTGGTAGAGCTGCTGTCCGTGAGGAAAGACCCATTAGTCCGTTCCATTTGGGCCAGTCTGAGAAGTGGAAACAAGGCAGTTAGAGAACGTGGCCACACAGGGCAGAGTCAACTGGAGGTGCATCCGCAGTCTTTCCTAAACTGTCCTAATTCTCACAAAATACAGAATGGTCAAAATCCCCTCACAGGACTGCAATCAAAACAACATCTAATGTCAAGTTATACTTCTATCATCACTGCCTTACCAAGGGATCGTCTCCTATATTATGTTAAAATATATAGGTTATATATCATGTTATACAGTCTCCTAATAGACCTAGACTTCTAAAAGTCTACCAGATCCTAAGCCAGTCTTCATTTGTACACAAGTCTGACTATGTCCCTCTCACGTGGAAAGACTTTCCTTGACTTCGTTTATCTAAGGACAGAACCCTACTCCTTAGGAAGTGGGCTCCTCATTATCTGGCTTCGGTTTCTGCCCCTTCACTCCTTCTTGTCCTTTCCCCTTTCTCCACCTGCAATCCTTTAAATAAACTATGTTCTTTCCTAGTTCAATGCTTTTGAGTATGTTTTTCCATTAATCCAACCTTGGCTTTTCCCCAAAATTTGATGTGGCCAAGACTCAGTTCAAATGTTACTGTTTTTATTGCTTAAACTAACCTTTAAAGGCGTAACTAGTTACTAGTATCATCAATACTTGGTATATACTTTTTTTTTTCCCTGAGAATTTGTACACATCAATACCAGCATATGCTTTATATTGTTTGGGAACTCTAAAATAAACCCCTATAATAAAGAATTAGCATAAATTTAATTACATAATGTAATTCATACATGCACCATCTCCTGAGAACACTTTCAATCCCTATTTTCATTCACTGAAACTGGGTTACATTCTCTAAATCCTGCTTGCACAGTGTCTGGATTCTCATGAGCTCAGTAATCACATCCTATGGAGATTTACTCCAAAGGATGTGTAGCAGGTGTTTGGTAAAGTGCAAATTACAATTTGGAAAGCTGAAAGCCCAGACTTCAAACATCATGACTCCTGCAAAACGACATTCCTTAAATCAAGGCATGTTAATGACAGAAGATTAATACAGAAAGAGAGACATTCTGAGCAGTGGAGCAGGAGAGGGCTCGTCCCAGAGTTTCTTACCGAGTAGCATACTGTTCTATTCTTGAATGGGTATCATCATGAAACAGCTGAGGAGACTGTGAGGGGCTATAAAAGAGAAAGCAAATAAACAGTTTTATGCCCAAATATTTATCGATGTTACGATTAGGAATGTTAGCTTAGTTACATAATGAATTTGCCATGCAAACAAACCACTAGGATTGTTACCCAGGAGGCAGAACTATTATTTTAGAACAGGAGTTTAGTAATCACCGCATGCTAATAAAACTGATCAGAACATCCGCCTTGTGCATATGGAGCTGTGAATACTCACTCATAGTGCTCTGGCCACATACTGATGAGTGTGATAGGACTGCAAAGAGGGGAGAGGGAAACAAAAACCACAGAACAAACACTTTAGAGCAATTTAAGACAAAAGCAGCGGGCAGGGTGGGGTGGGGGACATTCTCAATTGTCCTCCACTCCTATGTTTGGTTGCCCTGAGGTCCACCATGAAGAAATCAAAAGTAACAGAAATGATTGTTTATTCTAGAGAAGATGCTGTATATTTAAGTGCCTGCCGGGGCCTTTTCACAGCTATTACAGGACATTTGTTATAGACAGCAAAGACATCTTTAAATAGTCTTACTGAAGAAAGAAACAGAATGCTATAAAATAGCTCAAAATTATGTAATAATTTTTAAAATACTGTTCCATAATATACTGAAGAGAGATGCAATCATATTTTTGTTTTTTGTGGAGAAGAACCTTGATCAGAAAGGTAACATTAATTACTCAAGACCACATTATATACTGATGGCAGAGTTGCAATAAAATGAGATTTCTCTGATTCTTTGCCCAATTTTAAATGTAAAATTCCAAACCCAGGTGTACACAGAGTATTGCAACCTCACAAATACACTGAAAAAAGATACAATCTAGGTACTCCTCTCTACACCCAGCCCAAAGTTTCACATTATCACTAGAACTGAAAGCAATTTTTCTGCATCACTATACACTTTCTTTAAATAAAATTTTATACAGAAGTCCAATCAATGAAAGTGAAGAAAAGAAACACGGTCTGCTTGAATCAGAGCTTGAGACTGGAACTTGATTTTTCCATATTCCTCCTAGTCCTGGAGGTGCCCTCCCACCTCACAGCACTGCCTAGAACTCCCCAAGCTTCCATGCAATACCGTTTGAAAACAGATGATCCTAATCGAAAGCTAGTTCAAATTCTAACCATTTTTTTTTTTTTTTGGCAGGGGGGCAGAGGGGGAGAAATACGGATGAATGTGGAAATTTAAAGTTCCAAAGAAAATCAGTTGTCTAATTGAATAAGTCTCCTGCAAAAGCTAATGCTGATTGAAACAAAGAGGAAGGAAAGTTTAAATTTTTCTAGATCTAGACCCACCTGATTCTCCTGTTTCTATAATAGATACATACTTAAGAAAAAGTTAATGATCTCATTATCTCCTACTGGGAAGCAAATGTTGATGTCTGCATAGCAAAGATTAAAAGAAAATGGAAAGTCATCTTCTTGAATGAAAACCTAAGACTCTTTGGACCTACTCTGAAAAACAGGCATTTATCCAGTCTGGGTTTGTCAGAACATCCAGTCTGTAGATAGACTTAATTATCCATGTGTAAAATGATACAACAACAATGAAACAACACAGTATTATTCAATAGTCTTTTTACATCACTACTGTTTATTAACTCTGAAATATGGATGTTAAATGTCAGGTAAATGATTTGCACTACACTTTCTAAAAAATAGTAACTGCTCGAGAGATTATTGCTAAAATTCAAGTGTACCGCAACATTGGCTGTGAGCTTGAAACATGAGAAAACTATGTATTTTTTCGTCTTAATCGAACTTGGAAAAGCTGTGTGGAACTGCTTGACTGGTTCCTGCAAAGTTAATTCAGTTAGCACGATAGTGATTCATTGAACTAAGATAAGAATGGCAGAGGCACTAAGCTACATTGAACCTTTCTCAAAAGAAGGTTTTTTATATATTGTGAAAATTTCTAAGGGAAAAAATAAAGATTAAAAAATCAAACTTTAGGCTTTATTGACTTCACAGTACTTTGATTTGTTGAAAAAAAAAAAGTTAAATGATAAGCTTTCTCATTTAATTCTACAAGAAAAACACAGGGTAGTATTTTCCCTGCATAGTTAGAATCTGTGATTAAAGGGGGTTAAAAGTAAAACCGATCTGCATGTTCGCCTACACTTCACAGTGCAGCCTATCCCTGCTTCCCAGAGTGGTGGCTGAACAGGGTGTTTTGGTTAATCACACACTAATAGGAAAGGACTCAGACTCTACTAAATACATTTAATAATGTATGAAACATCACTCAGACTTCCTTTGAAGAACGTAATGCCTCAAATTCTCAGCAGGCTGCTCCTTATGCTTCCCATCATTTTACCTTCTTAAGTCCAACTGTCCCAGAGCAGAGTAAGTGGTGACCCGCATGTTCTAGCATATAAACCTTCGGTGGCTCCCCACTGCTCTCAGGATAAACTCCAAACTCCTTGGCATGGCTGACGTGGCCCCCATTATCTGGTTCCTGCTTTTCTTGTCACTCTCCTTGCTTGTCACTGTTCCCTGCTTCCCATCCCAGTTTCCAAAACAATCTTGTCTTCTGGCTTTTTAAAATGTTTGCTTTGCCTGGAAACTCCCCCTCTCCTCCCCAGGCACCCAACACTGAGCGTTTGGCCCCATTAATCTTTCAGTTCTCAGGTTGGGTGTCACTTCCTCCCAGGCCAGTGCTCCCACAGCCATAATTACACTTACTGTGACTTGGTTCGTGCTACAGTAAGAACTTTAAAAACCATGAAACTCATCTATTCCACCTTAACCAACACCAGGGAGAGGTGTTTATTTGAGTCCGCCCAGTCTTCAGGGAAACCAACCTATCTTTTTAGCCAATACATCTCTCTCAGTTCTCAAATTACTTTGCCATTATTTGAGCTTATTTCTCAGGTTTATTTTCAGTGGTAACTCTTTCACTAAGCTCTACTCATTTATGTTGATTTATTTTTTTTAAAAATTGCATAAATTGTTACAAAATTAATTGAATAAACCTAGGCATGGTTTTGTTTACCTCCTTTTAATAATAACTCATTTTCTCCATAAATCCCTTCCACGCATGCATGTATGATTACTGGATGGAGGATAAGACACGTCATTTTTCAGAGGTGAAAGAGAAAGAAGCGAAAGAAAATTCTAATCAGCTTCATAAATAACTTCAACACATTTACCACTTCGCTGGTTTTTCTCCAGTCTTCTCCTCCCACAAATAGAAGAACAAACGAAATCAAACTTTTTACTACCCACTCACATAAATTGTTACACCAGAAGATTAAGTGGCCTTGTACTGGAAAGGGCTCAGTAGAAAAATGAACTATACTGACTCCAAGAATGCGTTCTAGGATTAAAAAAAGAAGAAAACCTGCCCACTGTATCCAGTAGCTCATAAATCTTTTCCAAAAAGGATCTTGTGGCATCTGATTTAATCTTATACTCCTTCTTTTCTTTCTCTTGTTTTCCTCTCACCGAAAACACTGGTAAATTCATGTTAGATGAAATGAAGCATCTTCAGAGTTACAGCCAAAAATCATAGCACACGATTATTTGGCACATTTTTCTGTTCTTTTTCAGTTAACTGAGTCACTCAGAATAGAATGATTGATGTCAGTGATTAGTTTGACACTGAAAGGTAAATTATCAAAATTGCTTAAAAGGAGTATAAAAGATCTATCTATCTGCAGGATTCATATGAAGGATGCAGGCATTTGGAACATAAAACGCCAATGGTTTATCAAAAGAGTGGAAGGCACATCACTAGTTCCAACGTCTCAGACTATCCTGTAAATAAAAGCTGTGTGTGATAATTCTATGCTCAGGCAGTTACTCCTAAGGTTATTTAGACCTGATACCAACAGAAGTACAATTTTGTCTTTATTAGAAGGTGTTCAGCATAGTCAGCCTATTTATTAGATACTAAAACAAATAAGAATGCATTATCTTATGACCTTTTGAAAAAAAGGGAAAAAACATACCCACAAGACAAAGAAGGGACCAAAAACTACCTTTCCTTATCGATTTTAAGTATTTGAATAGTGTCCTTCAAATTGAAATTGCTTCAGTAAAATTTCTTCTAAAGTAGATGGTGGAAAAAAATATCTGGGAGGCATATATCTTAGTTGCACGGAGTTCATATCAATGTTATCAAAAGTTGGTATTTTTTGGTATTTAAATGTAAATGTGGCATTTTGGGACCAATCTAGCTACACAGACAGCTGCATTATATTTCTTTCTGCAGGCAGACCTGTAACATTACCTACAGAGAGATAAATAAAGCTTACTATAAAGCTTGGTTGCTTTGAAAAAAAAAAATGTACATAAATGTAGCAAAGCCCCTGGTATACAAGGTTTTATATGGAAAAAATTTTGAACTAAATAGTCTATCCCTGTATTTTGACATCTTTGAGACATGGACTGCTAGGATAGAAAGGACTATTCCGACTCTCTGATGATCTCTCATTTATACAATAAAATGAACTATGAGTTTTGAAGGCTAAATGTTGACACATTTTTATACTTCTTACTACAATTTTCTCTACTGTGTCAGGTTAGAAAATGCCACCCTTCGGAGCTTCATTTTTATAGTCACTTGAGAAGGCATATTTCTGTAAATGGAACTTTACTGTTCTTTATGGCTAGCACTCTGGTGATGATTAGCAATAAAAGTTCATTTTCCACCAGATTCAAGCAAAAGAAAATTGCCTTGGCAGGCATATTTACGCTGATATTTTAAAAAGTGATTCAAAGACGTAAAATCATATTTAGTTTGATCTTGATATATAATTGTTTTGTAATTTAAAATTAGTCCCTGCATTTCTTCTGGCTCATTTAAAATTTTCTTTTTCTTTTCACTTCAGGGTATAAATTGTTATTCTTTGCTTTATAATCCCATAGTAATTTTGCTACTTGAAACTTTATTTATCTTTGTAAACTCAAATTATATACTTTTAAGAAATTTCATCTATTACATGTACTACAAGAAATAGTAAAAACATCCTACAAAGAGGGGAAAATGGAAAAGAAATAAAATGATGAAAAAGCATATAATACGACAATTTGCTTTAAGTTTTTTGTAAGAGTGAAAGAGATGACCAATGTGAAGTTGAGACATTAGTACGTATTTTTAAAGTTTAGGAACTTACGCAAAATTAAAACTGAAAATTTTGCTGTAACATTGTCAAAAGCAAATACTCAAAATTCATGTTGTGAAGATTGATTCCAAGTTGATTTTACCTCTTTTAAAATGAAATATTTTACAAAAACACAAATTCCTTTTGGTATCAGACAATTTCTCTTTTGTCACTAACATAATAAAAGACAGTATCGGTTATAAGAACACATACAAGTTTCATTATTAAAATTAAACTTACGTTTCTAAGTTGTCACCTTCAAGAACTGTCTGGACTGGCAGGTAGCCAAGCCGAGGATGTTTGGCAAAGTATTTCTTTGATCTGAACTTATTCTTCAGCACCTTTGTGAAGTCTCGTACATCTTCCCCAGACGTTGTCTATGAGGTTGAAAAAAATTACACTTTTGTCATTAAAATGGAAGGAGACAACTATCCACAATCAAATTGAAGCAGATGTAAACTGATGCAATTAAATGACAGCAGTTTCAGTAGCTTAATGTATTTCTGGAATAACACACAATGTCCTGAGAACACATGGCCATCAGCACTCATCATTAAATACATCCAGCAACTAGTCTATAATTTTTAATTTCCTGTTGAGAATAAACCATAGGAAGCTCATTCTCCCAATATCTTAACAACTGGGCCAAAAAGTAAAATTAGTTTTGGGCAATGTTATTGGTTGATTCCTTTCTCTAAAAAAGTTACAATTTGCTATTAAACATCTGGAGATAATGAAGTATTCTGGATATTATATGGTTTTAACTAAGGTGAATAAATGAAGGTGAACTACATATGTAGCCTGTACTGACTTCACAAGCCAGCATAAATCGTAGTCTGGACAAAAGAAAGTAATACATAAAGGGGAAAGAGGAGGGCCGCACTGGTGTGCTACAGTGCAAGGAATACCGTCAGATTCTTTGTTCTTTCCCAACCATGCAAACGTATAATTACTTGACATGGACTAAATTTCTAATGGCAATATAAAATGTTACATTTTTAGGCATTTCAAGATGATTAGTTAATAATCATTTAGGGTGAAGTGGGCTGAAATCTGCCTGAGCCTCCACCCTCCTCGTTCCTTTCCATGAACTGTTCTCTAAGCCCCAATTTTCTAATTCTTATCATCAATTCTAGTTTTTACTTGGAATGTGTTAAACAGACATCAAGGTTAGTCCTTCTTAAGATGTATTTAAAATACAAAACTGAGCTAAAACCTTGGTTGTCTGACTCATACTTGGCTTTCCTATCTATAATTAGACAGACCTCACTCCAATCTGTTTATGAAACAAAATCAGAGAACTTATTTATAATAACAAAGTGAGTGCCAAATACTTTGACTTACCCACTGCCTGCTCTCCCCAGCCCTTGCACCCTCCCCGGTCTGTCTTTTCCCTCATGACAACCATGCCCAGGTGTCATACAAACTTGTTTTGCAGATGGAAGGGAAAAGAATATAATTATTTTTTAAAACAACTAAATTCTGAGTCAACCCTTATGTAGTTTTGTTACTTTCTATTTGCTCCCATTTCACCTAAATATATCTTCTTCTAGTAAACAATTAAGGGAACTTTTAATTCTCTAAGCCTGCAGAGCACAGAGAAAACATAAATCAGCCCAAGCTATTTATACATCAATTTTTACCTTATTAAAAAATATATATACACAGCAAGCACAACCCATGTTATCATTAGGCCTTCCTATCAGACCCACAATGTCAAATCTTTTCCTGAATAACGAAGAATAAACTATAAAATACCTGCAATTATATAGATACAAACTGCCCAAAATGTAAAGTGTAGAAAATAAGCCATTAATGAAAAAAAAAAAGAATCCAAGACACTCTACAGAGGAAAAAAGGGTTGCTGTGAAATGATAGTTTGGGTTAAAATCTATAACCAGGCAGAACAGGAGAGAAAAGCAGAACACAGTTGGGAGTAAAGAAGGAAATATTTAGAGACATAATACCTGGGACAGAGAATAAAGCCAAAAGGACCTACTATAAAGGACATTTGGACCTTTAGCAATGGGTATCACAACTGCAGATCATTAAGGTTATAGGTATGTTTATCCTGAATGTTTTGGTAAAGAGAAGAAAAAAAAAAAAGGAAGAAGTTTTCCATGACAGAAATACAAAAAGAAGGCTCTTATGCAAGAATAAGCATTTATGACCCAATTTATTTCTAGGTCTGCTCTTAACACATTGTTAATATACAGGCAGCTAAGGAAGTAATGGCCCCCAGCTTTTACTTGGTCCATTTCCATCTGGCAATAAAAACATTTTTATTGGTCAGGCCAGTGGTTGTCAAGTCACATCCTGGTCTTTACCTCAGGCAGCCCTGAGTGTGCTGGGTGGGCAAGGCACCAGGCCACTTACCCAGCTGGCCTCAGCCAGGACAGTGTCCAATATGGTGCCTTTCAGTATATTCACGGCGTTGTGCAACCATCACTACTATCTCATTCTAGAACATTATCATCACCTCAAAAGGAAAGCCTGTGCCCATCAGCAGTCATTCCCACCTCCATTCCCACCCCTATCTTCTCCCTACAACCACTGATCTACCTTCTGTTTCTATGAATTTGTCTATCTGGACATTTCTTACAAATGGAATCATATAATACATGGTTCTTTGTGACTGGCTTCTTTCACCTGGCATAATGTTCTCCTAGCTTATCTATATTTGGATTTCAATGTGGTCTCTTGCTTGGGGGAAAAAAAAAACATCATTCAAAAGTACAAGTCCAATTGCACATCATACATTCTTTAGAGAAATACATTCAAAACATGGAAGAGCAAAGCAAAACCAATCAACCAACAAAAACCCTCTCTGTCTCACAAAAAGCATAGAAACAAAGCACCTACCTGCCTCCCAAAACATTACAGCAGGGGCTGAAATTAAATTAGAGTTTCTGCTAATGCTCCAACTGAGTATTTGGAAAAAATGAATGCATTCTCATACAGAGAATGCTTACTGAGGGGAAAAAAACTACCACCAACAGTTGTAATCTAAAGGCACCAAATTCACTAATAACATAATCTTTAGTGAAAAGTAACTCATCCCACAGGAGTGTGACTCTTCAGTTGGGACAGACCCAAGAAAATGAATTATGCCCATTTTCTCATCAAAAAAGTTAAAAGACAGTTGTACATATTTGGTCTGATTTGCTATCTAATGACAGGACCTAACATTTCTCAGTTCTAAGGTGCTGGAGCTACAGTTTGACAAAAAAAACAAAATAAAGGACCATCCATCTATCATAGTAAATATAATCAAAGTCAACTCCATCTTCTTTTTCTTTTTTAAGCAGTTAACTACTGATGTTATGATATGAAGATGAAATTGATGACTACTTATTACTATACAAATTATGCAATATTTTAAGTTATCCATGCATTCCTTGAAAGACCAGGTTTTCATTCATTGCTGTAAGAAAAGAAAGGAGACCAAAAGATTTTGTAGATCTCGTAAGATGACACAAGGGTAACATAGTGGCACAGAACTCTGCATCTTATAAATAGCTTTCCTTTAACCTCTTTTTACCATCAAGGATGGTAAGACTATCATCACTTGTTTGACTCATAAGGAAACATACTAAAGCTTTCAGGGATTTAGACCTACAATGTCAGTAAGGAGAGAGCTGCTCTTGCAAACCTGGGTCTTTTCAACACAGCAGCACTATGTCACTTCTCCAAGAAAATAAACAATTTTAAGTTTTGTAAGAAAAGAAGTCATAGTCAGTGACTAAAATATCTATTATTACATTCTGAATTTCCCCTTCATTTAAAATAAAGTACTGCTAAGATACCCTGTGGCTGATTTTTACAAAATTTATATTGAAGCGTCACTTTGTAACTTCTAAACTGCACATAAAAGACATGTTTGTTGTAAGTACAATTAGAAAAAAATACAAAAGAAAGAGAAAAAAGAGAAACGTTAAAATTGCCTCCTCTTCTGCCACCCAGGGATAACCACTCTTAAAATGTTTGTGACCGGACTGATTTATTTTTAAACTCTTTTTATTGTAAAATAAAACACAGATATATAAAACTATAGACAACAAATACATGGTTTAGTACATTATTATACAGTGAATACCATCCAGTCAGGAAACTGAACTTTGTTGGACATTTCAAAAGCCTCCTGTCATTCCATTCCAGCCTCTATTCCAGTCATATTCTGCCCCCACGTCCATAAAACCATTATCCTCATTTTTATAAGTAATAATAACTTCCTTATGTTTTAAAAATAGTTCATTGTCTGTCCTTAGATACTACAGTTTAGTCTAGCTCATTTAAAAAATCAGATAGAGGGGAGGGTATAACTCAGTGGTAGAGTGTGTGCTTAGCATGCACAAGATCCTGGGTTCAATCTCCAGTAACCTCCATTACATAAATTAAAAAAAAAAATCTGATATATCTTAAAACACTTTTAATCTACCAGGTTTCCTCTCCACACTTGCCATCTCCTTACAATTTAACTGTTGGAAAACTCAGGCAATTCGAACTGTAGAGTTTCCTAGGGTCTGGATTTTGCTGGTTGAATATTTTTGGCACAGTTCAGCATGTTCCTTTGGATATTCCGCAAATTGGCAGCTGGATCCGAAAAATGAAAGAGACTCAGGTTTGCTCTTTCGGCAAGATTATGGTGGTGTTTAGTAGGATTTAGGAGGCACGTGATCCTAGCAGCTGTCATGCTAAATGCCTATGCTCATCCAAAGGGAGCTTCAGAATTCGGATATTACATCATTCATTTTTAGTTGAAACAGTTTTTTAAAGATACTCCCCTCATCTATTTATTCAATCGGTAGGACAGTTCATTCAGGAAAGGCAAGATTACAGGTCTTATTTTTCTCTTTTATTGACCAGTTTTCCCTGTAATGAACTGGTTTCCTGTCATTTTCCAAAGGTGACCAATTTTTAATTTATTTTAAAATATCATTATGAATTCATAGATTAACATAGTCGATGGGTTTTGATCTACTGCAATTACAGTTGATCCTTGAACAACATGGGTTTGAACTACACAGGCCCACTTATACACGGATTTTTTTCACTAAGTACATACTATAGCACTACACAAACCGAGGATATGAAGGGCCCACTGCAAAGAGAACTTACAAACATGGAATTTCCACTAGCCAGAGGGTTGGCGCTCCTAGCCCCTGAGTTGTTCCAGGGTCAAATATATTACCATTATTGACGATCAAACTGTCCCCCATTTTTGGCCAGCTGGAACCTCTTCCTGGTTGTTGCATCTAGTTTAAGTTCTCCAGATAACAAAATATCCAGCGCTCTCCATCAGTCCTACGATGCTGTTTCTCTAGTTACTTTGGCTGTCTGAAGCCTGGTCTCTAGTAAATTCCTCAAGAAGTGCTGATTGGACCAATATTACCTGAGATCTTACATGTTGATGACAGATTCCCTGTGCTCTTTGCTAGTTACTAGACAGTTGGTTTTCTGGATATGAAATCTTCGGCTCATATGTTTTTCCCTTGAGTTTCTTAAATATGTTCCTCTATCTTCTTTTGGTATAAAGCATTGCTGTTGAAAAGTCTTATGGTTATTTAATTTTCTTTCCTTTTTTAGTCATGTTTTTCCCTTTTGTTTAAATGATCAAAGGATTTTTTTTCTTTTTAAAGTCTAGTAATTTTACCAGAATATACCACTCTGTTGGTCCTTTTGAATTAGTGTTCTCAGCCATAATATACTCTTTCAGTATAAAGTTTCACTTTTTCCTTCTTTTTCTTCCTTCCTTCCTTTCTCTTTCTTTCTTTCTTTCTTTCTTTCTTTCTTTCTTTCTTTCTTTCTTTCTTTCTTTCTTTCTTTCTTCCTTCCTTCCTTCCTTCCTTCCTTCCTTCCTTCCTTCCTTCCTTCCTTCCTTTCTTTCTTTCTTTCTTTCTTTCTTTCTTTCTTTCTCTTTTTCTTCCTTCCTTCCTTCCTTCCCTTTCTTTCCTTCCTTCCCTCCTTCCTCTTTTTTTTCTTTTCTGGTGGAGGAGGAAAGGTTTTCTTTGAAAAAATTTTCTTGAAGTAGAACTGGTTAGTTTTCCTTTTTTAAAAAAAAATTATTTCTAGTCTTTGTTCCATCTCACCATAGGTTTCTTCTTCAGGGATACTTATTATCCATACTTTCAATCTTTTTCTTCTTCTTCTTCTTTTTTTTTTTTTTTTTTGGCCTTTTTTCAATATTTGTCATTTCCCCTTACCCCTTATAATGCTTTCTTCACCTCTTTTTGAGTTTTCAAGTTTGCCTCTTATTCATCTTCTATTTCTTTTATGACTAAAATGAATTAGTCTTAATTTCTAGAATTATTTTTCTTTTATTTCTAATTCTTTCCTGAGTTCTGTCACCCCAAATTATGACAAAGGGGTATCTTGATTAAAGTTACTTGAGAAACAGCCAGTGCAAAAAGAACACTGTGACCCTCCTCCTTGTCCCCCTGAAAGCAGCGGGTAGAGAGGGAGTCATCCTTATGGCAAGAGACAGGGAATTCAAGGCTGAGGAAGCTGTATGAACAAATTCTGCTTAGATTCTTCACTAACTGGTATCTGAGCCCAAGTTTCTTTGGTCAGTTTCACAAAGTTATTGTTTCTTTGTCTAAAAGTTACAAAAGCTGCCTGTTTTGGTCACTGTTTTGAGTCTCTTATATGCACAAAATTAAAATTTGATTTTCTCCTGTTAATCTGTCTCATGTCAATTTAATTATTAGACAAGCCAAAAGAACCCAGAAGGGTAGAGGTAAATTTTTTCCTCCCCAAGAATATCTTGCAGGTTTTGTGGCTGGGGGTGGAACGTCACCACCTGGATTTATTTGGGGGATATCTCATTACCTAGTTTTGTTGTAAAATATTGTCCAGGGGTTTGGTTTTGCTGTCCAGTTGCTCTGCCTCTTTTTATGTAATTCTTTTGCAAATGGGAGGAAAATGGCAAAGGTAAAAGAGATCAAAAAACTCTGAAGCCACTGCTACCACCATCTCCCTAAAATCCTTCTGGATTAATTTTGAACAAGCACATAAGAGCTCATACATCCAAATCGGGACTGTCCTTCAAATTGTCATTTTTGGAAAGCTAATGAAGGTGAGTCACCGTTGAAAACATTTTAAAACTGAACCTACACAGACAAGTGGGTATGTAAAAACTCAAAATTAAACTTCCTCCACTATGCTGCTATTAGGTAGCAGTGAGATAATCACGAAAACTTATTTGGATAATATGAGTTTTTGACTTGCTCTCTGCCAACTAGTACAAAAAAAATTATAAAGTATTTTTAAAGTGTTGCTGAATTATAAAATGTATCCTGGGGTAGATCCATCCATGTAACTTTCTACCAAAAATTCCCCCAACTCCTGTATAAGCAGGTATGAGATGATTTTTCACTTGAGTTCTATTTTGCCAACCAAAGTTGGAAGTATTTTAAATTTTCCTCCTTGACTATGAACAAATATACGTATCATACAGAGCAAAATTTAGAGTTAAAGAATTGCAAATTAAAAACATACTCATTTTAAATCTCAAAATTTCTTTGGTCAATTTATAACTTGGGAAGGAAGGCGGTATTGTCTAATTCCTTAACAAATACTCTCAACATTAGATTTTTAACTTAACTACAATTATGCATAAGTTATAGACAGAGGAAAACAAGGAAGTACAAGGAGGAAAATTAAGGGTACATAAGAAACAACACAGTCTTTGGCATATAAGTTGAATAATTAAATATTATTATTCGGATCATGCACAAATGCAAGAATCATTGTTGAACAGCACTCTCATTAGCAAAATTTACTTCTTAAACACAGAAGTCAACAGTCCCAAATGACAGATGCGTACTTCACTACTTCACTAGAGTACATTTCACTATCATAGGGCTTATCTTGAAGACATTCCAATAGCTTTGTAATGCAAAACAGCTTCTCAGCTTTGATTTAAGGTTCTTCGATTTCAACAAGTTGAAATTCAGATGAACTACATTCTATGGATATGATGAAATAAGTAAGATAAGCTCAGAGCCTTTCCAGTTCTAGTGGAAAAATATGAAATGAAACTATTAGCATTAACCGAATCATCAAGAGGTCAGGAACACGGAGGGTAGTAAGTCATCCAGAGTAAAATGGATTTGGTTCAAAAGTCACCTTAAAAGTTAATGACACAAGACGGAGAAGATGGCGGAGTAGAAGGACGCTCGCAGGTCACCCTCTCCCACAAATACACCAAGACCCACATCTACAGACCCACTCAGCCAACCAGAGCACCTGTGGAACTCCGACAGAACATCGCCCTCTTCAAAAGATAAAGACGCCAAAAATCTGTTAGGAGAAAAGGAAAAAAGAAAGAACAAAAGGCAAAGCAGCGCGGGACAGGTCCTGCGGGGAGGGAGTGGCAAAGGAGGACTGGAGCTCGCTCGCTGGGTCTCCCCTCTCCAACTGAGAGGCCAGTGGGACAGAGGGGGAGCCTCCGAGGCTCCGATCTGTACAGAGCAGCCCTTGACTAACAGAACTAAGTTAAACGGGCACAGAGCGTCCCCCCGACACCCCGCCTGAGAAGGGGGCCGGCAGTGGCGGGCAGGGCCAGGCTGCACAAGCCGGGCGGAGGACGGAAGTGGCTGCACGGAGGCAGCCCCGGGGGAACGCAAGGGGCTGAGTGCCGTGGCTGTCGGTGGCACAGGGCAGAACAACCTGGGCCCTCCATAAAACAGCAAGGTTGATGTGCTCTCGGGGGAAGGGTGCACACCCCCATCTCTGAAAACCCGCGGAAAGTTTTCGGGGGAAGGGAGGCGGGGCTCAGGCACAGCCGCCATATCCTCCGCGCTGAGCACTCAGGCGGGGGCGGGGGCGAAACCTGCATCCGAACCGAAGGGCTTAGCAGCCTCAAAGGCCAGACTGAGACTGGCCTGCAGCCCGGGGCAGATAGGATCCTTCCATCCTGGTCCCTCAGAGAACTTGCTCCACAAAGACAACAAGGAGCTGGGTGTTGGCTCGGAGCAGGGACAGGGCTGTCCCTCGGTCTTCCCCGAGCCCACTCGCGGAGCGCCGACCAGGGTGGAGCGCGCAGCCGCACAGAGAGCGGAACTACCGGTGGTGCAGGTAGAGGGAGAGCGGCCCCCCCCGTCTTTCGGGCAGGAACACAGCCCCTGACCGAGGTGCTGGGAGGGGGCACGACCAGCCCTCCTACCTGGCCAGTCTGCAACATCTGACTGCAGCATCCGGAGGGGCAGCGACCTGCTCCCCCACAGCAGAGAGCTGCACCTGACCCAGTGTTAGGAGGAGGCGCGATCTGCTTGCCGACAGGTGCTGGGAGCAGCACAGAAGAGGGCGCCAACGGAGGGCCTCTGAAAACAGCAAGCTGAGCTTCCAAAACAGGACGAAGACAGAAAGACTTCACATCAAAAGCACACAGACTCCAGGAGAACACCGACAAACCACCCCCCCCCCTTTTTTTTATATCTGTTTTTACCTGTTCTATTTTCTATTACTCTCTTAATCTTTACTTCTTAATTCATTTCTATTTCTCTTGGGTTTTGATGTCCTGCTATTGATTAGACACAGGTTTCAAATACATCTATTCATCTCCCCCCCTTTTTTTGTAAAGGTTTTAAAAGGACGTCTCAACCCGATTAATACTCTGCTTCAACTCACTCTTCTATTATTCATTATACACTGTTTTCAAACCCTCTTTCTCCCTTCTTTTAAAATTCTTTCTCTCTCTCTTATTTTTTTTCTTTTTTTCCTAAGTTCTATTCCTAAATAGGTATTAGATAGATAAAATCCTTAAGGACCAAAATAAACAACTGATACTCCATAAACCACAGTGCCAAAGAGGTATGAGCAAGATGAAGAAGCAGAAAAACCTTTCCCAATTAAAAGAGCAAGAGAAATCCCGTGAAAGAAAGATCAACGAAATAGACATCGATAGCCTACTAGATCAAGATTTCAAAAAAGGAGTGATCGAATTGCTGAAGGAATTAAAAGAGATAGTGTTTAGAGATATAAAATATGTCAAAAATGAAATTGAAGCTATAAAGAAGAGCCAAGTAGAATGGGTAAACTCATTGACGGAGATGAGGAATGATCTAATAGCTGTGCAAAGCTGACTAGATAATGCAGAGGAACGAATTAGTGATCTAGAAGACAGGGCAATAGAAAGCACCCATTCAGAAGAACTACAAGAGAAGAAAATAAAAAATAATGAAAATAGCATAAGGGACCTATGGGATAATATAAAGCGTCCCAATCTTCGCATAATAGGGGTCCCAGAAGGAGAAGAAAGATCAAAGGGGATTGAAAAGGTTTTTGAAGAAATCATGACTGAAAACTTCCCAAACTTAAAGAAGGAATCAGATATCCAAGTACAGGAAGCTCAGAGGGTCCCAAACAGGAAGAACCCAAATAGACCCACACCAAGACATATCATAATCAAGATGGCCAGAGTCAAGGATAAAGAAATGATTCTAAAGGCAGCAAGAGAAAAGCAAAGAGTAAGTTACAAGGGAACCCCCATAAGGCTCTCAGCTGATTTCTCTACACAAACACTACACGCCAGAAGGGAGTGGCAAGATATATTCAAAGCCCTGAATGAAAAAAAGATGCAGCCTAGGATCCTTTATCCAGCAAGGCTATCCTTGAAGATAGAAGGAGAAATAAAGAGTTTCACAGACAAAAAAAAGCTGCAGGAGTTTAGCAACACTAAACCCATGCTAAAAGAAATATTGAAAGGGCTATTCTAAATAGAAAAGCAGCAGGATGCTACAGAAATGAGAAACACACACTGGAAAGGTGATAACTCATGAATTACACATAAAGTAAACATGAAATTATAAAAGAAGACATACAAATCACTGAGAGTGGGAGAGGGAGGCAGGGAAATATAGAATATTTTTTTCTTTTTTTTTAAATTTTTTTTAACAGTAGGATGGGTTTGAGATCATGTTACTATCAGTTTAATAAAAACAGTTATAGTAATGGGTTGATAGATTTACAAAAAAGGGTAACCACAAGCCAAAAATTTACAAAGGAGTCACAAAAATTAAATAAAATCCATGATAATACAAAGGAAAATTACCAAACCACAAAAGGAAGAAGAAAGGAACAAAGAGGATATACCAATTCAACTGCAAAGATAAGTTCAAAATGGCAATAAACACACATCTATCATTAATTACTGTAAATGTTAATGGACTAAATGCTCCAGTCAAAAGACACAGAGTGGCAGACTGGATAATAAAGCAGGAACCTTCAATATGCTGCATACAAGAGACCCACTTTAGGGAGAAGGACACATATAGATTGAGAGTGAAAGGATGGAAAAGGATATTGCATGCAAATGGAAAAGCCAAAAAAGCAGGTGTTGCAGTACTGATTTCAGACAAAATAGACTTTAAAACAAAGGCCATAAAGAAAGATAAAGAAGGACATTTTATAATGATTAAAGGAGTGATACAAGATGAGGATATTACACTCGTTAATATATATGCACCCAATATAGGAGCACCTAAGTACATACAAGAATTACTAACAGAGATAAAGGGGGATATTGATGGGAATACAATCATAGTTGGAGATTTTAACACTGCATTAACATCACTAGACAGATCTTCCAGACAGAAAATAAACAAGGCAACAGAGAAATTAAATACTACAATAGAAAAACTAGATTTGGTGGATATTTTCAGAGCATTACACCCCCCAAAAATAGGATATACATTCTTTCAAGTGCACATGGAACATTTTCCAGGATCGATCATGTACTTGGGCACAAAAGAAACCTCAACAATTTTAAGAAGATAGAAATTATCTCAAGCATCTTTACTGACCACAATGCCATGAAACTGGAAATCAACAACAGAGAAACAAAGGAGAAAAAAAGGAAAGCATGGAGATTAAAAAATATGTTATTGAAAAAACAATGGATCAATGAGGAAATCAAAGCTGAAATTAAAAAATACCTTGAGACAAATGATAATGAAAGCACAACCACTCAAAACCTATGGGACACAGCAAAGGCAGTGCTAAGAGGGAAGTTTATAGCGATACAGGCCTTCCTCAAAAAAGAAGAACAATCTCAAATAAACAATTTAACCCACCACCTGAATGAATTAGAAAAAGAAGAACAAAAAGCCCCAAAAAGCAGCAGAAGGAAGGAAATAATAAAGATCAGAGAGGAATTAAATACAATAGAGATTAACAAGACCATAGAAAAAAATCAACCAAACCAAAAGCTGGTTTTTTGAAAAAGTAAATAAAATCGACAAACCTCTGGCCAAACTCACAAAGAAGAAAAAAGAGAGAGCACAAATTAGCAAAATAAGAAAGGAAAATGGAGAAATTACAACAAACAAAATAGAAATACAGAATATCACACGAGAATATTATGAAAAACTATATGGAACCAAACTGGATAACCTAGAGGAGATGGACAAGTTTCTGGAAACATACTGTCCACCAAAACTGAATCAAGAAGAATCTCAACACTTGAACAATCCGATCACTAGAAAGGAAATAGAAATAGCAATTAAAAACCTCCCTACAAATAAAAGTCCAGGACCGGACGGCTTCACCGGGGAATTCTACCAAACATACAAAGAAGAACTCATACCAGTCCTTCTCAAACTCTTCCAGACAATTGAAAAGGAGGGAATACTCCCAAACTCATTCTATGAAGCCACCATCACCCTGATACCAAAACCAGGCAAAGACACTACAAAAAGAGAATTATAGGCCAATATCACTGATGAACATAGACGCCAAAATCCTCACCAAAATTTTAGCAAATAGAATCCAACAACACATACAAAAGATTATACATCATGACCAAGTGGGGTTCATGCCAGGGACACAAGGCTGGTTCAACATACGCAAATCAATCAGTGTAATACATCACATCAACAAGAGAAAGGACAAAAACCACATGATCATCTCAATCGATGCAGAAAAAGCATTTGATAAAATTCAACACCCATTTATGATAAAAACTCTCGCCAAAGTGGGTATAGAGGGAACATATCTCAACATAATAAAAGCTATATATGACAAACCTACAGCTAGCATAGTACTCAACGGTGAAAAACTCAAAAGCTTCCCACTAAAATCTGGGACAAGACAAGGATGCCCACTATCACCACTCCTATTCAACATAGTCCTGGAAGTCCTAGCCACAGCAGTCAGGCAAGAGAAAGAAATAAAAGGGATCCAAATTGGAAAAGAAGAGGTAAAAGTGTCATTATATGCTGATGACATGTTACTATATATAGAAAACCCTAAAAGGTCCACACAAAAACTACTAGAGCTGATTGAAGAATTCAGCAAGGTAGCAGGTTACAAAATTAACGTTCAAAAATCAGTTGCATTTCTTTACACTAACGATAAATCAACAGAAGAAGAAAGTAAAGAAACAATCCCCTTTAAAATAGCACCCAAAGTAATAAAATATCTGGGAATAAATCTAACCAAGGAGGTGAAAGAATTATACACAGAAAACTATAAACCATTGATGAAGGAAATTAAAGAAGACTTTAAAAAATGGAAAGATATTCCATGCTCTTGGATTGGAAGAATCAATATTGTTAAAATGGTCACACTGCCCAAGGCAATCTACAGATTTAATGCAATCCCAATCCAATTACCCAGGACATATTTCACAGAACTAGAAAAAATCATAATAAAATTCATATGGAACCATCAAAGACCTAGAATTGCCAAAGCATTACTGAAGAGAAAGAAAGAGGCTGGAGGAATAACTCTCCCAGACTTCAGACAATACTATAGAGCTACGGTCATCAAGACAGCATGGTATTGGTACCAAAACAGACATATAGACCAATGGAACAGAATAGAGAGCCCAGAAATGAACCCACAAACTTTTGGTCAACTCATCTTTGACAAAGGAGGCAAGAATATACATTGGAATAAAGACAGTCTCTTCAGCAAATGGTGTTGGGAAAACTGGACAGCAGCATGTAAAACAATGAAGCTAGAACACTCCCTTACACCATATACAAAAATCAACTCAAAATGGATTAAAGACTTAAACATAAGACAAGATACAATAAACCTCCTAGAGGAAAACATAGGCAAAACATTATCTGACATACATTTCAAAAATTTTCTCCTAGAAGAAATAAAAGCAAGAATAAACAAATGGGACCTAATGAAACTTACAAGCTTCTGCACAGCAAAGGAAACCAGAAATAAAACAAGAAGAAAACCTACGGAATGGGAGAAAATTTTTGCAAGTGAAACCGACAAAGGCTTGATCTCCAGAATATATAAGCAGCTCATACGACTCAATAAGAAAAAAATAAACAACCCAATCCAAAAATGGGCAGAAGACCTAAACAAGCAATTCTCCAAGGAAGACATACAAATGATCAAAAAGCACATGAAAAAATGCTCAGTATCACTAATTATCAGAGAAATGCAAATCAAAACTACAATGAGGTTATCACCTCACACCAGTCAGAATGGCCGTCATTCAAAAATCCACAAATGACAAATGCTGGAGAGGCTGTGGAGAAAGGGGAACCCTCCTACACTGCTGGTGGGAATGCAGTTTGGTGCAGCCACTATGGAAAACAGTGTGGAGATTCCTCAAAAGACTAGGAATAGACTTACCATATGACCCAGGAATCCCACTCCTGGGCTTGTATCCAGAAGGAAATCTACTTCAGGATGACACCTGCACCCCAATGTTCATAGCAGCACTATTTACAATAGCCAAAACATGGAAACAGCCTAAAGTCCATCAACAGGTGACTGGATAAAGAAGATGTGGTATATTTATACAATGGAATACTACTCAGCCACAAAAACCGACAACATAATGCCATTTGCAGCAACATGGATGCTCCTGGAGAATGTCATTCTAAGTGAAGTAAGCCAGAAAGAGAAAGAAAAATACCATATGAGATCGCTCATATGTGGAATCTAAAAAACAAAAACAAAAACAAACAAACAGACAAAAACAAAGCGTAAATAAAGGACAGAAATAGACTCACAGACAGAGAATACAGACTTGTGGTTACCAGGGGGGTGGAGGGTGGGAAGGGATAGACTGGGATTTCAGAATTGTAGAATAGACTACACTGTATAGCACAGGGAAATATACACAAAATGTTATGATAACTCACAGAGAAAAAAATGTGACAATGAGTGTGTATATGTCCATGAATGACTGAAAAATTGTGCTGAACACTGGAATTTGACACAACATTGTAAAATGATTATAAATCAATAAAAAATGTTAAAAAAAAAAGTTAATGACACAATATAAATGCACTCAACTTACTGGGAAAACAATGTAAGGTAGGCAAGAACTGAAGAACCTCGTCAGGATGCTGAGGTCAGAGAAGCAGCAGTGATGCTGCATTTTTAGCATACTGGCAAACATCCCAGGTCTCATCCAAAGCAGTACGACTGCCAAAAACAAACTACACTATCTCAACGGGGAGCTTTCCAAAGAATGAATTAGCATTCCCAATATTTGATGTTTACAGTCTTACGAATACATTGATGCTGGCAGAGGTGGAGAGGGGAGGACAATACAACTATTTCTAGTTTTTTCCTTTGTTCTTTTTGTTTTTGTTCGTTTCTTGCCAACAACATACAGCTTGTAAAAGAAAGATGTGACTTCACTTTTAACCTTAAAAAGAAAATTTTTTCTATTTTTTTTTCTGTAGGAAACTGATTTTTCTACACTTTCTAAAAACACTGAAAATATGAACTTTTGTTTTATTTCCCCATATATTAACTAATATTGACAAGGACATGCTTCAACTAGTTGCTTTAAAAGTAATATGCACTTGCTTAAAAAATACAACACGAATCTGTTTTGAGTGTTGTTAACTCTTAATGCGCTGTTTCCTGTCCTCCTCTCTTCTCACCAAAATCTCAGTGGAGCTATCAGAAAAATCCAGTCCGCTGCAAACCTAGCACGTAAGCAGAGAATTCTGCAAGGATTCTACCCCCACCAATTTGAACGCTGGGAATAGCCAATGTTGCTGACCCTTCCAGCAACAAAATTTTAAGAATATCTCATCCCTTCTCCCTGAGCTAACACGGCTCTCAAACCACCTTCCTATTTGAGCTAGGCCTTCAGTCCCTGATACCTATGCTTACCAATGGGTAAGTACTCTCTCTACTGACTTTCCCCACTTCCCCATCTTCCCGACATGGACTGGGATACTGTCTCTCATCAGATGCACACAGCCTCTATTTACCTTTCTTTTCTCGTTAGCGTGACTCTGTGTTCTCCTATATATGAACACGTTCCCATACATCCTGCTCATAACTGCAATTTCAACCTTTCTCCTTCAGTGAATCCTGATGCTCCATGACAACACCATCTCCCTTACAATCCTGTGTAATCGTTCCTTCACAAAGGCCAAGAATAGAGGAGGTTTACAGCATCTTCCCCTTAGCCTCAGCCTTAACACCTACTAAAATCAACGTGCCCGTCTGCTCCCCTTTGACTGCACTTGGCCAGACACAGATATCATCTGTCACTTCTAGAAACAGACTGATGAACTTCTAAAAGCCATCTCATCTCAGAAACCTCCTATGTCCCACTTCCTTTTTTTTAATTGAACTGTAGTTGATTACAATGTTGTGCTAGGTTCTGGTGTATAGCATAGTGATTCACTCATACATGTACATTCTTTTTCATATTCTTTTCCATTATAGGTTATTACAAGTTATTGAATATAGTCCCCTGCCCTATCCAGTAGGACCTTGCTGTATATCTATCCAGCGTCCCAATTCTCTCATACACTGGGGTCTGGCTACACCCTAGGCTTCATCATAGCTCAAAACATCCCTCAATCCCAAATCTTTGACTTGGAAAAATCTTTCAGCTCAAAACTTCTGACTCTTGCTCCCACTTCTTTCATGTGAACAACCTGTTCTGGGCCCAACATCTTGATCTTTAGCCCCCCAACTCCCTTTGGGGTTTCTTCAGCATGGAGATAGTCCAAGTCAACCCCAGCATCATTAACATCTTTGAATCGTGCACCTCTTTGGCCTTCAACTATATTTATCATTTAATTCCAAAGCTGCTAAGCAATCATGGAGTCACTGACTGTAAATCCTTGTCAATCAACCTTAGCTGCACTCCTGGGGTGAAGGCACAATCAATTCACTCCTCCCTTGGTGATTCATGCTTGCTCCCAGGAGATGTCCAAAGGTTTTCCATCCTCATCCATACTTAACCCTATCCAGCTCTCTCTTACTGTCAGAAATTGCTCGAATTCATATAAATCATATGTGAAATTCATCACCCTCCCTCTCTAATTTAAAGAACTATCTATTATATGTTCTAACATACAAAAATGTTTCTAATTTGAATTAAATTTGGTTATTTACAACAGAGACTATACTCAAAAAAAAGATCCAACTACGGCAATTTTCATTGTGAAATTAAATGATCATAAACTCTTATTCCAATAAAAAAAGAAACTTAAAATCTGAACATCTTTAATGTAAAATGTAACTATTTTTAAAATAAATGTTAATCCTAGAATTCAAACATACAGTGCACAAGTATCGAGAAAAAATCTGAATATTATTTTGCTCCATAAGATTATTCATTCTAAAGAATATTATATAGAGTATTGTTGAATCTGTCCACATAAAGGCCTTGCTTTGTCCTGATTATATTTTCTCTGTACTTCCAGTCCTCAGCAAAATGCTTGGTATATAACAGGTACCAAAAAATAAAATATTCCTGAAAACATAAAGAAAACAGTTTGTTAATGTGCCAAATTGTGTATATGTTTCCCTAATGGAGTTAAATCACTATATCCATGCCAGAACCTTTGAACAAATTACTTACCTTCTCTAAGACTTAGTCTTTTCTTCAAAATGAGGAGGAGTTAGATAATTTCTTAGACCCTTTCCAGCTTTAATATTCTATAAATAGTATTTATAATGTCAGATATGAGCACATTTAGCTTTATGTACCAGAATTAACTAAGCATAGTAAGAAAAGCATGAGTCATCCTTGTCCTCAAGGAGCTAAAAAGATAGTTGAGGAGGAAAAAACATCACACAGAAAACAATACAAGATAACACAGGACCAAACACGAACTGGTGAAGTGGGGTCTGTTGGTAGAGGCCAGAGAATGATGTGCTTTGGTGAGGGGAAGCCAGGAGAGTTTGGGAAGATTTCACATACAAAATAAGAGTCAAGCTGTTTTTGTGAAAAAGTGGGATTTGAATGAATGGAGAGACAATGGTGACAGGTATGAAATAAAATCTATTGTCACGCTGCCTGTTTTAGATGAACTCTTGTTGGGCCTAATGAAAGAATTCTTTTTTTTTTTTTAATTTTCCTTTTTTTCTTACTTAAAATTTTTTTTTTTTTTTTTTGTGGGGAGGGAGGTAGTTAGGTTTACTTATTTACTGTATTTTTAGAGGAGGTACTGGGGGTTGAACCCAGGACCTTGTCTATGCTAAGCATGCGCTCTACCACTTGAGCGACAGCCTCCCCCCAAAGAATTCTTAAACGTACAAACTTGTATCATAGAATGATGAGGAAACATAAAAGGTTTTAAAAAATCATTTCCTAGAAAACGAAAAATTCTACTTCATTTCTATAGATGAATGTTTTATTATCAATTTCATAAAACACCTTGACAAATTATGATCACTAATTCATACAGCATTGGTCTCCCTACATCTAAAGACACAAACTGTCATAGACAATAAGCTGATATATTGGAAGAAATATTTCTTGAGCTTTGAGGGTTTAAAATAAGCCTTAAAAACTTCAGGAAGCTTTTAACAATAGCAACATTCAGATTCAGCTGAAAAAGGAACTTGAACAGGAAAAAAATCAAGTCAGTGATATGACTAGAGCATTTTCCTGACCACAAACGGAGATGCGCTATGAGAAACGCAAACATCAGGATGCATAAAGAAAGGTCTGATCCATTCAACACTTGAGTGGTGCTTACTATGATTATACTGAAAAAATTCGTATTTTAGTTCATTTTATAAGGTAGACATCAAATGAGTTTAGAGAACATTGGGTAAAAGATGAATGTACCATAAATAAAACTCACTTAAAGGAAAAGAAAAGAGAAATTCTGGATAACCGTTAAATCAAGTAATTCATTACTATTAAATTCAACAGTATGCCTTTCAAAAATTCAACTTACATACATTTCTAGTCATTTTATCAAAAGTTATGAGGTCAAATGCAGAAAATAACCTGTCATAAGAGATGATTTATGAGTAGGTGGCTGATTAAGATAACTACACAAACTTCAGAAATGGGCAAAAAACCTCCTAAAGCATATCTGCAAGAAGGAAGTCACTCTGTACAATGCAGGGTAAGCTATAATCTTAGGCATGATAATGGTGACTTTGCAAAGACTAGGGAACAAGAAGAACATTAGGTAATTTACAGATTGTATTTTAAAATGACAGCTGGAGAGTGAAATTCATTAGTGTATCAGTGATTCTCAAACTTGCCCACACTGGCTAATGACTGATGTTGAAGTAATGTAGATTTCAAATTGTGTGGGTATTTTGCAAAACCATTATGGATTATCATATTTAAGAACAAGAGAAATAGTAATTTTACATACTTTTATTTACTTTATACATCTTTAAATATGTAGTCATATTTATGTATCTGACTTTATGGTTTTTCCCATTTTGACATTAGTTCTTTATAATCAGTTTCCTAAATTTCTAACTCCAATCATGCAAATTTCAATACTACACTTCTCCCCAAATCAAATGCTTTACAGTGACCAGCAGGGTTCTGCACCACCTAATATTTATTTGCCTTTCTCTTTAATCCTATCTCCTACCATTCTTCCTTTTGTTAAGGGAGAAATTCACTCTTTGTGAAATTCACTCCAGTTTCTTTCTGTTCCCCCGTCATTCTCCCCTCTTTCCCACTCCAGGGCCAGCCTTGTGAATGTATTATGGAAGCTCCCTGAGCTTGGCCTTTAATGCTCTGCTGCTGCTATCTTGAAAGTCGCAATAAGTTTTTAGCAAGGGACCCCCACATGTTTATTTTGCTCTGGGCACTTCAAATAGCCAGTGCTACCTACCACACTCCCCTTGTGCAATAATAAGCTCCACTTTCTTCTATGTCCAGTCATGCCAACCTCTTTCCCACCTCCAGACCACTGTGTGTGCTGGTTCTTCTTTCTGAAATACTCTTCTATACCAGTTCTTTACACAACTGTTTCTCATCCTTCAAGCTCAACTGAAAATGTTAACTTCTCCGAAAGACCTTCCCTGATTTCTTTATCTAAAGTGCCTCCTCTAATTTTCTATCTCATTTTCCATCTATTTCTTTAAAGGCACTCACTACAATCTGTAATGATCTCATTTATTTGTTTCCTTGTTCACTGTCACACATCTCCTCCTCCTAAATGGGAAGAAGCAGGAGAGTCAGTAATCTTCTCTATCTCGGTAGTACACTGATGAATTATCAGGGCCAAAAATAGCATCTGACACATGGTAAGTACTCAATATTCATTTGTTGAGTGAATGAATATGTTAATCATAGTAATAAATGGTGCTTCACAAATTTTCTTAGGGGAACTTTTCCCAAAGTCCTTATGCACTATGGATAGTTCATCTATTATAATTCAGCAACATTTTCTAGAGATTAATTTTCTCCATATATACAGTGCCTATTTATTTGAGATAAGATACCTAAGAATGTGAGTGAGATTTATATGTGTATGTTTTATAAGTGTTGCTGCCTTTCTGTCAATTTATGACCCAAAAAGTAACTCAATTCCTGAAACCAAGAAAATGTACAGCTCTATGAATAAATTTTGGTTCACTATTTGGAAAGAAGCTAAAAAAATAGCTATTGACAGAAAAATGAAGATAAAAAAGAGACATATATCTGTACAACTTAAACTTGTGCAGTGCCGTCTGCCAATTGTATCTCAATAAAACTGGAAGAAAAAAAAAGAGATGTAGATCAAAAGAACAACAGGAGTCAGTAACCGATACTAGTGAGGCTATAGTAAAATCAGACATTAACAAAATGAGATAATAATGTAAAGTGGTATAAACTTCTCTTTAAGAAAAATAACTTGACATGAGGTATTTTGGCAATTGACCCAGGTCATCTATTTTTAGTGCTTTATTCTATGGTAATTTATGCAATATAAGGAAAGAGCTATATTTATAAATATTTACATAAATTTAATATAAATGTATATTTATAAATATACAAAGACATATATAAAAGTTTTGCTTCTAATATCGGAAAATTGAAAATAAACCAAATGTCCAAATTTAAGGGAATGGTTAGATAAATTATAGTAATTCACTCAGTTAAATATTCTGTAACTAGGAAAGGTTATACTGTGTGACAACATGGGGGAATACTTATATATGGCATGTTCAGTGCAAAAGAGCAGGATCAAAATTCCAGAAATATAAAAATAAACAAGATCTCAACAAAATCAGAGATATGGAAGAATATTGCAAGATAGTTTATTCAGGAGCTAGATTTATGAATTTTTTACTTTCTCCAATTTTCTATGTTTTTGTCAATGTAAATACAATATTTAACTATGAAAATGTACATGAAAACTATAAATATGTCTCAAAGAAACATAATTTCTTATGACATAGTATCAGTTTCAAGGTAGGTCAGTGTGAGCTCTTAAAAGAGTGTGCTATGGAGAAAGTTGAGTTTAAAATCAAAACATAGATGTAAATAAAATTTAATTAGTTAATTTTTCCAAAAAAAAAATATAATTCCTGTGCTAATAAATTTCAACACTGATGTATTTGCTTAAAAGAAAACAAAACAACAAAAAATATATGGTTAAGCAATCTTGAAAGGGATCTTTTTCCAGATAAAGTTAAGTCTAAATAAATCAAATAATTTTACATGTTAGTTAATTCAAAAGCAACATATTAAAAATAAATAAATAAATAAACAGCGGATTAGTACTCACAGGTATACAATATTCCACCATTGGGTAATGCAATTTGTGACCCTTTGCTGTTCGACCCGAAAAAAAGCAACTCTGGCAGACGTCATAGTTAAAATGCTTTAGGCTTCGATACCTAGATAAAAGAAAAGAAAATTCATTGGCCTGAATGCCTATTATTTAGTGCAAATCAGTCATCTGTGGTAAGGAATTTCATTTATTCAAATAACCATAAAAATAAAAGTTAGATTGGCCATAAATGTGGAATTTGCTTAGTATTTTAGCTCCAAACTAGGGCAAAGAGCACCTTAACTTTCACAAAGAAAATTAAGGATACCACCTCCTAAGTGAAAAAAAAAAATCAAATTTTTGGAGTTGAAGTCTCTGAAACTCGTTTTCATCTGTTTTAACAAATGAGAAGAAAAACAGTCAAGTCGTAAGATGTTTTGTAATGTTTGAATGAGAATGCAAAATGGCAGAGAAGAAAAGAGATTCATGCTTATTAGCCTGACATATCAAAATTTAAAATGTCACTTATATCATCAATAAAAAATGAGTCTCAAAATTCCCTGACAAATTTTGCTCCTTGTGTGAAAGTAGGGTTAATCTATTTCACACAAAACTTGGCAGAAGTAACACAAAGTAATTAGGTTAGTTGTTAGTTAATATTCAATTACTACTTCCTGCTTATGACCCCAAATGCCAAATTCCATCAGGGTCATATATGTATAATGAGTCATACAATTGTTATGCATGGACATTTCTCTATGGAAATAGAAATTCAGAAAAATTTCTGGCTCTGGAGCAAAACAGTATATATAACAATAATAATAAAGCAAGTTTCCTGTATCAGAGGGCTGTCGGAAGGAATGTCATTTTCAGACAGATGGGATGTGCTGTGTATCCTGTTTCTTTAGGACAGAAAAACCCAAATGGGAGTAAACAGGAAGGAATGATGGACATACACCGAAATTAAACAAACAGAACAGAAGATCGTCTCTTGCCACCACGAACAGTAGATCATCCTACCTGAACCCAACAATTGGACATTCCTTACAGATGTTGCATTTGGCCTGATGTTTTGCAGTCTCAGCTGCTGCCACTCGATGTAGAACCGGCAGCCAAACCATGGACTGTGGTTCCAGACGCATCCAATCTATAAACTCCTTCACACTTATCTCTGGCTTGTTGTTATTCTGGTGAAGAAATAAACATGTTAAAAGGGAAGAAAATGTCTTCATTTAAATTGCAGCAAGTGTTCGTTGCTTCAAAATCTTCTGAAAATCTGTACAGAAGTAAAAGGAAAGTTATGTAACTCTTTCTAGGTCAGTTAAACCACAAAATATTTAAGGTTCTTCAAGGGAAAAAAAATTCTAGAATTTAAAAAGAGAAAAAGCAGAAATAGTTATATAGGAGGAAGAAACAAATTCCAATACCTTAATAGACTCAAATTTAAAAAAAACAAAAACGAAACCCACACAATTCTAGGTACTCGTCACACAAATACTTTAATCCTATAAAATACATTCATCTAAGATAGTAAACATTTGCAACAGTAGTGGGGCTGGGGGAATGGCTCAGTGGCAGAGCGCATGCTTAGCATGCACAAGGTCTGAGGTTCAATTCCCAGCACCTCCATTAAAAACAAACAAACAACAACAACAACAACAAAAACTGTGAGAGTTAAGACTCACTGATAACTTTCCAAACTTGAAAGCCATTGTAAATGCTAAATAAAAGCTTTATTTCTGTGTCCTGCTCCAGTCTTGCTTACAGCATCATACCAGGAGCACATTTCTGTAAATGTGCTCTGCAGGATTTCCAAGTCTATCATGATAAATTGTATGAAACATCTTGACTTCTCTTTATATTATAACACTACATAATTTTCACATGTGCAAAGTTACCAACATACTTCTGCTGTTGTTAAGGTCACTCTATGAACCAACACATATGAGAATCATATTTAGAATTTTCATTTGATATTTTTTTGTATCTCTAAAACAAGAAAAAGGGCCATTATAAAATGTAATAACCCATAACATCAATTCTCTTTAAAGAGATGGTGTGAGCAGTTTTTTTTTTTTTTGCTCAGCAGTGATAAATCACTGCATATGCCTTAGCAAAACATCTGTAGGCTTGTACTTTATGTATTTGTATAAAGTAAATAGTAACATTTCTAAAAATGCTTTTCTATACAGTAAGCATCAAAAAGGAACTCAAGTGCTTTTCCAGTTTAACATCAGTAACTTTGATCAGTACATAACTTTGTACGTCATTCTCCTTTTCTCCTTTTGTACATATGTTCTCAAAGAAAAGACTGCAATTTTCATTATGTCTAATTTACATTAAAAGGTCTTGCCTATAAGGAGCTCAGGGCATTTTTATTCATTTATTTAGCAAATATCTGTCAAGTAGCTATGATGTTCAAGGCACTGTACACAAGGATATAACAGTAAAAAGAAACAGTCCCTGCTCATGGAGCTTAGGTTTATATATTAAAAAACCACTCACTAAGTAATTATATAATTCAGTATGTAACTATAATTGTAATGAGCACCATAAGAAGGCAGAAGAGACTCAGTGAATACAGTGGGACACATAACGCCATCTGAAGGGGTCAGAGAAGGACTTTCAGAGGATGTGAGAATTAAGAGAAGATCTAAAGAATGAATAAGGATCAGCAATGAAAGGGAGTTTGTGAGAAGAACATTCTAAACAGAGGGCATGTTCCAAAGGCGCTAGGACAGGAATGAAGGGACTAAAACAGCACAACCTGAGAGCAGAGAGCAAGGGGACAAGTGGTCTAAGATGAGGCCAGGGCAATGGCAGGGTCAAATGACAGGAATCTAATAGCACATGTTAAAGATGTGGGGTTTTATCCATTGAGAAACAGTAAGTCTCCTCAAGGGAGCTGCTGTTCCTTGAATCAAATGTGCCTCAAAAACTAAAATACAAAGTTACTGGGATGGTACCCAACGTCTTCTACCGCCTGGTTCCAGCCCAAGTCCTTTGTTCCATTTCTCAGAACATCCTCAATACCATCCCCACACATTCTACATACCAGCGATGCTCCATGTTTACCTGTTGGAAGCAGCTGCGAACACTGGGTTCAATATTACTGCCCCCAAAAGCTGCTACTTCCCCCAGCTGCCGAGGGATCTGGATGGCATCGTGAAGCAACAGGCCAAGCTGCCTTTGGTCGCACATTTCTGTGGGCCCCGCCACTTCCTTAAAGAGATCTACAAGGGGGAGAGGCAAGAGGTTAACTTCCATCTGCCTATACTGTTCTTTTAAGTAAACTATGCCTTTGGTTAAGTGAAAGGAACGATACAGATTGAAAAAGAAAAAGTATGGACGTGAATCACACTAGCTGTCTCCTGAATCCTGATAACCTTAATGTTCTGCATGTTTGAAATCAGGAACTGGTTAACCACATGTTTCCTAAAACAATCTACTCTTATATGTCAATACATAGAAACAGATCAATAAATACAAATTTCCTTTTTAAGTGGTACAGTGTATGCATGTGGGTTCATTCAGTGGTCTCAGTACGGTCTCCCTTCTTACTGAAAATGAGTGGGTCAAACAAAGCTTTCTTCACGACTTGTCAAAGGAACGAACAGATCTTAAGGAACAAATCTTTAAATTTTAAAAGATTTGTTTACCAACTCTTTGTATTCACTCCTAAATTAAATATTCTATTAAACATATATATATATATTTTTCTTTTCTAGATTTCTATACTTAAATCTGTTTTACATAAGAAACATTAAACAGTAGAAGGAGGTGTCTTTTATTTATAAGGGTTATTTTTTTAGGCCCAATCAGTCTCTTGTTCATTCTTAGCTATAAAAATTGTTTTTGTTTTACTTCATTTCATGTAATGAAATACATTTATTTGAATTTAAAGGACTTCTTAACAAAAACTCATGCTCTTTTATCCATTTTATCTTCTGTTCACCACTTGCAGTATTTTGAAGGTTAAAATTATTACCGTATTTCCAGCCATAAAGCTAATATATTTAACTAAGTTACTTTTGGAGCAGGGAGAAATTTCAGGCAAAAACAATCCACTTCATTATAGAAACTAATGCCTTTTGAAAAGAAATTTCTAAGTTCTAACAATTCAAAGTCATACAAATTCTGAGTGGTTTTCATGTGAAGTTTTCTAAGAACAGAAGAAAGGAGAGAACACTGAATCCTAAAAATTTTAAACAATACCCGATAAATGAATATCAGACCAAATTGTATCATCACCCCCACTTTTTTTTTTTAAAAGGGAATAAGGCTACATCTAATACTGTCAACAGTGGATTTTTAAACAACTAAATCAAGTTCAGTGTAATGGACACAGTAATTATAATGAAACATGACTTTAATTATAAGCATACATAGGGAAAGCAAATTCAATTAAGATAAAATTAATTTTTATTGTCATTTGTTCACATAGATTTGGTTAGAGTTCTACTCGTTTCTTTTCATTTGTTAAAAATAAGACTCTCATAGGCAGAAACTATTTATATTACACTGTTCATTGTAAACCCATTCCTGGGAGGAGGCCTTCTAAGTGAATACAGAGTTGATGCATATGTATAATAATCTGCAGAGAAGTTCACATTTTCCGTGAGATAAATCATTGCCCAACTTGGCTCTTCTGAGGCAGCTAGCTATACTACCATGCCATTACCAAGGTAAAACTACACACAAAGCATAAGAGGAAAGAGTCCTTAAAATTTTGACATATTTCTGAATTCTTACAAATATTCACATTCTGATGCTACAGTCAGATACAGAAAGGAGCGTCAGGATGTGAGGATGGGTCAGAGGAAAGTCACAGTCTAAAGCCCAAGGTCCAATAAATCAGCACAGAAGAGCTGCAAAGGCCATTCAAAAGGATCTTGGTAAATGTGTTTTTGATGAGGCAAGGAAGCCACTGAGCTATAAGCAGGAAGGCCAGGGTGTTATCAGAACTTAAATCAAAGGACATTCTCAGGAAGGCACGCAGAGAGAAGGAGGTGTCATCAGGGTAAAGACAGTGACATTAGCCATTGCAAAATCAATGTTCCGACAGATGCCAATTGACCCAGAATAGCACCTCTGCCATTGAGTTTGGAGAGCAAATTGTCTCGAATATTAATTCTAACAAAGGAAATAATAATGAGGAAGTGTTCTGATATCACTGGGGGAATCAAAACTGGAATCAGAGTTGCCAAGGACCTTGAAATAAAAAAACAAAACAAAACTGCAGAACATTCCCAGAGTCTCAATACTCTTAGGTAAAATTTAAAGATTTCAACCTAAAAAGATTTCTCATTTAATTCAGTCCTAAATGGCATACTTCATGGATCAAATTAAATATCAGAAATCTTCATTGCGTGGCTTCTGCTTCCCCTGCCATAGTCTGACAGTTCAATGTTGAATTGCACAGAGCAGTAAGTTTCCTGACATTTGCAGGAGGTGTACCCACTGTAGTACAAGTGTATGAGTACACGTATGCTTAATGCTCTCATTGGAAAGATTATGCATTTTAGGAATACGTGTGAGGGTATGTGTGTAGATAAAAGCCATTTTTTTATATACTGCATAGAATTTGGGTTTTGCTCTAAAACTCCAGCCACCATGTTCTGTCTCTCTTTTGGTCTCAGATTTCTCGATAATCAGCTTGAAAAAGGAAGAGAGGAGGAATCATTGATCTAGGAAAACAGATCACTCTTACATTTTAAGACTCATGACAAACTCTTTGAGGTTGAATCTGCATTCTTTTCAGAGTAAGCTCAGCACCATGACATAATTGTTACTTTCAGAGAACCCTAAATTCTCTCAGGAACACATAAAAATCCCAGTGATCCAAAAAAAAAAAAAAAAAAAAAAAAAAGTCCTTTTCTCATTTGGTACACTGATGTTTTTATTAACATTTTCCTTTCCTGCTCATCACAGAAATAATTTTTTTTTAGCTTTGGAAATGACATCTATTGACAATTATGATGCTGAAGATGATTTAAATTCTGGATAAAGTGCCACCAAACAAAAGCCCGTGCAAAGCTTTTTTCTTCATGGTTCACTAGGCTCCATCAAGGCACTTCATCTCCTGATTCTACAATCAGCTTTTCGTTTCATACAAATCCCCATCTCTTCTCACTGACATTCTTGTCAAACTGTGTAAGAGAAACAAGCCATCATGACCTAGCCCTGGAATTCAAAATCAAATCACCTCACAGCCATCCCAGAAAGTAGAAGTTTTAAAAAATGTACGTACATTCACAGAAGATGCATGACTTAACTAAACTTACAGGACCTGTGATCACACATTCTCTTGTTTGATCTTCATCTCTCCACTCATGAAATATCCCTCACCCTCTCCCTCAAAGGTATAGATATATATACATGGAACCATATGGGGCCAGGCATGGCAAGATCAAGGTACTCACATTTTACGGACAAAGCTGAATTTATAAAAACTTGCAGAATTAAGAATTTAGAGACATAGCAACAACTGCTACCATTTAATCAACGACTACTATTTCTAGGTACTTTTCATGTATGATCCCTAGTTGCTTTCAAAGCAAGAATAATTAGCTTTATTCTTTTGAAGAAAATTTCACTAAATTTCAGCTTCCTGGAATGTGAAGTGGGGGTATTACTACCCCTTAGCAGTCGGTATGCAGTGGGATCATGTAACGTGCCCGAAGTTATCCAGCCACAAAGCGGCAGAGCGAAGAGTTGAAGGCAGGTCTCCCCTGGCTCCTGAGCCTGTCCCTTTGTAAAGGTCAAGATGCCCTTCATGAATTGACAGCTAAAAGGGCACCACTGATTCATTTTGTGAATAAAAACAAATATAACAAAATAAAAATTTTTTTATCATGTTTTATTTTCTCATACTGTAAAATATAGTTATTTGTCTCACTGTGACTACAGCAGTCCTAGTCTATCATGATTTCCTTTTTAGCCCTGGAAGTACACAGGTTTTAGTATAAAGTATAAATGTTCTAGTCCATCTTAATTATTTTTTCAAGCACTGGAAGTGTGCAGAACTAGAAAAGGCTTGAGCCTTAGTGTCAGAAATATCTACGATCTAATTCTAGCCCCACAATTTACTGTCTTGCAGTCTTGACTAGATTTTAACTTACCCTAAGCATTATTTTTTTCAGCTGGAAAATGGAAATCACAAGGCTTACATTATAGGGCAATTATTCTAAGGATTAAATGAGATATAATCTATAGTTGATTCTCACTCCATCAAGGCACCTCACCTCTTGGTCCTATAAATCTGCTTTTCATTTCACACAAATCCACATTCCTTTGCACTGACACACTTTGTCTAGCCTGGTACATGTATGTATAGTCAGGGTTTAAAAAGTAAGGGAACTATTATTACTAGCAAATCATATAAGGTAAGTCTCTAATAAATTGTTATTATTATTACTAAAAACACCGTTGATATAGGAAAGGTCTTACATACATCTGTATTTTTCTTCTAAGAGACCTTTGGAGAGAGAGATCAATCCAATCTTCAGACTCTGCACTCTTATTTTTCCAGTCCGACCCCTGAAATTATAAGAATCTCGATGCATTAGATGCATTTAAAACTGTCTACAGTATGCTAATTATTTCTGAACATCTATTTTCGAGGGTAAACCATTAAAAATTGCATTTTAAAGATGCAACTTTTCTATTTACTTTTATTAATTAATGTTAAACCCATATCATAATTTCATGGCATATTTTAATAGTATATTTGACCTAGTATGGAAAAATATAAAGCCTAAAGTCACTTTACATACAACATGTGAACTAGAAAGAACAAATGAAGGTAAAATGAAAATGCTAATTATAAAGCTAAAAAGATTTCATTTTTATAAACACCATGAATTAAAGCCTATTTGTTAATAATTATAAATGCAAGATTCAAAATAGATCGCTAGAACTATATATAATATGCATGTAAAATAGAACAAGAAAGGCATATGATATATCTAAAAAGAAATGTAAGAAAACTAACTGGAAAATTCATTACATATTGAGGGCTTATAACTTGTTGAATACTTAAAAACGTACTGTCTTCATTGATTTTGGTTCCTGTCAACGTAGTTTCTATAAATTACTACTGCAATGATAATAGTTAATGACATTAAACATACAGGTGTGTAGTCTTTATTCAGGTAAGTATCAAATTATAATTAAATACAAAATGTCTTAATTAATCAACACTAGGAAATAGTTTCATACTGTGTCAATGAGAAACCATTTCAATTTCACTTATAAGTTGATCAGCAGAATAATTTTATTTTATCATTAAAAGCATAGAGTTCTCTTTATTCTGTCTTTTATCAAAGAATTACTGGGTTGTTTTCCAAATGTCACACTGTACTAGTACCTGGGGATGGGGAAAGGGAAATGCAGAAGCTACAAAAATTAATAACATGATCCTTGCTATGAAATAACATACAGTCCAGAAAAAAAGTCTTTACTGTGACCTTTATTATTTCATATAAACTGGATCAGTTTTCAATATTGGTTTTAATTGTTAATCTCCTTATGACATGTTTTCAATACAAAATACAACACACTCAAAATCTATAATTAAATGTTTATATAATTAGAAGAATAAAATAAATTTAGTAATTCATGCTATTTAAAAGCATATAAATATTCATATGATGTCACTTTAATTTTCAGTAGTCATTGTCAAACTATATTTAAATCTGGCGCTTACTGATATTTTTATTATTAATACCAACTGATATCTTGTATTCTCAAATTACAAATACTCAAGTAAATTTCTTTATACATACCATGACATATTAAGTGTAAAACAAATAAAACACACTTAGGGATTGGTAAAATGTATTTTCAAAATAGTCCTTCAATAGCCTAGAGTTCATTGTCTATATTAAACCATACCCAACAAACGTACTGAACCCCTGCTATGTATGTATACAACATTCAGAATTGACCTACAAAGTAACTAATGCTTAAATTTTAAAATAAATATGGTCATTATAAGCAGAAATCTAAAGTTTATATACTCATCCCAGTTCCTCACAATTATATAAATATTAGTTCCAAATTAACCTTAAACTGAGCGATGCTGTGAAGTGTGTTTCCACCTCACACTTCTTTGGTATTTCCTAATTATTACAGGAAAATAGACTATGTCTGTTTTTTTCCCTCCAAAAATCAGGGAATTTTATTCTCAGGACACAATTAAGACAACAGACTTGCAGAAAATAACAAAAGGCTATGCAAGTGTACTAGTACATAAATGTAGCTAATAACAAAGTAATCCCTTAAGGGAAAAAAAGATCAAACTGGTATGTACTGGAGGATGACCTCCAGTCTACGGTGATAACACAAGAAAGGAACATCACCAGGAAGACTGCTGAAAACGTCAGTCATCCGTTCATCGCACCATCAACAGTTATGAAGGCTTACTGTGATCACAGCACTGTTCTATGTACCATAGGGACCAACAGAAAAGCATGAGACACGATTTCTACCCATGACTCACTGGAGAGGTGAGACAAGAAAACAACTAAAGAATCATAAGAAAATATGAGACTGACCTTTATGCATGGACATAATCAAGTATGAGATAACTGTGGCTGACTGCTCAATAATGATTGGTGGTTAGTCTGAGTTATTAGTCTCATCTCATTTGATAAAGAAGGTTAGTCTAAAATCAGAGATTGAAGGCATGGCATAGCTGGATTGATTGTCCCAACTAGAAGAAAATAGATTATCATAGGAAAAGCCTGGACAAGGGGACAGAGGAACGGGTGTGAGCACCAGAGACAAGATTCATCAGATACAACAAGGATTTGCATCAAGGCTAAATGGTTGATAAAGTTGTCCATATGGAGCCAGATGATAGAGGGCTTTGATGTTAAATAAGATATAAGAATCTGAATGAGAATAGAGAGGCAATGAAATTTCTTAATAAATGACATAACCTAATATTTAAGTATTTGGTTCCCTGATAATTTTCATAAGTGATTCCTGAAACTAATTCAACCAGAAAGATATGTAGCTTATAAATAAAATTATATCCATCTTGGAATAATGGGGAAAATGACTTACTACTGTATCAATTGAGGTTAATATTTTCTGCAAGGACAAAAATGTTTAAAGCAAGTAATCTAGACTATTGCTTTAAATCTTGAATTAAACACTTCTGATTTCTATTAAATTTAGGAGGAAGGTTGTGGAATTAAGACTTTTTAACCTGGGAAGATGAAGACTGAGTGAGGCTGTGAACTCATAAATGGAATCAATTTTATCTTTATGGTTTATAAAGTCCTTTCTATATATATATATATATATATATATATTAGTTCATTTGCCCTTGACGATCACTTACTTATGTATGGGAAGCAGAGCAGATATTTTTTACCTCAGTTTTTTAGATGAGAAATTGAGATGCCAAAAGTTAAGTGGATGCCAAGTTGCAAAGCAACCAGACCAAAAATTTAGTTTCTTGTCCTCCGCAAAAGAAGAAAATAGGCTTTTTTCCCCACACAATTCAGAATATTAGGAGTTAGGTACATGTTAAATGTTGAAAGAAATAATCTTAATGTAATTTATAAAGTACTGTTTTTCTTAGATATGGTAATATGGTGGGAATAATCAAGTAATTATCCAAAAATATGAATATTAGTCCCATATCTACCGCTAATATGTAGTTGGTGGCTGTGGATAAACTGTCTTATCTTACTGGGTCAGTTTCTCGATCAGTAAAATGAAGAGGACAGAATGGAAGCTGCTCAAAGTCCCTCTGCTTCCAGAATTCTATGATCTCCTATGTGTGCATCACCCATTATTTCAAGAGCTAGGTGAATACACTTTAAGAGCTGAAAATACCAGTTCTGATTGCAACATACTACACAAAGTAATGCAGTAAAAAATAAATGGTTTCTAGATGAACATCAGGTTAACTGAATGAATGGAAGGGTTAGATCATGGGTACCATTTCCAAGGTTCAGAGACTTCATAAGGGTACATAATGTACTGGTGAATTGGATGGAGTAGATCACAGTTCCATCAGATTCTCAAAGGAAACTAATGACTTGAAAAGAGTTAATAACTCTTGTACTATTTTTCCTTAGGTTAATTCATGATATTCTTCTCCAAGATGGAAAACTCGACTGAACTGACAGTACTCTAACCCAGCATGGTCTTTGCTATATTTCTCTGGCATGGTAGGGGATAAATCCTAAAAGCTTTTTTTTCCTTTAAAAAGGAAAATTTCAAGATACCATCTTTCTAAATAAGAAATAGTATCTCAGTGTAGCATTTTCCATGTGTTCACATTTGATGTTAGAGAGTGAAAATATGCCAACATGTAACTCCCTAGAATATGAATCACAACATTTCACATACTGTTTCCTTCCCAGCTAAGTGGCACTATTCCCTGAGGGCTGTCCAGTGAAAACAGCATATGTGTCATGGGCTGAATTATAGCCACCTGAAATCCGTATGTTGAAGTCCTAACTCCCAGAACCTCAGAATCCGACTGTATACTGAGAAAGGGTCTTTAAATAGGTAATTAAGTTAAAATGATGCCATCATGGTGGGCCCTAATCCAATATGCCTGGTGTTCTTGTAGAACAGGACATTAGGACACAGACACACACAGAAGAAAGACCAAGTGAAGATACAAGGAGAAGACAGCCAAGGAGTGAGGCCTCAGAAGAAACCAACCCTGTGGACATCCTGACTTGGGACTTCTTGTCTCTAGAACTGTGAGAATTAAATTTCCGCTGTTTAAGCCACATGGTACTGTCTCATGGCAGCCCACGTCGGCTAATATACTGTGTGGGAGGCACAGATAATGCCAAAGGGTGATTTAACACTTCTCCAGTTCTTCCTTAAAATATGACTCAAAATGTGCACCTCTATCATACTCCATAGTGCTTAATGAAGTTCTTAGCTAAGTGTTCTATGAATTTAGCATTCTTCCTGGGACATAAAATTAAGTTATAGGCTTTGTAACTAAAATACCTAGTTGATCAGCTATTTTGGTGAATTTACTATGGAAAATGTCTCATAGAGGTTTAAAAAATTGAAGATCAACTTAATGGTGAATTAATGCTAACAGTCATATTTTATCTTAGGAGGATAAAAATTTGCATTGAAATGAAATGTATCAATAGAAATCAGACAGGGACATAGCACAGCCCACACTCATTATGGTAACTGCATGATTCAGGCTATCTGCTCTTCAGTGAGTTTCTTAAGAGCTCTCAAGCACACAATGGCTATTTGATTATTAAAAAGGACTTTGTTAAGATATTTGTGAGTATTAAAAGATAAAGGGTTTTTCTAATCAAAAGAGTAAATGAAATTTTAATTAAATCATCTCTACAGCTATTGTGACCATCATTTACTTCCTATACAGAATCAATCAGCTGCTAAACATGTGTGCATTTATAAACTATCATCTATTCTTCTTTCCCTCTAAACCAAATAAAAACCTGATGAGCACAAATTTTTCATATAGCTAATTAATGGAATATAACTTTCAGAGTCTGAGAGAAAAACAACAGTTCTAATTTTCTCACTTCATCTTTGCACACTTTTACTCCCTACCAGAAGAATGAGTAATTCTTAATGTTTCAGAGATGTCAGCCCACAGCAGGTCTTTCTAGAACTGATTATTTCACAAGTGCATTGTCACATCAAAAAAGACAAATTAATGGCAAATGAGTTATGCTGGAAGTTGAGAGTGATCTTTATGTAACAGTGACCATTTAATTAAATTACAGATATTGGGGTGTCCTATACCGTAAATTATTTAAAATGCCATATATACACATCACCACCACTGCAATCAATAAAGCTAATACCAAAAGACAAATAAAATCTCTAACTGCCATTCAAATTGCTCTTAAGTTGTCATACAAAAAATAGAGAGTAGATTATTATGAGCCAATAAATTATTTTAATTCATAACAGTATGTACAAAATTTTGTCTTTTGATAAAAGAAATACTACAAAAGATTATGGAGGAAGCAAATCGGTTTTTTTCCCATTAGGTTTCCCCTAGCAAGGTCACAAAATACAAATTTGACAGGCTTTATAAATTGAAGCAAAGTCTTAAAACACCTGGTAGACATTCTTTTTTGTTCTATTGTTGGTTAAAAGCTCAATTTTGGAAAGTCATCCCTTTTCAACAAGTAACATAAATATTTCCACTAGGAAAAGTACTTTGAAAGTATTTTCTTAAAAATCCACTTTAAAAATTTAGACATTTTGCATTATCAACATATTCCACCCAATGATTATATTTTAATGAGGAAAAAAAATGGAAACTTACGTGTCATATACATTGAGCAGCCAGTTGAGACACATATCCACACAGAGAGGAACGTTGACCAGATTCTTATGCATTTGTTCAAGGCCGTCGTAAGTGGTTGTCAGACAGTTGATGACATCTGGAACACTAAGGAGCTGATCGTTCTGGTTCAGCTTGTGCTGGTTGAAAACTTCATTTGTTGTATTCAACTCCAAGAGATCCACTAGTCAGGTGAGAGAAAGGAATACGTACAGTCATTACATTACAGAACAACACTGAAACAAAACCATTTCCAGTCTTGGGTTTTTAGCCTGAGCCTTCAATGGAAGAATCTACCCCTTTTAGCTAATTTCTATTTTTAATGAAATAAATCACATTTCCATTCTTACATCTCTAAACTCTTCTTTTATCCACATCTCTTATGTTCATGTTTTTGATCTAAACTCTGTCACTCTTCAGTATGATCTCATTTTTCACTCTTTGGAATATCAATTTTTCCTGCTTTAGTTTTCTGGCTTTCTTCTCTTCAGCCTTTTTATACTTTTGAATATAAGAAAGCATAAATCTCAAAGTCTATTCCAAATGTTAGAACATCTAAAATACGACATTGCTCTTCTAACTACCAAGAGCAGCCTGCTCACCACTCTCCCACTCATCCTTAACGTCACTGCAAAATGGATCCTTCTTAAACAGTTTCTTCACATGTACATCATGAGATACAAAGTTCACTGCAGATGTTTAGTTCATAAAATAGATTCTTTAAAAAAATAATAGTTCTCCACTGCCCACTGAGTCAAGCCTGATGTATAAGGCCCTCACCATCTGGCCCTAACCTACTGTGCTTCCTGTGATGCTTTGGCAAATAGACAATGTGTAGCTAGGCGGGATTAGAGGAGGCTCACGGAATAGGCCCCACATCCACGGTGCGGCAGCCTTACTCTTCACAGGGAGAACACCTACAGTGGGCGTGGCTAGGGCTAGGCCACGCCTAGACCAAGCTGGGTGGGCACAGAAGGATAAAGCAGAGCTCCTGCTCTCAAAGATGGCCGGTCTGAGAAGGAGGAGAAGCATGCTTATAACTCTTCCAAAAGGGATGAAAATGTCCTACGAGAAGAAGACATACATTTCTGTGAGAGCTGTTACTGTTCGGGGAAGGGAAGGAGCCTAGAAAAAAAACCCTGGGAAGATGGGATTTGAAAGGGACCTTAAAGAATAGGTGAGATACAAGCTATCCTTGTAAAGCAAGGAAATAATTTCAGGAAGATAGTTCTGTTTGAGAAAAGACAAGAATTCAAGAAGCCTAGGCAGCTCTATGAAATGACGGCCGGCAGTGTGGGTAGCATGCGGCTCACACGTGGTTGGCACGTGGTTACCGTGAGGCAGACACAGGGAGTTCAAGGGGCAGGTCGCGTTGGCCTGGGGATCGGGAGAGGTCCTCCGAGGCCAGGAGGAAAAGTTTAGACAAAAGAGAAGAAATCTTATATAATCCTGCCTTTTAATCAACTTTGAGTCATGCATTAGCTAACTGAAAACAGGAAAACAGATTATCAAAGTACCATGCGTCTATGCACTTACTGAGCGTGGAGATGACTCTTCCAAATCTAAACAGGAAGCTTTGGAAATTTACAGAACCGACGAGAATTTATGGTCTGCTCAAGGAGATTACTGCTTTATAAAATTCTTCCTCTACCTCCATATTTAACTTTTTTAACATTAAAAAAGTAAGCTCAGGAAAACTTTTTTAATATATAAACAACTAATTTCCCTTTGCATGATACAAAATTGTTCCCTCAGAAATACGATACATTTTGACAGTTAAATAAAATGTACAAATAGCTTCCTTTGTATATTTATATTTTTAACCATTGAATAACCACTAATTTTGAATTTTTTAAAGGCCCTCATTAAATGTGTCTACTCTAGCTGCTCAAACACCATGGAATTATTTATTTAAATTATCTACAATGGAAAAGAATTGCTTTAAAACCAAACAGATTAAAATCGTTTCTAAAACAACTCAACAGAGAAGTCATTTTTTTTTTTAAAAGAGAGAAAGAGACAAATGTAAAACACAAGCCCAGATAAAGGGCCAATCCATTTCCTTCAGATGCCAAATACACCACTGGTAGAATTTCAGCTAATTATGAAAGCTGTGTGAAGCTTCACATGAATTCGAGATGGTGTCAGGAAAAAAAAAAAAACAACTAAGAATCATCTGGGCTTTTCATTGTCATTTTTACCCCATTTCTTGGCACTGTACACTATTTTCAGTTATGAACTTCCAGAGGACAGAAGCAGAATTCAAATTCATTCTTCACAGTACTTGACAAAGAGAAGTGCTTAATGGATGACAGTAGCCGGAGAACTATAATTCTACATAGACAGAAAGAAACATGTTCAAATACTGCCAAATGCTCCAAGTTTCCCGATCCTGACACTAATTATGCCAGCAACCCAGCACTGCTATTATATCCTCACATGGCATAAAGTGACAACAGACCAAATTCCAAAAAGACCATTTCCTGGATCAGTCTGTCCTTGCATTTCTTCTCAAAAAACCTCCTTTGTAGATATGCTTTGTAGCTGTGACAGTAATTTGCCACATCCCACAGACTATCATGTCTTCAATTTTTAGTGATTTACTCTGACACTTTGCCTCAGTGTCTAAACCAGGAATACATCTTCCTGAAGTGTCACATTTAGGTACCTTTAAAGACTGACTACATTTAAATCACAGAAAATTATGATTTTCTCTTTGCAAAGGGAGACAAATGACAGCTCAGTCATGTGGCAAATGAAACAAACAGCAGAATCATTTTATACCAACTTTCGGGCTTTATCTTTAAGCCCACAGATGTGGCAAAGGGGGTTGAATGGAACTGGATCATCGTTCTTTGGTTCTGCAAAAACACACACTGTTGAGCACCTGACCTGGGGCTTCTGTGACTCTCCTCTACTCTGACCATCTCTTCTGAGCACCTTTCCTACTTCCTCTTCCTCTGACAACTCAGAAATGTCAGTGGCACTCAGGGTCTCGTGTCCGCCCCTTCACTCTGCAAGCCTGATGCTCTCAGTCACTTTCATTACTGCACCGATAACTTCTCTCCGGATGACTCCAGATTCTGTTTTTTCATCCTGATCTCCTGCTTGAATACCTGATCCACATTCCTGCTACTCTGTTCCCAACCAGTGCTCTATTATCCTCTTCCAGGGACCTCCACCTTAATATGTTCCAAATAAAGGTCTTGCCTTTTTGTTATGCTGAAATCCAGCAGTGGTGTTACCACCTTCCACAGACCATCTCAGTCTACAGATCCTGAGATATCGTAACATTCTCCTTCTTTCACCCTCTGCAATTTATCAACTACCAAATCCCCCTAAGTCACCAGTTCTCCCTCCTTACAAATCCATGCCCTCATCTCCCCTCCTCCACTCAGTCTCCATCATCTCTCACCTGAACTATTCACTTGTCTTCTGTTCCCTTGGTCCTTTGATCTTAGATGTTGCCTAAAGCATACGTCCACCACTGGCCCTGCTCCTAACCTACACAAAAGAGAAAACTGATCTACAGAAACCCAACCTATAAAGAAAATATCCAAATGTTAAGTACAGCACTGTGAGAGCTTGAGGAACAACAACAACAGAAAACTAAAGGAGTCAGAGATTTCACTAAAAATGACCTTGAAACTGGACCTAAACTGATTTTAAGGACATTTCTGAATTCTGGACAAAACAGCTCATAGCTTCTCCATTTAGACTCCAATACTACCTGATAGTCCCTGAACTCCACCCAGGCCCTTGGGTCTCAAGACTATAACTTCCTTCCTTCTTACCCTTGATTACAGCCACGTGCCTAAATTGTGGCTTTTAGGGCCTGGCTGATTGCCTGGAATCAACTCAAGGCAGCTTGCGCTGTTCTTCACAATGAAGGGAAACTCTCCCTCCTCTGACAGTACTTCTCTCTGGCTTCTCTGTTGCTGCCTATTACACAGAGCTTTTTAATCAAAACACAAAAGAATAGGTATGATACATACGTGTGGTCTAAGGAAAAATGATAGAAGCAGCTCCCTTTAATCCGCTGCACAGTTAAAGAAACAGATTTACTGATCTGTTGGAAGCCCCTTGGAAAAATCTCCTAATTACACCCCCTCACAATCACAGGGAGAACCACTAACCTTTGTATTTCCCTTTCAATTTCTGAAAGTATATATATATATATACCTAAATAATATAGCATTTCTGTCCAGTTTTGAACTATGCAAATAAATGGAAACAAACTATACAGATTTCTTGATTTTTTTCAAGCAATTTTATAGTTCTCAGATTGAACCATCTTGATGCTGATTACTAGTTTATTTTTGCTGCAGGAGATCATATTTATAAATGTGCCAAAATTAAACAAATTTTACTATTAAAAAGTGCAGCCATCAATCTTATACAGATCTTCTGGTGTACTCCATCAACTTTCCAACTCAAATCATTCCCTTGTGTCCTAGGAGATGGCTCTGTGCCAGAGGTTGTATGAGGCCAGCAGTGAGGAAGAAAACAGACTCATCTCTCCCATGAAAGCTTAGTTCACTTAGAGAGACAGATGGTCAGTAAGGAAATAAATAGAATATCAAACATTATGACAAGTGCCACATAAGGAAAGAACTGAATCTCTGAGATGGAAAATCAGGAGTGACCTAGTTTGGAGTAGAGTAGCCAAGAAAGCCTCATTAGAGATGGGCGACAGTTAAACTAGGACCTTAAAAGGAAGAAAGCGTCCCAGACATGGGACGAGGACCAGCACAAAGAGCTAGGACAGGAGCTCTGCAGGCAGGAGGCACACACTGCAGAGCTCACCATTTCAGCTGTCCACGAGAACTAGGAGAGCCCATGGTGGGGCACAGTGAACAAGGAGGGTGAAGACATGGACCGAGGCCAAAGCCGTTCCATCCTGAGGGCCACAGGATCTGTTGGAAGCTGGGGGTAATGTCCATGTGTAACATGCTGTCTCTGAACGCATGTTCCTTGAGTGTGGGAACCAAGTCTCTTTATATTGTTTTAACTCCTGCACAATCTTGGAGCCCAATAAATGAACGAACAATGAAAGAGCAACAGCAGTGTGCCCTGCACAGGAGGACACTGTGCTGGGTGGAGATCTACACAGAGTGAGAGAAAACCGTTGACCTTAAAGCAGGTGTCAATGGAGACAGGGCGACCCTCCTCACGTTATCTATCACACAAAGGCACGCGAGGGGCGCCTAGGTGAGAAACAGCCGTTAGACGTGATCATAAAGTTCTGGAAAAACTGGAGGCAGGTGGAATTAGCTTGTAAATGTTTCCAAAAGAAGTAAATTTTTAACAGCATTTGGGAGGAATAAAGGGTTACAGAGCATTGCAGAGGAAGGGTCAGGGCATTTGAAGTAAACAGAAAGGATGGGAGAGGAAGGAGCAGATTAATCATAAACAGGTGAGCTGGACCAGCGGCGCAAAGGCCCCCGGAGGAGAGCGGTGGGGGCGGGAGGCAGTGGGAAAAGTGGAGGCCATGAGCTGTAAGGATATCACCTCGAACATTTACAGCTGAACAAACCCAGCACATGTCTGCGTTTGCATGACTAAATGCTCCTTAGTTTGGAAGTGGGGGGTGTCTCTCTTCTACTCCTCTCTGGTTTGAAGGGATGAGCTGAAGGACAGAGTTTTTCCTTTACGACTCAAAAGAACCCACAGAAGAAAACATCAAATGCGATAATATGTTTATCTACCCAGAAGCACTACTGAAAACTGCAACCATGTTCATAGTGACACAAAGCAGTCTCCATCAGTGGAGATTTTGTGGCTGAGTCATTTGTCCTCATTTTATAGCTCATTGGACCTGAGGAGACCTTCCAGATCTGTCAGCTGGATACGGGACATGCAGCTGAGCCTCTTTCAAAACTGCTGTCACCCTGGACTGCCCGAGCTCACTGAAATCCCTTTTGTGTGCTCCCAGTTCACTTCCTATTCCCTTCGGCTCAACATACAGATCACTAGCCAGAGTGTGCTGGCTTTGCACGGCTGGACTGGTAACTCTGCAACCTGCCAGTAATCTCTGGGGCTCCTTGGATGAGGGGCTTCCAAGTCATCTCAGCCTTCTGTCCATCGCCTAATCCGGAGGTGTTTTTCGGCCCTTTAGGTGGCTCTCCCACACATAGCTTAAGTTTTTCTTATTCTGAAGCTCTGCATTGCTGTATTTTCTCCTCTTTCCTCAACTCTCCTCATATAACCAGCTTAAAATGTACTTCTAATTTCTACTGCCTTAAAGAGAAGATTTTTAATTTTAATATATCATTTTTCTAAGGGTAGTCTGCAAGGCTTCACTGAAATGTCTAGACATCTAGCGACTGTTAACAAAAGTCAGTGAACAAGGATACTTGGAATTATTCAAATAATACTGTCCGAAAAGTACAGGCAAATGTCCCTTTCCATATTAACTGTCTGACAAGGTCTAAATGTCCTTTGAGTACATTCAGTCATTAAAACTATAACCACAAACAGAATCCAGGTAGTTTAAATCTATCGTCCACTAGAAGCATTCACATTTACACTTACATTTATGTTATGAAGGACGGAATGACCCTTTAGTAAAACGACTGCCACAGACGATCACTCTGAACACACCCTCTGCAGGTTAAAGTTCATACTGACAATATTAAATGTCTCAGGACACATTTAGATGAACACACAGCCTTTTGTCCAGTTTTCTAGGTGCCAGTTCAAATTTGGATGGGGAATGTCATTTTTTAGTGTTTCTTTATTATGTGATGGCATTGAACCAAACTGTTTGGAAGCCTACCCTTCCAAATGAATACAAAGCACTAAAAAGGCAATGATCTACTACTTCAGTTCCTTGATTTAATCCTTTTAAATTGGGTAGCAACGTAATTTTTGAAAAAGCTTTTTATGTGACTCCTGTATTTTGGTTAACTTTGTTCTCCAACTGAGAATGGCATATGTTCATTTGTTTTACTACTGCATGCATGTTGACGAGGCGAATAATAGAGCATTTACAGAAACACAGCCAATTCCTTAAGTGAGGTGCACTGAAAATCAGATTAACGTTACAGACACATCAGCCTCTTCATTTATCTTTGTCTTAAAGAAACAAAAAAGGCAATCCAAGCAACAGAGTGATGAACTTTGGTAGAATAAACTCACAACACAGTGCTTTTTGTAGTCTTCGGATTTTGATGGCTGTACGGTAGGCAGAGAAACGCACGTTATTCAGGTCAGCTGAAACAGAAAACGGAACACCTTCAGGAGCATGCTTATGATTTAACTTATGTTGAATGGCAAGAATATATTTGTTTACTTTAATGATGGAAAAGTATTATGTCTATTCACATGAAAAAGTCTCTTCCTAAAATTCACAGCGTTTCAGAAAACAATTAAATGTTCATTAGCACCATGGTGAGATACTTTCCAAAGCAGTGTGACACAGAAGATTTCAAGAAGGCATTTTCAAATAGGACAAGGAGGGAAATGAGAAGGAAACACAGCTAACTTTTGATGGGCTAATAAATACATCACACTGTAGACTGAGGGTCTTGCCTTCTCTACTGCTATGAGGGACTCTCCTGCAGGCATTTCCCCCAAGGACAATCAGTTTTCTGTCAACTAGGCTGTCCATCTCACTACTGATAAAGCTGGTCTTATTTCTATGCTCCTTCCCTTCGGGTCTATTTGCTTCTTCTGCCCTTTCATCAATCTGGTTAAAATTATACTATAATCAATACTTAAATCTTTAGAAGCAATAGATTAACTCCAGTTAATAGTACTGTATTGTATATTTGAAAGTTGCTAAAAGAGTAGATCTTAAAAATTCTCATCACAAGAAAAAGAATTATGTAACTATGTTTTCTGATGGATGTTAACAGACTGATGGTGGTGATCATTTCACAATATACACAAGCATTGAATCACTATGTTGTACACTCGAAACAAATGTAACATGTCAATTTTATCACAATTTTAAAAAATCTTAAAGATTTAGCATCAAGTTAAAAAAAATACTAGAATTTCTTTCTCTGTCTCCTAAGGATAGAGTATTGGTATTAGAGATTAGAAGAGTTAGAAGAAAACTCAGAAATATTCAAAATTTGCCCCCTTGTTTTACAGACTAAACAATCTGGTGGCTTTTCTCTTGCTTGTTCAACCTTTGCAGCTGTCCTCACCCATCCCTATGAGAGTCCCACAGAAGCCTGATAATTTAAAGAGATAAAAAGAGGCGTGCCTTCCTTGTTGAAATGGGAGTGGGCATGAGAGCTTAGGGTGCCACCTTCCCTCTCTAGCAGCACCTTAGCTCCCCACAGAGAAAGCTCTTTCAAAGCACTGGACCGACCTAAGGGAAGCAGCTAAATACTCAGTTCAAAGTCATAATCTACTAGAAATCTACAAGGTCAGGATTCTCATCTCACGTACTTGCTTACATTTTTATCTTGAAATAAATTTAACTTTTAATAACTACTTAGACAAAATGAAACTAGGCAAACTAATTTAATAGTATTTGCTAAATAAGAAGCGAGATAAAAGCAAATTTAAAGCAGGGATTCAGAGGCTGCTGCACTGTAACTGTTTTTGGTTTTTGTTTTCACACAAAGCTGAAGTTTTAGATGACTCAGTACGAGGGAGGTAAAACCAATTACACTCCTCCTTTTAAAATCAACCTTCTTAGGCTCATGCTGTTTCAAGCCATGCATTCTCTTAAGAAGAAAGGTAAAATCTATTTACTGCATTGCCCTTAGAAATTCAACTGCTTTTCTGTGCCCATGACAAGATCCTTTCAACATAACATGTCATGTAAGAAAAGCTAGTGATTAGTGTCCTTTTAAGACTATACAATCCTCAGTTGTTTAGGCTAATTCATTACTATTAAGGAAAATAGCACTTACCAAGGGATTGAAAGAGTTCAGTCATTTTAGGATGATCCCAACAGGTTGTCTGCGTTTGATGACTGGGAAAAAAAAAAGTAACATATTTAAATAAAAGAACATATTTATAACAATTGTCACACGGAAAATACGCAAATAGAATTTTTATTCAAATTTTTAAGAATACACACAAAATTATCTCCCTGATAGATCTCTCAGAAACCTGATGCCCAATTATTACCTAATTTGAAACAACAACAGATTTTTTGAGCAATTATACCATGAAAATATTTCATCTAAAATATTTAGATGAAAAATCTGCTTTACTGCAAAAAGAATTACAACTAAGATTAAAACCTGTATATAAAATGTGACCGTCATGGACCTTGGAGGCCCAGGCTTGATGTAGCCAGATCAGTGGAGCCTCTAGAATAATTCTACTTGTGTTCGCCAGATGTAGAGGTGTACTCGGAATAAATGCTCTGAGAGCAGAAGTGCTCTGAAGAGTTGGTAAGCTTTAGAAGTCCTAATCACATTTCCAAAGAACAGACAAATGAAGAACTTTCTAACTGTGAAAAGTATCTCCACCTCACAATCTACTGAGTCTTCCTCCTCTTTAAGCACGAGTCGTTCCTTATTCAGTGTAAATATGCCCTTTTCCTTGTGGGGACTCACTCAGAACCCTATTGTTGGTACAAAGATTATTTTAAGCTGAAGGTATCTGAAATTCAACAAATGCAAACATAAGCCTCTTTAGAGTTTCCTTTATCTGACTAAAAGTGGCAACTTCTAGGAAATGAGGCTACCATAAACCCTTTCTCCAGGAGAGTTTCAGAGCTATGAAGAAAACAGAAAAGCTACTCGCAACTGCATAAACAAACATTATCACAAACTTTCTCACCTCATGGTTGTTCTCCTAAACAAGTATGCATCTTTCCTAAAGAAACCTACTGGTTTATCTCGTAGGAGGCTTTTCTCCCGAATTCTTTTCTGTTACTAAGTTGGGTATGTAAGCCTTAAATTCTAACCACGTTTTTGAGTTACTCATCACTGTATGCAGATTGCATCCATAAATAAACTCTTTTCTTCTGCTAATTAGTCTTTTGTCAGTTTAATTCACAGGTCCCCAGAAGCAGAACCTAAGAGTGTGGAGAAAAAGTTGTTTTTTCTCCCTAACATGTTCTTCATGAGTATCTGGATTCTCCATTCCCCTTACATATGTGTCTCTCTTACCATTTTAACTTCACACTCCTCTCTCAGCTCTTGGTCTCTCCCAGTTATCCAGTAATTTTTTTTTAATAAATATTGGATAGTTTTTCTCATGATTCTTATCCTTCATTTTTAAAAGCAAGTCTTTGTATTTTCTCTTTTTCTATAAGTTCCAAAACTAATTAATAGAATTAGAAGTTTTGGAGAATAAGATGAGGGTAAAACAGATCCATGTATTTCTTAAATCAGGTTCCGTCTTTGTGTGTGTGTGTGTTTGTGTGTGTGTGTGTGTGGTGAACAGCTTTTTCTTTTTTTCAACAGAATTCAATCTTTTATTAAATGTTTTATGACACAGATAACCTGTACAGAACTTCATATCACTCAATTCTCTCCACACTTATTGCATTCTGTAACGTAAGCATTTCAACCTCCTAAATGTTAATTTTACAACATTAAGAATTGACTAACCTAGATCATCATTACTATTCATAACAAAATCCTCTGAAATGGATCTGAGATTTAAATATAAAAGTAAGATTTTAAAAAAAGCAAAAATGAGGTTTTTTTTCATAATCTTGGAAAAAGAAAGTTTTCCACATGATACAAAAATTAGAAGCCACAGAGAAAAGATTGATAGATCCAGCTAACTGCAATGGGTCAGTGGCCTTATTTAAAAATAGTTTACTGTCCATTACCTAGGTCAGAATAGAGTAATAACATTTAGTAGTACTCAAAGGACTTCTTGGAAGACACTCAGTTCTCATAAAACGGTTTAGTAAGTAAGTGAAATCGCACAGTATACAGAAGACAGTAATATTAAAATATTCATACAATCAAATTTCAGAGAAATTATTTTTTTTAAAACCTATGTAATATATCAAGAAGTGGGACACGTCACTAGGAAATGATATAATCAAAGTCATATGTACACAGGTAAGAAAACACTTAAATAACTCATAATTTGCTTTGAAAAATATTTAGTTTAGACTTGAAATCGGGTATGTAAAATGTCCTGAAAATTCTAAAATCTCAAACAAAATAACATATGTTCAATGTGAAGATCTGTCTCGAAAAGTTGGAAAGTTGCCTACCCCCTCTATGTGGTTCTTAACATCAACACAAAGGCAAATATTTCCAAATAGTCTGCTACTGAACACCAGCCAAATCATTCTACACTTCTACATCTAAATTGCTCCAAGGACCATGGTGAAAGTATCACAGTTGTTTGCCCTGAAATTTGTACTGTTCATGGCGGGGCCCAGAGCTTGACAGCAATGTAGAATCTTAGACCCTCACTTCTACCACTGAATCAAAATCTTCATCTTATCAAAATCTCAGGTGAATCACATGCACATTCAAGTTTGAGAAGTACTGACCTAATATGTGAATGAAAGTAAAAAAAATAAAAATAAAAAGGACAGGGAAATATATACAAGATCTTGTGGTAGCTCACAGCGAAAAGAAAATGTGACAATGAATACAGGCATGTTCATGTATAATGGAAAAATTGTGCTCTACACTGGAATTTGACACTGACTGTAACATTGTAAACTGACTATAACTCAGTAAAAAATTGTAAACTGACTATAACTCAGTAAAAAAATGTTAAAAAAATAAAAAGTAAATAAAAAGGACATCTCCAAATTTTGCTAATAAAACAACTTCTTTTCTACTGTCAATAAGAATTAAAGAAGAATTTGCTGAAAACACAGTGCTATCCAAAGAAGTTCTTCTTAAGAACGCCTACCAGCATTCCCTTGATTTCTTGTCTCCTCTTTGGAGTAATTTCAATCCCCACGGCAACACTGCTGTTCAGAGACAGACACCTCATCGTGAAGGACCAAACCAAGGCTCAAGAACCAGACAAAAACTGTGAGTTAATGCAGAGCCAAACTTTATACTTAAACAAGAAATAGAAGTACACTTTCTCTAGAATCACAAGTGTGGTGTTTTGGCAAACAACCACTATGGAACTACGAGGGGAAAAAAACCACCAAGCAGTCAGGCAGAGGACTGAGAATTCAATGAGAACACCCACTTGCTAATGGCTCTTTTTAGTGAAACCACCACCAGGAGCTGAGGGGACACACACATTTGGCAAACAGATGGAGGGAGGGAAAGGCATCTCCCTTTGTGAATTCAATACCGGTTGATTCATTAGGCAGAACTGCCAATGCTGAAAATAAACACAGCCTCTGGTTACAAAAGTATAACTGCCGCTCACCAAACAACGGTTAAAAAAAAGTCATAGATGCAATTGGCTGTTGGATTTTCTGTCTTTCTTTCTTTCTTTTTTTAAAGTTGGGGGGAGGGTTTTAAAGCAAAATCCACCATCAACCCAAAGGCTCAAAGTATTTGAACAGCTGCAGATTGCTCAGCTCATCCAGCCAAAATGCTTCCCATCCTCCCAGAGGAGGCAACCAAAACAGAACAAAAGTAGCATCCCCTCCCCACCCCAAATAACCACAGTTTAGGTTCTGGCCAATCTCAAATACGAAAGAGAGTGGAGCCTAAGACTGTACAGCTTGATAAGCTATAAAATAGAATTGTAATTGTGTTACTAAAAATCCTCTTTCTAAGAGGGAACAGACACAGGAATCTGTCCAAGAATAAAATGAAAACTAAAAATCTAACAGAGCAGCAATTAAGAGTTAAGTCCAAAATCATAGGAGGCAAACAACAGTGGGAATGTGTGACACACGACGAGGGCGCCCAGCCAGGCCAGTTTTGCCTGCGTGGGGAAAATTGTGAAGGCCTTTGTTGTGGGCCCCAAATCTGTGAGTGATACACCTGTGAAGCTTAGATTATCTCTGGGCTATTTTAAACTATGCAAACTGGAGAACACTGATAGTGATGCAAATGATTTTTTGTCCACAGAAATGCAAATTGTGTCCACTCGAATGCAACTGATTATTGTCCTGGTGGATAGTGACCAGTTTGTCAGCTTTAGCTGACATCGTTAGCTCATTTTAGCAGCTTTTAGTTGACTATAAAGATGTAGTACTTAGTATTCTCCTTGAATCTTGTTATAAAACCTATCCATTCCCTTATTAATTAGTAAGTTGAATGAAATCTTTGACACATGCTCTGTTTATTTTTGTACGAGTGTCAAGGTTTTACCTATTTTTAAATTTAATTGTATTTAGTTTTTTTAATTTTTATTTTTTAATTGAAATACAATTGACATATTATGTAAGTTTAAGATGTACAACATGTTGGCTTGATGTATTTGTATACTGCAATATGATTATCACCGTAGCATTAGCTAACACCTCTATCATGTCACATAATCATCACTTATTTTTTGTGGTAAGAATATTTAAGGTCTAATCTCTCAGAAACTTTGAAGTATATCACATGGTAATGGTGTTTATAAATCACTGTGTTGTGCATTAGCTCTCCATTACCTACTGTTTAAAATTAACCTTCAACACTTGGGACGGTCCTGGTTTATACCTGCTGTCACATATAATTATTAAAGTGCCCCTGTACTCTTAAGTGTCCCAGTTGGGATAACACATGGTCCCTCTATTTTATGGACTTCAATGAAATATTAAACCAAAAAAGTTAACAAGTAGTATATGCTTCTAACTATGATTATACATAATGTATTTTCGTAAGTCACAGAAAGTTAAAAAAAAATAAGACTACACCAATAACTAGAATGCAAAAAATGTTGTGTCACAACACTGCCCAGTATATGAAACAATGAACCAGCAGCAATTTACATGTAATGCTGATAGATTGATAAAATACTGATTTCTGGGCCAGGATTGATCTGGGGAAGATAATTTTTTAAACCCATTTGTTCTCATTAGAGTGGTCTCATTTTTTCCACTAAAAGATGATGCAAAGGCATCCTGGTTATCCAAAAACTGACACTTAGCCAAACACACTTATTTGTTACTATCTATCCAATTTTATGTTTGAAACTGAATTTTGTGGGTTTTGCCATTTATCATTCCATTCCAATTGTAATTATAAAGGCATATTAGAGAAAAAAATTAAAGGCAAGTGAGTTAATTAAAAATACAAATGTGGGAAAAAGGAGGTATAATGCTCTGGATAAGACAATCACAGAAAGAGAAATATTTCTTCTTTGCTGTGCAGAGTGGAAGATAACATGCTAGCTGAGGATGTATAATATTAATAGTAACAGCCTATTAGCTGAGTGCTCAGTTTGTACCAAGTACTCTTCTAAACTCTTTCTATGTGTAAACTGAATCTGAAAAATAATTCTATGAGTTCAGTGCCAATATTATCCCCATCTTACAGATGAAGGAAACTGGGACACTCTGAGATAACTTGCTCAAGGTCACACAGTTAGTAAATAGAAGAAATGGAATTTGAATCCAGATGGTCTCACTTGAAGATGGTCTGAGTTTTTAATACAGAAATATACATGCATGACTGAGGTTTAAAATATTTCTGATGAATCTGTCTAAATTTGAGTCCGTGGTCCATCATTATAATCATTACAAACAACCTCATCTCCCTTGCTTTGCTCTCACTCCTGGCAGGACCTAAGCGTGGATCAGCTCAATTACTTGCCTTCTCTGGACCAGAGCAGCTGTGCGTGTATACAGCTGGAGAAAATCACTCAACAGACTGACCGATTTTACTTTAAATATTTGACTTCAAACTCCAGTGTCCAACTGCTGGCAACTGCATTACATTCCCTAATAAACTCGCCTCCCAGAGCCCAAGACAACTGTTTACTACTCTTTCCCCAAACCTAAGTAAGTTTCCTTCCTGCCTTAGTATCATTTAACTTGATCTCACACTTCATTGAAAATACTACAAACCACCAGATTAGAATTCCTTCATCTTCCCACCACCAAATCGATAAACTTCCCTCCATCTGCCAGACTATCTTCTCTCCTTTTTAAAATGAGGGATGGTCTCCTCTCCTATCAAAGGCCAATTCTTCCCAAAGATTTCTAAACAACTCTTGTGCTGATTATTAACCCATATCAGTAAGACTGTTCTCAGAATGTAAATGTCATCCTTAATTACACACACACACTCTCTCACCCCTATCTTGAATCTGCATTTCCTGCTAGCTAGCACCCTTGTCCTCTTCTTCACAGTCAAAATTCTCAAATGAATAGTCCACATCATCATGTCCCATTCAGGACTCAACCCACTCCTATTTGGAGATGCTAACTTTACTCCTCCACCCAAACTGGTCCTATCAAAATTACCAATGAACTCCATGTTGTCAAGTGGAATGCCTGCTTTCCTGTCTTCAGCTCACTAGACCTCTCCTCAGAAGTGAGGAGAAATGGGGAAGAGACAATAAACTTCATACGTAAGTTGTGTAGTGTCATAGAAGCTAAGAGGTGCTATGTGAAAAACAGAATCTCCAGAACGAAGCCGACACAGGCAAAACATAGGCTCTGCAAACCCCTTCTTTTCATGTGCTTATACAAGCTATATACAGGGATCAAGCAGGGCTCCCAAGTAATCAAATTTGCATTCAGGTGACTACAGCATAAAGACAGAAAAACATTTTGGCAAACTGTGATGTCATTTATCTGAGTGATATCTTCTTATAGATCTAAGAGGTGGATTTATAATCTCCTCAATCTTGGTGTCACCATGCATGAATATACAAAGAACACATGAAGAATACAGAGTCTCCCCATCAGGAATGTTGATTCTTACCCTGGGCGTGCGTGTGTGCTTGTGTGTTCGTTTGTGCTGGTGTGTGTGACCTGTTAAGGGGACTCTGGAGAGGGCAAGGGGGCAGCAGATGAGGAAGCTGTGTGGGGGTAAGTTCACATGTGCCTCAGGTTATATGTGTAACTTCTGGAACCCTCACAGACACTTTCTACCATTGTCTAGGCTTTTAAAGGCAGAAAATCCAAGGTTATACTTATGGAAAAATAAGATAATTCTAAGGGAAAACTTCAAGTTTTCATTTCAAGGGAAAAAAACACCTTTCTGTTCAAAATCCAAGTAAGATATATGATCCCACTTGACAATGGATATTCTAGAAGCATAGGGTCTTCCTTATAAAAAAAATGCCATTCGATTGTCATGATAATGAAGATACAAGACAGGAAGACCAAACTGTAAACAATGGATGATTCCAAATCTGTTGGATTCAATTATAAAATGTTGTTAAAAAGAAACAAGCAGCCCAAAATGGAGTCACTTGTGCTAAATAAACCCCACCGAGACATCAAACCTAACCTAACTGCAGTTCCAGCCTCTCCCAGGGGTGGAATAAACCGATCAGTCTGGAATTTCCTGATCAGAACTAGTGAGGGAATCTATATAAGAAGACCCTTGCAGTCCCCTCCCCTCAAAAGAAGATGACCTGCCCTGAAACAATTCTAATTATCTCAACAAACCAGGACACTGGTAAATTCTCCAGAAGTTACCCAGTTACGGTTTGCCCAGTGGGGGCTGCTGCAGGGCCGTGATTCTGCTGCTCAGTTTTCTAGCTGGCCAGGGTACGCTCATTTGTCTGAAGCTGACTCCAAGCCCGGGAGGTTTAGGGATCCCAAGGTGCCTACATTCCTTCATAAAGCAATTTCATTCTTCCCTCTTCCTCAGCAGAGTTGGCCCAGTGAGTTTTAAATATTTATTTTCAATAAAAATAAAGTCACAGACCACTTCTTGGAAAAAATAGACTCTCTGGTCCATTCTCTTAAGTTTCCATTCCATTTATTTCTTTATCATTAAAACCAGAAACACAAATGCTATTTCTGGAAAGAGACTTGAAGTGTGTCCCGAGACGTCTCCACCTAAAAATCTGGAATCAAAAGGATGCCCTCTCCCATCATGATTAAGAAGGAGGAGAGAGATGAAGACTGCTGTAGGAAGCCTTTCAGAGAGAACTATATTTATCTTTCATGGTTAGAAATATCTTTGTTATGGATTGATTTTGTTTTGGGATGAGTTTCCTGTAACCTTTAAAGTTAAAATGCTTTATGTTAATTTCCCTTTTTGGTGGTGTTATACCTATACCTTTGTTAGCTTTGATTTTCCAGTGAGGCTGGATATTTGAATTTCCTATTGCTGCCACTCCTCTCTGCTCTTATTTAGGAAAGAAATATTTCACCTACATCATCTAAGCAGACTTCGCAATTCCTCTAAAGAAATAAGTACTGTACATATATAATGAGACAAGTAGATACAGTTTATGCAAATAAATTGCATGACTGCCATAAAGAACAACTACTTGCTCTCCAAGATTTCATTTACAGTGACAAATTTTTTTTTCTAGCAATTGATGGATTAGGGCAGTAGAGGGTGCCCTTGGGAGGTGAGAAAGGGGTTGAAACCAGTATTGCAGGATTATCCATAATGAACACAAGAACAGAAAAGGAAAATATAAAAGAGATGTAATAAATTGAGGAAAATTTTGATTTAGACCTATTCATAAGGGGGTGTTGGAAGAAGGCGGGGACTGCATGGCAGTGGTATTTAGAGATGCAGATTAGTTTATTCTGGTTAATACACTGTCGTATTGAGGAGTGTCAGTGGAGAGACTGTGATACGGATTATCTGTATAATCAGAGATGACTAGAATGTTCATGTTAAAGCTGGGTGCATGTGATGGAACTGAAGAATTAAGGTTTGCGCTTTGGATTCCAGTGGGGAAAAGAACTGTAGAGATGTGAACGTGAAGCTGTCACCAGAGCAGAATAATCATTTGTACCAAGACTAAGGCTTATTGAAAAGTCACGGACTTGGGGTTTAGAGAAGACACTGCAGAGGGAGAAAGGAAAACGGTATTTCCTAACTATCTCTTACTACAGCCTATGAAACAGGATGGCTCACCAATAGCTGGATAGGTAGAGAACCACCTATGCTAATTTTGCCCCAGGGGACACATGAGCCAGCTTGGTTGGCCAAGCTACTCACAGATGGAAAGCTCCTGGCCCTGTGGATGAGCAGAAGTGGTGGAGGGGCAGACAGCTGTCCCCCAAATCAGAACTCCTGCCACGAGCTGCTGGCAGGACAGCGGAGAATGACATTTGCTATCCATAGAAAAGCACCTTTGTCCATTATCAGACCACAATGTGAGCTTTCCTTAATCATATATTAAGCCTGCAGAAATTAGCTAAAAGAGAATCCTACAGAAAAGGCAGTGTGGAGTGCTGGAGAAGGTGCTGGGTCTTGCTATTGACAGCTTTGCACTCAACTGTTGGCACTTAGTGCGTAAACAATGGTAACTCATCTATAGTTCAAAAGAAAGGATGTTTACTCATATTTTCTCTACCTGACGGCACTGTTCTAAATATAATCCTTCATCCTACCTAAATTTTCCATGTGACTAAAGTCTTCTGTCCTCTACTTCCACTAGCACAGAGAATAGGAGGCAGTAAGTGCATCGTGATCAAGTGTCCAGGAGCTGGAATCTGTGCCTGGGGATGCGAATGCTAGCTCTTGCACTTGCTGGCTGTGTGAGCCCAAGCAAGATATGTGTGTACTTACTACTTAAGCCTTGCCTGAGAAAGGGGGTAATGACAGTACCTTACTTAAATGGGCAACTGTGAGAATTAAAAGAGAGAACCCAAGCGCGGGATTAGCACAGTGGCTGGCAAATGAACATTCAAAACATATAACTTATTTCAATGATCATTATTATCACCCACTATGACTATTTCTTATTGTGATTGTTATTTCTGGATCAAAAAGAGAAGCAGTGAGTTTTAGATGATGAATGTGATGTATTAAGAAAATTCAACCCGAATTTTTTGGTCATCATTCCCTTTGCACCTGAAACTCCCTGGATGTTAACTTTTAGTTGAGAAAATGAACAACATGTACAAAGCACAGCACATGACCAAAAATCCACAGGGAAACAGTTCCTGCTTTTATGATAGATTTTTGTACATTGTGAAGGCAACAAGAGCCATTTCAACTTTTCTTCAATTGATGGGACAAGTTGTCAGTGGACTATACTAGAAAATAAAGATAATTAGATCAATTTTGGAAAGTCTACCTTAGAAGTAGCAAATATAATTTAAAGATATGAGTTTCAACCAAAGATATTAACGTAGAAAGATTTACACTACATAGACTCTTAGGGTTCAGATCTTTATTCTCTCATTTTCTAGAAGCAAATGAGTCATGGAACCACTTCAGTATACTTCAAAATATTAATAACAAATTACCTAGAGAGACATAAATGCATTGGGGAGCCATCAAAGTATGTTTTAACTAATCTATAAAATCAGAATATGAAATAAATTAATTTTTTCTTCCCATTATCTCCCAGCCTTCTTGCTGTATTTTGGCATTAGAATGCATAAAACTGTACACTTAAATACTGAACATATCTGATATTTCTACCTGAATTTTATTCTCTTGTTGGTCAAATTAATACATCTTAATATGCTCCAGGAAACTCTGGTTACATGACAATCATGCTAACTTTGTTTCTAACATTTTTCTTCTACTTATTTGTGCAGCCATGCAAAGGGAAGTGTATATTAAAAGCCTTTTAATTCATCATTTACTTGCTTATTAATTTATTTGGAAATTACATTTTGTTTTCATAATGATTTTTCATCTGGAAATATTGGCTTGTATAATGCTATCTCTAGTGATTGATGTTCCTTACTTACGAGGAAATAAATTGTTAGGTTACACAACAGAGCAAGTAATGAAAGAATATCTGGTTAAACAAGTTTTCTAAAAATAAGAGAATTCATTCTATATACATGAGCAGATTTCTAAATTGAAAATCTGAAGACATTTAACATTAAAATTATACACATTTAAGAAAATACAGTCTTTCACTGATAATGCTGAAGATATTTTAGGATGCTACAATCCTGCGGGTCACATTAAAAATTCTGGTCATCACTGTATTGTATATATTTTGAAATGTTGGTTATAGTACTCTAGTCAATAAGATGCTAGATAAACTAGTTTGTACTCTACTGGTCTGCCCAATAAGAACTTGCAGACTGAGGAAGTACACAATTTTGCTAAATCCTCCCCTCCCAAAATTATAATAATACTAAATTAGTGATATTCTGACTTAGGTAACGTAATTCTCAGTCACATATAACCTACCTGAAAATACAGAAGTTCTTTTTAATAGTAGTGCTGAAAATAGGATGGATTTTTAAAGTGCCAAATCAAATAGATAACCATTGCATACACAAAATCAAGCAACAGATTTAATATTTTCTTTATCTCAGAAAAACAAAAATCTGCCTTACTAGATCCAATTTACATTTATAAAAAGTCAGATGATACAGGAATCTAGGTCAATTCAGTAAATGAATTAACTTCAATTAATTTCATGGACTTCTAGATTTTGTATAGTATACGTATTAGTTTCCTATTGCTGCTATAACAAATTACCACAAAATAAATGTCTCCCTGGGCTAAAGTCAAGGTTTGCAGGGCTGTGCTCCTCTCTGGAGGTTCTAAGAGCGAATCCTGTTTCCTTGCCTTTTCCAGCTTTGAGAGGCTGCCTGCATTTCCTGGCTCATGCTCCTTCCCCACCTTCAAATAACCTAACATATTCACATTCAGGGGTCAGGATGTTGAACTTTGGCCATGATTCCGTAGTACATCAGACTTATACCTAAACCTGGAATATTCAATTCAAGTCAATATTCACCCAGCAAATTAAAATTCTCTAACTCTATAACCATTATTATTATTATGTGGAATTATTATGTGTTTTAAGTTTGGATCAGAAGATCACACCTTCTCTCAATAAAGACAAGTCAATTAGCCGAGCCTCTGACTTCTTTCATTCACGCTTGCACAAATTTGATACCAATCCACTGCTTTACTACCTTATACTGAAATTTATCACAACTTAATACACGGTAGATTATACACTGATAAAAGTATTAAATTCCCTTAAGACAATGTAACATATTGCTCATTATCTTCATGATGCATTATGACAAAATTACGTATTTTGTTTTACTCTGAGTATACCTCTCAGACCACAATAAAACCTTCATGAGAAAACACCATTTCATAAACATTTTGATTTCACACACAAAATTTTCAGAAAGAGGGATACTGGGAGAGTAGGTTTTAGTGTTGGCATGGATTTTGGAGATACCACATGCTGTTTTAGGAAGGCTATAAAGGGAAGTTGGCCCAGAGCTCCCCCTGACTTGCCTGAGGTCACAGGACTAATCTGAGACAGAGCTAACTCCTGATAATAGCGAACGTTTTTCTCACAACTTGGACACCGTTCACCTTACAAACAGTGTCAACTACGACTCTTTATCGCTTTATCACACTGTACATCAGTATTTTACACCTCAAGGGATTCCAGAAGATGAATTTTATCATTCTGTCCAGTGACAACATACAGACTAAGCCAAAGATCAAATCCTAGGCAGATCTTGTGTAAATCAGACAAAACTTATAAAATATTACATAATAAGGAAAACTTAGTGTGTAAAAAAGGAGAAGCTGTCAAGTTGACAACAAAAATGAAAGATGGTAAGCCTAAACTAATATTGTACATAATTTCTGTAAGTCAAAGAAAAACTTGAAAATATTGAAATTGTTAATGACAAAATACTATTTCTTTTTGGTGGATTAAAATGAGAAGAGTGTAAGCATTTAAAAAATGGAGTTTCTGGAAGCTATAAAAATGTTTTAGAATCAGTACAGTTTGAGATACACCATTATGTCAAGAATATTTGGAAATGTCATTTTCCTCCAATATTTTAATGTCTGCTTTAAAAAACTAGCCAAATAGATGTATAGCCTAATCTAATAAATTATAAATATCATTCTGATTTTTAAACTAATTTCTTTCAAATATTAAATATATATTTTATAGCTACATAAATTTATACACATACAATTTCCTTCATATAACAGAACTGAAATCCATTTTTTAGTTACATGGGAAAAGCCTCTTAAGTTATCAACATAACTTTATTTTCTTGGTATCATAAAAGAGAATTAAAATCAACTTACTTGATGTAATAGGGCACTTTATTATGTGAAATGGATCTTTGCCACGGCAGCTGGACTGAAGCTGAGGAAACAGGGAGATTATTGGAAACACTGCTAACCCAAAAGCCTTATACCTTAATGCAAAACAACTGAACACACTTTATAGCAAATTCAGTGAGAACTGCTGAGTTCCTAGAATCATGAACTCTGCTAGGCCAGACAAAGAGTGGCTTTAAAGATGCATTTGAAGCGAGAAGAGAAACACTGCAGTCTCACTTTCTAATACCGACTCTAACTAGTTGAATCTGTTGGTACAAATATTTTAAAAAATCAAGTTGTATTATTTATAACAAGCACAGTTTAAAACTTATTACCAGGAAATTATACTCTGTATATATTTTTTGATTAAGCTAAAGGCAAAATTAATTTTACCTGGTATATCCAGACTGTAAACTAGATTTCTCAACAACGAATTTTCCAGACCACTAATAACAGTCCTTATTTAGGATCATACACACAAGAATAACTATTTAGGACGGACAGCATTTAAACAAACTCAATTATATGAATTTTAAAAAGGGAAAATTAAAATAAACACACAAAGGGTTGTAAAGAACCAAGGCAATTATCTAGACAGAAGAATTTCAAATACTTATTTTCATCTGAAATACACAGGAAAAAAAAACCCCTATTTTTACACTAGACATCGGTAGGATAGAGATTTTATGTTTTGTTTTACTGAAGTACTTAATTTTTACAATTCTATTTACTCCTTATTTATAAAAATGTATCTCCCTATTTTAAACCAATTATTTCAAGACTTATTTAAGAAAAGTGCACACATGCAACTAGAACTATTAAGGAATTTTGCTAAATGAACCAAAAAACAAGCAAATTTAAATAAAACTTTGCAAGTATCACCAGATTCTCATAGAGCCAGTTGTCACTAATGTTTTATTCCTGAATATGAGGTCATACTACCTTATTGTTAGTTAGCATTCTAAACTTTGCAAATCATTTTCAAATATATGTATCGATAAGGAAGCCAACAACGAGGGACTAAATATCCAGAGGTGAAATTACTTGCCCAGGAAATGGCTGAGCCCAGAAGTGATTTCAGGATTTCTGACCACTAGCTCAGCAATGTTTCTATTCAACAATTCTTCCTCTCTCTATAAAGTGTGAGCACTCCCTTTTCCAACCATGTTCATGAAAGTATCAAAAAGGGATGAAAATGTGGAGCTAGGTATATTAAATTTCTCATTAGAGCCAACCAACCTCATCGCAGTGTTGGCACCAGGCTAAGAGGTCAGTTTTTACTTTGCGCCTAACTGAACAGGCTCCTTTTATAACCATGGCTAAAGTCCAAGAAATATAATAAAGCCAAAGATTCCAAGCAGCAATGGATAACAATTATTAAATTTATTAATTAGGATTTTGTTTACACTTCGCCATTCATTGTAATAATTGTTTTGATTTGAATAACTTTGACCTCCTTGGACTGTCAGTGCTAGACCATGAAAGGCAATGTGTTTGAGCTTCACAGTTTTTATGTTTCATTTCCTAAAGAACCACAGTTTGGTTTTTATTATGAAAGGTTGGTTGCTACGTGAAAGTGTTTGGTTTCATCAATACTAATAGATAAATAATTCCTAGAATTATAAATAGAAGCTCAATTATTTGTTAAATTCCTCTTTAATTAGATCCTAACATTAATATAATTAAATGTAAGCAATCTGGAGTAATTTATACCTAATGAGTCTACTGCAAACCTATTTACTTTATCAACATTGATGGTATCCAGACTTTAGCAATGCATTCTGGGACCCAGGTAGACAGTATATTCAGGAAGGACTATACATCAGTCAAAGATAGGCTACCTAAGAGCTCAGGTGTGTGAAACAGGTGTGGTGGGAGGTGGCGGGGAGGCTGGGAGAGGAGACAGAGAGAGAGAAAGAGAGAGAGAAAGTGAGAGAGAGAGAGCACTAGAGAGAGCTTGAACACTACAGGTGTAGGACTGGAAGGTCAGGAAATGATTGATTAGGATTCTCGAAATTGTGAATTGAGGTAAAGCAGATTATCAATCATGATAAAGATCAAGAGAAAATATAAATGTAATCAATTTGACTAGAAGACACAATATGATTACTTCAGTTTTCTCTATGGCTACAGATACAAAGAAGGTACCATAATTGGGAAAATAAGCTTTGCATTACATTTTAAACTTCATTTAAATTGAATTAAATTACACAAAGTGCTTGCTTACATTTGTGTGCCAGAGAAAAGGAAAGGAATTAACATTTAGTGAAAGCACTTGTGCCAAGAACTGTGCTACATGCTTTGTGTAACTTGGTATGTTTTCTTATTTAAATCTCAAGGCAATCAGAGGAAAAAAGTATTCTTCTAGTAATTTTAAGATAAAAAATTAACTTTCAAGGATTCACAGGCCTGGTAAAAGGTAAAATTAATATTTTAATCTCAATCTGGGTGACTCTGAATCCTACATTATTTAGTTTCCTTAGCAGTGAATAATAAATAAAGTAGGAGTTCAATTTACTTAAGATCTCATGAACAGTCCATAAAATGAAAAATTTCAGTTGGAGACCATTACATAAAAATCTGCATATGTGGTTTGGCTGAACGTGCAGTGTTTAACCAGAAGAAAATCTCAGTATGATTGTAGCGAGTCTAATAAACCAAAATCTTCTCAAAGACGTGTGAAGTGATTTTTTTTTTTTTTTTACTTTTAAGACTCCAGGTGCATTTTAAACTAATAAATACTTTTTAAGAAGAAAAATTAATTTAAAATCTTAAAATATAAAAATGATTTCTTTATTGTGAAAAACTTCATAATCTCTGCATATGGCATAGCAATGATGTTACTATATTAGTTACTATAACAGATGGTCCAGTGAAAAAACATAGCTAAAGATGAATTCATTTTTGCTTCACTTTAAAGACTTTTTTTATTATTAGAAACAATATTATTAGGTTATTAAATGGATTATTAGAAATAATAACCAACAAACAATATTGTCATTAATATTAATATCTTTTATAATATTTATCTAAAAAAGTAAATACATTTTTAGCAAAAAATATAGTTTCTTGAGTGAGAGTGAAAAAAATATGCTGATTCATTCAATTAGTGAGATCAGTCAAGTTTGTTGGTACTTACTAGAGAGAAAATGCTGAGAGGATGGTCCAAAATCTCTATGGGCTTCCTGAAGCTGTTTAAGGCGATCGTCCACAGAAACCTGCACATACACACACAAGAAATCATTTGATTTCAAAACAATAACCTTAATAATATCCTTGATTTAAGTATTACAATAAATGATGCTACTGCCCAGGTATGATTGCTGGTACAGACTCCTTTTCTGTATCTGGAAATAAAGTGTCAGTATGAAAATAGACTCCTGGCATCCAGTAATAGTAAATGGTACCAGGTACTCTTCTAAGCAATTTATATGAATTAACTCTGTCAACCCTCACAATAACCGCATTGGGTACGTATTCCTTACTATTATCATTGTATTACAGATGAAAAAAATATTAAGACACAAAGGGGTGCCGAACGACATAAAATTAGTATGTAGCGCTAGTATTCATGCCCAGTCTGTCTGATGCCAGAATCTATGCCTTGACTGTTACTCTGCACTTTACTCAAAAGCAGTAACACTCTAAAGCATCTAAAGTCAAGATGTGCCCATGAGTTCAGAGGCTACTCATGTCTCTTTTGTAGGGAAGGTTGTAAAAAGTGCTACAGGTAACAATTGAAAAAGAACTCTAATACATTTCAAGGGGAAAAAAACAGATGAGTAGATAGATGATGATGATGATAGATGGATACAAAGAAACAGATGACAGATAGTATTAGATAGATAGATACAGATGGAAGGCGAAAAGACACATGACTATGGAATGTCTTATCTTCCTCCAAGTTTGTGTCCATCACCTTGACTTGGGAGTATTAAAGTAGATACCAACTGACAAATATAATCTATATATTTGTTTACACACAGTCGTAGCTCTCTACACTTTGAAAATTCAAAAAGTTGGTGCCCTGAGAAACTAATTGCAAATCAGTGACAACAGCACAGAGCCCACTGACATTTCCAATTCCTTTTCCCGGTCTCCGTCTGGTAGCGCTGGTCAGGCGTTCTGCTTAGATTGCCGATCTTATTTTCAACTGCTTTTAAATGGAGCGTGTGTCTCTGGCTCACTGGGCAGCTTCAGTTTCTCCTGGGTAGCTATTTAAATTGCATTAGCAGGCACTTTGTTCATTTAGGTCAAAAAGCATTCAAATGCCACACTTTTACATTCAGGAGGAGAAAAGAAGATGCTACTCCTGAAATTTAACAGCGTTGTCTGCCAGCATAAATTGTGCTCCTCTTATTCAACCAGCAACTAACATCTGAGCTCTAGTGGTTCCTGGGCTCAGAGATCAGCATGACAGGATACATATCCTCTTTCATGCATAACGTACTCCCTGACTTCTCATCTTTGTAGACGAAGCGGAGTAGGAAGGAAATTAAGAGGGACCAGAGGAATACCTATATGAAGATAATGAGTTAGTAAAACAGAGTAGAATAAATAGAGAGCAAAAGTCAAATGCTTCTGTGTTCTACTCACTCAAAAAGTGAGTTTAACAGATCCTGCTTTATGAATCCCATATTATTAATATTCTCTTCAAAGGCAGAAAAGACTAATACTACATAATCACTTATGATCGTTTCAATTCCATGAAGAAAATGTAAATCATTGGGTGTTCCAACATCTGAATTAATTCGAGACCTATTAACACTATAATATTTTATAAATATTATACCATTAAAATAAATGCTTTTATGTGCTACCTTGAAATTGCATATTTATCTTATTAAATATCACATCATTTTAGGCACAAAATATAGAGAAAGATCAGAAAGAGTTATTTTTTCAACTTCCACTTAAATTAGCCCGCTGGTTTTCAAGGGGAAAAAATGATTATTATGACTCCCAGAAACTGGCCACTGAATGTGACAAAGTTCCACAAAGACTGACCCAAAAACTACTGACTGGCACATATGGTGACTTGCAAATGCTGATACTTAGTAATACTCAAGAGGATTTTTCTTGGTTTGGCTTTAGGATGAGTAAGTTAGATCTAGTCACTAAAACAACTGCATTAGAGCAGCTAGGACATAAAAGTCAAAGGTAAACACCACCAGGGTACTAGTTGGAAAAAAATGAGCAAGATACCTAAATAGCAAGTAGTGGAAGAAGAAAGACAGGGACTTTCCTAACTTTTCAAAAGAAAAAAAAATGCATGATTAAAGAAAGCTGACTCCCTACCATAGGTTTCAATTACTGTGATTTATTTGACCTTTTGCAATTTTCTAGAAATACCATATGAAGAGTGCATCATAAAATTACATTAAAATCTATATTCATAAATAAATGAAGTCTTTGGGTTCAAGATAAGGAAAGATAAATAACTTATGTCATCACAGGCTAGAAATCCATTACCAAATACAACCAATGAAGAAGAAAAAGTGATGGCAGGTGGTAGAACAGTGAGGTAGGGCTTAAAGACAAGTGTAAGCCTGCATTATGAAGAGGAATAAGCAGACACCTGCAAAAGTTTCCATCGCATATTAAGGTCATCTAGCTGGCGAGACATCTTTAGAGATGGGTGCAGGTCAAGTGGAGACAGCTGACTGGATAAATCATTCACTGTTTTAACTTTTAAGTTGATTGGTGCAATTTCTTCTCTGAATGCCTGAAAGAAAAAGACAAGAAAAATGTCATCAGAAAAGAATATAATGAAAGCTAGGATTCCATATTTCCTTCAAAAAAAAAAGACAGCCAAGGTCAGCTGAGAGGCCAACAACCTAAGTTGCTCACTCAACAACAGCCAACTAAATTCAGATTTTTAGCAACCAAGACCACCAGACAGAGTCACCCTAATAAGCCAGAGAATCTATGCAGGTGTGTGAAAAGGAAAATTATAATACAAACTCATTTCAGTGATTATATACTTCCTTCAAATTTTTCATTATATGCAATTTAGTCTGGAAAATTTTTGCCATTATTACACATTTTACTAATTTCTAGCCTTGGTTTTTAATCTTAATTTTTTGTCCTATTTTCCTCTTTTAATATGGATAACTTAAATTTTTTTTTTCATGTGATGCAACAACTTGATTTGAACTGTTTCTAAAATGAAGTTAGAGAGTGGCCAGTAAAACCAGCTTTCCTAACCACAAAATCTATGCCTATTATATGCTGGCAAGGTAAGGTTTATCTCTTTCAAAATCACTTCTGACCATTCTCTGTGGTTAAAGGTGGGGCAGGAAGCACAAGGTCTATCGGAAAATTAGTAAGTGAAGCTTGGAACTGACAAATGCCCCTCTGGGCACAGTACAGAAAGCTGGCATAGGGACATGGAAGTAGGGGGGTGCATGTGAAGGGAAAAAAATATTTTGGGTCAATGACAGAGATATGTCCTGTGAGAACAAACAACAGAATAATGCAAACAGTTAAGTTCTCTCTTTTCTCCACATAATTCCAACCCCCTGTATGTTCATGTATCCTTTCCCAACAAAGTCTTTGCCAGATCCTATCCATCCTTCAAAAGACTCAGTTGGAGTGTCCCACCCATTGGGAAGATTTCCCAGAGGCCTTCCTTCCCCTGTCCTGGCTGGAGGCCCCATCATGTGCTCCTCAGCATCCTACCTGCCAGCTCCAACACAGACAGGATTTTCAGCCTGTACACTCTGGACACACAAATCAGTTTCTATGGTTGGGGACATTCTTGATTGCTTGGTGCCATGTAAGCCACTTGATATAGATTTTAAACATCATTCCTTATCAGAGGTCCTAGTTCTTGGCATTGGAAGCATTCATATTTTAATGTCCCCTCACCACCCATACCACCCACCTCCAAGGAAAGAATGGAAGCTTCTTGAGAACAGACACTCTCCAGTATTCAGCACAAAGTTTGCCATACAAGAGGCACAGAGTTCACTTCTAATGATGGAGGCTAAAAAAATTGGTATCTGAGGCAAGATTAAGACAATATAGAATTGGGAACAGAACTGGGATACTAAAAGAGAACAGAATATTTTTAACTCTTTGGTATGTCAAAATTAGAGTTAATCACACACCAAACTTACAGGTATGAGGTGTTGTATACATACCATTAGCATTTGCCCTCAAGTTTCATCATTTCTATAACCTCCACCCCTTAAGAGACTAGGCATATGTCTATGAGCCTCCTTTCTTCTCTTTCATCGCTCCAAATTTAGTTAATGAATAATATAGCTCAAAGTGGCTATAAAGTTTTATTAAAACACTATAATATTAATTTGGCTTCCTCCTTATACCTATAAAGAGAAAGCCTCTTTAACCACTTCCTAACACCCCCTTTTATTACATGTAAAGGATAAAAATAAACATTATGGTTGGCAAACATCAAAATAATGTTCAGAATATAACATATCTTTTAAAAAGAAAATTAATTTTAGGTAAATCAGAAAATACATTTTAGCATTTCAAAATTATTGAACATGCCCAAAAGCCACATGAAGCAGCTCAGAGGAACAGATCTGGAGTCCAGAGACAGAGTGGAAGGTACAGACTTTGAGATGACATCTGAGCAGTGAGCAGGGAAGTCAATGTGCAGAAAGTAAGAAATATCGCCAAAACCATGAAGACGCCAGCATTTCAAAGTCAGGCCTGGAGACGGACATTTGGGATTCAGCTAAATGAGTGATGACTGAGGTTGTGGGGTTAGATAAATTATTCTGTAATAAAGCATAAAGAAAAAAAATCAAAATCAAATAGAGGAAGGGAAGCCCATGAACATGTGAAAATTGACACAAAATGGAAGGAATTCAGAGTTGTGACAGTTTTTCACCATGACTGTAGATGTTTGTCTTTCAAGGATGACAGAATGTGTACAAAAAACTGACTCACAAATACAGTTCAGTGAGAGAAGCAGAGATGTGATAATAAAGACATGACAGGTCTAAAGAACTAATAGTTAATACAGAAGCATGAGACTGAGAGACTAGTGAGAAAAGAGATTTTTTCAGTCTAGACATTGAAAAGACTTGGGTTCCCTCAGATTCAGTTTAAAAATAATTATAGCACTCAAATCCTTCGAGGTTTCTTCAGTTGTGATTTTTACATTATATACTAATGATCAGATTTTAAAATCAGTATCTTCGTATTTTGGAGCTATTAAAGGTTAAAAGTGAAACGCTAGAAAATGTTCTCAGATTTATGTAATTGTAAATAATAACTAGTTTTATTTCAAAAGACAGTGAAAGTTTTTTCAAATTATATTATAACTTCAAGACAGATTTTTTAATCTTATAGAATAAAGGAGTTTTATCTTTTCCTCTATAAAAATAATGCTTTTCTCTTAAAAGCCACAGGTAAAAACATTAAAAGTCCTCTCAGACAAACAATGCATTTTAAGTTTAATTTTGTTTCTGTAGTCCAGTGTTTTACAGTAATGAGGAATCTTTCTAATTAAGAAAGTTCGTCTTTTGGTTTTCAAGAGCTTCAAATTAAGAGGCTTTCTGAAATATAGCAAGTTTTAAAACAATTTCAGATATGTTGTGTGTTCTGGTACCAATAACCAATTTATTATGTTTTGGCTGTGCTCTCTTACAGGAGAATAAAAACCTATGTGGTCTTTCTTGCTATAAAAACAGGAACATCTGCTAGTGTTCAAGGTGCTGACTGGCAGCCCACTGGCAGATGTGAATCCCAGTCCTTCTCCTGTCAGATGTGTGCATTCTGCAAATAAGAATGATCAAGGATGATTTTAGGAAGTTGCAATTATTTGACTACTCTGAAAGATTTTGTTTTCCAGTTGCTTTGGCATATTTAATAATATTTAGCAATAATCAGAATTTATTTTCAACTGCCTCTAGCGTCACTGGGATTGGGGTATACTTTAGAGAACATGTAAAATATCCCAGATTTGAATCCATTTTACTTGGTTTAAGGAGACTTGTGGGTTTTTTTTTTTATTTTTTCCTAATAAGATGTTGAAATATCTTAATCCATAGTTTATTCCTTTGTCTCAAATATGGTTGTTTCTCCCAGCTTAGCTATGTAAGCAGAAATTTAAACAGATGGATTTGGATTCAGAGATGGGTAATTTCTTTAATCAAATGGGATTAACAACTCCCAAACGTTTAGGCCTTTAATAACCCCAGATATAAATTTTCATTTTTCCCCCACAAATAATCATCCTCTATTAAAAACTTATACTTTCAGATTCAAATGGGTGAATTCTTGCTCCAACCCAGAGGCAGTTTTGCTATCCAATAGAACATACTTTTCGTAAAACATTGGCTTAAAGATTTTCAGTGTTTAAAAATCATCTTTTAAAAATGCAAGAAGTATGCAACTTCCAAAGAATCTGTACCAAAAGGTTTTATATTCAGTTTGTTATTTTGAACTCAGATTCAGTTATGGAAAAGCTTTCTGGATGCTACAGTTACGGGAAGAAGTCTGATTAAATCCCAGGGTCACTGGAAACATGTATATTTACAATGAAAGACGGTAGACCCCAACACTCTTTTAGTAAAAAAAAATTTTTGTTTAAAATTTAATATGTAACTTTTAAAGCTTTGAATTCAAATAGTTGATCAAAGTTGAGCTTAGTTATATTAGTATGAATGAGGTCTCTACAATGAAGGAGAAGAGCAAGAGAGAAATCACAAAAACTCCACCACTTACTGGCTGTGTGGGCTGGAGCAATGTCTGCACTTTAATCATTTGTAAAATGGACATAATAACAGGACTTATCTTGTTTGGTTGGTGTGAAGTTTAAAAGAGATATCAGTATAAACTGGCTAAGAACAGTTCCTGGCATACAGTAAGCCTCAGTAAATGTTATCTATTATTATTATTACTCCAATTTATACATACATATATTTACTTATGTAATTTTCCTGAGTAGTATTCAGTTAATTTCCTAGGCCTTTCTTCTCTTTCCTATTCAACCACATGCAAACAAAGGGAGCGTATTATCCAATGTCCGTGCACAAAAGATGTTACGTCTCTTGCAAAAAAAAAATCCCTTTCATGTTATTAATACTATCAGTCTAACACCTTCTGATTTTTCATCTGTTTAGTCTTTGATTTCATTCATGACTACCTACGATATAGTTTACTATGATACTGCAAACCCAAATACACTCTAAATCTGTTGTTTGTGTCTTTTGCTGCCTAAATTCCATTAAAATTTTTCTGGATATGTTCTAAATTATGGAGCCAAGGGGAGTCTAGACCAGAGGTTTAACATCCTTAACTTTGGGCAACACCTGACTATAAACAAAATTTATAGCTAAACTAATCCTTCATTATATAGTCAGACAATGAGATATAATTAGTAGATAAGAATTCCCAGTAAAACAGTTTTGATTAACCCTCTAAATCCAACTACCAATTTAAAAAGGAACCTGCCAGACTACACCATGTGGATGCCATTTGTACGATCCAGGCTGTGAGAAACACTATAAAACAAACAAATCAGTTTCTTCAACAAATACATTGCAAAGAAAATAAACAAGCAAACAAACAAACAAAAAAGATAAAGGGAACATCTGGAGATTAAGAGGGACTTTAAAATATTTAAAAAACAGGTAAAATTAACTGGACAGCAGCATGTAAAGCAATGAAGCTACAACACTCCCTTACACCATACACTAAAATAAACTCAAAATGGATCAAAGACTTAAACATAAGACAAGATACAATAAACCTCCTAGAAGAAAATATAGGCAAAACATTATCTGATATACATCTCAAAAATGTTCTAGAACAGACTACCAAGCAATAGAAATAAAAACAAGAATAAACAAATGGGACCTAATGAAAAGCTTCTGCACAGCAAAGGAAACCATAAGTAAAACAAAAAGACAACCTACGGAATGGGAGAAAATTTTTGCAAAATGAAACTGACAAAGGCTTGATCTCCAGAATATATAAGCAGCTCACATGATTTAATAAGAAAAAAACAAACAACCCAATCCAAAAATGGGCAGAAGACCTAAACAAGCAATTCTCCAAGGAACAAATACAAATGATCAATAGGCACATGAAAAAAATGCTCAATATCACTAATTATCAGAGAAATGCAAATCAAAACTACAATGAGGTATCACCTCACACCAGTCAGAATGGCCATCATTCAAAAATCCACAAATGACAAATGCTGGAAAGGCTGTGGAGAAAAGGGAACCCTCCTACTCTGCTGGTGGGAATGCAGTTTGGTGCAGCCACTGTGGAAAACAGTATGGAGATTCCTCAAAAGACTAGGAATAGACTTACCATATGACCCAGGAATCCCGCTCCTGGGCATATATTCAGAAGGAAACCTACTTCAAAATGACACCTGCACCCCAATGTTCATAGCAGCACTATTTACAATAGCCAAGACATGGAAACAGCCTAAATGTCCATCAGCAGATGACTGGATAAAGAAGATCTGGTATATTTATACAATGGAATACTATTCAGCCATAAAAACCGACAACATAGCGCCATTTGCAGCAACATGGATGTTCCTGGAGAATGTCATTCTAAGTGAAGTAAGCCAGAAAGAGAAAGAAAAATACCATATGAATTTGCTCATATGCGGAATCTAAAACAAAAACAAACAAACCAAAAAACAAAAATACAAAACAGAAACAGACTCATAGACTTCTAATAGAATAAAAACTTGTGGTTGCCAGGGGAGCGGGGGGTGGGAAGGGACTGGGATTTCAAAATGTAGAATAGATAAACAAGATTGTACTGTGTAGCACAGGGAAATATATACAGTATCTTGTGATGGCTCACAGTGAAAGAGACTGTGACAATGAATGTATGTATGTTCATGTATAACTGAAAAATTTTGCTCTACACTGGAACTTGACACAACATTGTAAAATGACTATAATTCAATAAAATAATGTTTAAAAAAACAGGTAAAATTATATTGTTTAGGGATGCACAACTGGGTGAAAAAGCATAAAGAAAAATAGAAGTGAATTATTGTAAAAGTCACCTTAGTTGTTATTTTGTCAGGGAAGGGGGTTCTGATGGTGAGGGGCATATGGAAAACACCTGTTGTGTCTGGAAAAGTTCTAAATCCTGATTTTGGTGGAGGTTGTAATGTGTCGGCCTTATAACAATCCCTTATAACAACTTATATATGTGGCTCTCTTTATCTGTGTTATAGTTAACAACACAAGATTTCTTAAAAGACTTTATCTGAGGCAAGGATGCTGACCATGGTTTTCTCGATGTGGTCCTGCAGCGAGTCGATGAGTAAGTCTCCCACGGGCTTCCAGCCATTCCTCACGGCCTCCGCCTCCTTCAGGTCAGCATCCAGGTCGTCCATCGCTCCCTGCAGGTCTCTGAGTTTCTCTAACGCCTTGTCTACTTGCTTTTGCCAATTGCTAGTAACAGCATTTAGACTTTCCCACTTCTCTTTGACTTCAGAAGACTGTTTGCGCATGGCTTTGGCAATCTTTTGGGCTCTCTCCTCAGGAGTCAATTCTGTGATTTAAAAACAAAAAAAAAGAGACAGAGAGAGAGAGTATTTTGAAGCATGATCAACTTTACATTCTTACAGCCAAGTGTGACTACCAGCTTCCAAAGGGTTGCTACCAGGACACTAACCAGAGTAAAATGCCTCCACACTGCCTACCAATCCCCATTACTTCTCCAAAGAAGAAAAGAGCTACTCAAAGTAATAAGAGCCCACGTGGTTTTGGTGACTTTTGATTTTTAATATACTTGCAAACCTTGAAATGTGACACATTCAAGAAATAAAACAATTTTTCTTTAACATAAATTTAGTTACATAAAATCCAAAGATAGCTTTTCATTAGTTTGTCATTGCCCTCAAGAGAAATGGGAAAGATAATTGGGAAATAAATAGCTTTAAGTCATGAGGAAAAACTCTAAGAAAATAAGATTAATTTATTGTGTTCTCGAAAAATATAACTGAAGACAAACAACATATCTTAGATACGTCATCACTGCTGAGTCTGTTTGGCAGTTAGTTCATCTTTAACACAAAGCATTCTGTGCAGCCCAGAAGTGTAGCACGACCACAGATATTTCAACAAGAAGACGACAAGACTTCAAAGAGCACCCTGAAGGTTTAACAGAACAAGAGGGCCTCCAGAATGTCTGAAACAAAGTAGACTCTTCAGACAGGAAAGGGCAGGCATGATGCAAGATGCTGCCACAGGGCAGGGGCAGGAAGAAAGAGGAGGAGTCCAGAGGACAAGCAAAGGATACAGACAGAAATCAAAGTCAAGGTCAAAGCCAAGGGTCAGAAATACAAAGACCAGAAGCTGGCAAGACAAGGGTATGGGAACTTGATGGTCACAGAGCAAACAATCTCAAAGCAGGGTAGACAGATCTCCAGCTAAACCCTTCTGGTCTCACTACCCCCAAAACCCTAGGAGGCTGCCTTTCCTCTCTGGCTGGTTTGAATGTTGTCCTGTTTGTCCCCTGGAAACAGAGATGCAAGCCTGAAACATACAATCATTCAAAACTGCACATGAAGACAGAAGGGCATTTTCTTCTTTGTGATAACATTGCATCTTTAAGCATCAGCCACATTAGCAACACCCACTTCACCTCAAAATATTCCAAACCATTCATAAAATGCACTGAAATTCACCAAACTTCCTGGTAAAAAGAACTCCATGGTAAGATGAACTGAAGCAAGCTCTTCTAAACTAGAACGTTCCTACACAACATAGATTTGTCTGCCTATCTGTCTTTATTTAAATATTACTTAAAAGTCAAGGTAAAGGGGACAGAACATTGTTTTTTTATCTAAGGTTCCAGAAATTTCTAGACCTCGATATTTAGAAGTAAAGCAGCTATCACACACCTCTGGGCGCCACATGGACTATAAAGAGGGTAGCAGCCACAGAACTCCAAGCTGTGCTGCTGACGTGCTAAGAGGCTATGCAGAAACGCCAACAATCCCTCTGCAGCGGGGCTGATTACAAGAGAAAACATTATGACAGGCCGACAGGCTAGACACACCAGTACGAGATAAATGAGGAAAGTTAGTGAACTAGAGACCCAGCTTCAAAGAATGCTTAGGCTGGGACACAGTCCAGTGCAACAGTCCGGGGAGGGAGTCGAGAATCCTGGAAAAATGCCTGAAACATGTAACACATCAGGATTCCAAGGCTCCCGAGACGAAACTTTGTGAGGAAAGTACGTCATTAGAAAGGCAACTTGATTTAAATCCTTAGACCTTCAAGACATTTTTATAAAAGGAAAAACATGTAATACTTACACTATCTATATTTTACATAAATATAGAGTGCTATGAAAAAAAGTCATTCTTAGCCTGATGCAAGAGGGAGTTGATAATTTTTATGATGGCAACACCTGTGCTTGTTAATAAGTCACTTGGGCTTTATTAAAGATATGTTTTAAGCACCCACGTTTTACTGACTTTGGTAAAAAAAAAATGCAGCGCCAATTCAGAAGAGACAACTTACTTATGACTGTTTTCCTTGGATAAAGCAAAAACTGTTTCTGAGTCAGTCACTGAATAACCTGGCAGGGAGACGCACAGCTTCTTTGTCCTGTGACAAAATTCCCAACACTGGCTGCGACATTTTGGTCTTCATTTAATGTAAAATCTTTTGACTGAGCAGTCCTTTTGTAGTATTTATTATATAATCCCCACTCAAGCAGCTACTCAGAAGAAAAGTTCTATGTTCAATTCACCATCTGTTTGCCAGAAAGAACGCCCATTAACTAATCGCAGAGTCAGAATAAAAGTGCCTCCTGTTACAGGAACAATCTCAGTTTAATGCACACTTTAAACCAAGAAGAGAGCAAAGCAAAAAGCCAAACAAAACCTTTCAGGATGTCTGCAAAACAGGTAGTAAGAAGCAACATGTGAAATCCCAAGTTATGACAACTTGGGGTAAGAAAACAGAAAAACAAATTAAAATAACAAGAAAGCATAAAAGATGAAAATCATAAAGGGATATCATGATATCAAAAAATCTTCCAGTTATTTGAAAATCAACAGACAAAATTTGCATCAAATTTGCTGAATAGATATTTCCTGGTAAGTTTTGAGGCCTTCATGCAAGAGTGGAGAATCCTCTGGACCAGCAGTTCCGAATTCTAGTGACATATCAGAAATCACCCTGATAGTTTGTTTTCAAATGCTGATCCCCAAGGGTCCTACCCCCGAGTATTAAAAGACTCTGGTTCAGTTGATCAAGGGTGAAGGGCAGCCTGGATGTATTTTGAAAGCTCCCAGGTGACTGTAAGGTGCTGCCTGGACCAGAGCACCGCCAGCCTAATGGCTTATGAATTGATTTCCCTGGTCGCCGTGGCGCAAGCTGACAGTGTTCCCGCTCCAGCGAGCTGCTGTGTCACTCCCACACAGAGCAGGGCACTAACTACGGAAGGCGGAGAACAAATGAGGCTCGGTGACAAGAGGGTAATCTAATTTGCATTTGAAAAGGCAGTAATGGAGGCTAATACCGAGAGGAAACAGCAGGATAAAACCAAGTAAATGTCCTAACAATTCACAGACCTGAAGTGCTTTTCCTAAGTAACTTTCCTACTCCCTGGAGTGTGTGTGTGTGTGGGGGGGGATTTTTTTTGAGGAGAAGTACTTTGTTTCACTCTCCCTTCTCTCCTTCTTCTCCCTTCAGGACTTCCCATTTACCTAAATTATATTTAATTATTATATATTATATTTCTATACATATTATATATGTATATAATACAGTATGTTATAATGTATTGTAAATGTTACTATACTTTATATTTACATAGTTTAAAGCAGCAATTTCTTGATTGTGTTACATAGTATTTAAGGATGAGTAGATAACTATCTTTTAGGAAGAAGAGAAAGAGAAAAGAAAGGAATGACCAGTTCTGAAGTTTTCTCTCTTGTCCAACTGGTTTTATTCTTCAAATTGGCAAATTAATTGGGTGGCATTTATACAACGCTCTCCTTTACATCCAGAAGAGAAAGATGCTAACACGTTTCACTGGGATACAGGTGGAAAACCATCCTGGACCAGGAGTGCAGCCTAGGGCTTGGAAGCAGCCCTGCTCCCACCTTGCCCTTTGCTCTTAGGGGATCTGCTCATCCAGGCTTTATCAGTTTGGAGCCTAATTATCTCCTGATGGGAGAGCATTTGACAACAAGGGCCTCTTTTACCTCCAAAATTCAATTATATAAGGAAAGCAAAGCCGCCATGTGTCTCAAAATCTTACAGTAGAGGGAAAAAAATCTCCTTCTGTGTGCTTATATCCATAAATTTATATTTTAAAAATTAAAGTATATGTCTCTCCTATGAAATACTGAAGAAATGTACTAGAATCAGCCCAGTTATTTTACATAAAGATTCTCCATATTTGTCATATTTTCTTTCTCAATTACAGAATTGACATGTAATCTCCACTGTGACTTTTTATTCTTAGATTCTAAGCCTCATGTCATGCGTGTTTATTCCTCTCCATCCTGGTTTGGCAGTACTCAGTGTAGAGACTGGTGTGTCCTCTCTATATAATTACTGAATTGAGTTGGACTGAATGGGATTTTCAGCTTTACTTCTTATTGAGAATATTCACCTTCATAATTTTAAGTGGAAATCGTTCCAAATACATTTTCTTCCTCCCCCCCAAACCCATTACCACATTTATAAAAAAGATTTTTACTCTGAAAAGAGGATAAACCTTACAAAGTCATTTCAAGTGCAGTGATTCCATCTTATTTGTACTGATTGCTTACTTTTTTGCATGTATCAGTAATCTTATTGTATTTCACCAAGAGATGAAAAGGAAATATTAAGACAAACAAGTATAGAAAAAAAATTCTCCAGAGTAGCATTTTCACCCCGTGGACAATTCCATGCAAGAAAAGATTAGTTCGTATGCTAGTTCCCATACTAACTAGTTACGTAATCATAGATACATTCCTTATCTCCTTGAACTTTAGTTAATATTTATAAAACTACTGGCACACAGAAAAGATTCAACAGAGGTTAATTTCTTTCATTTTTTTAAATGATTTTGTTACTAAGTCTGGGAGGTTTAGATGTCTTTAGAGATTTTCACATAAGCAAACCAAGTTGGTTACCCAACAAGAATTAATGGGAAAAACCCCACAGCACCCCCTATCTCTGACTTGCTCGCTCTCTTTCTCTCTTTCTCCACTCCATCTCTCTCTCTCTCTCATTCTCTCCCTCATGACCAAAAGATGCTTCTGATTAAAATAATGGAAAATACACTGTTCCCAAATTTTCTGATTACATGATTAAGATAAACTTAACCTCTCTGAAAGCATCAGTGTTGAAGAGGACTTTGCCCATTTCCTACCCAGCATGATGACTGATGACAACAATTCATTAGGAACCAGGTTACAAGTACACCATCAAGTACCACTGGCTGATTACTGTAATATTTCTAATTAGGCTATTCTACTAAATTATAAGGATGACAGTAAGAGGCTACCCAGAGTAGATTAACCTGATAATGTGTAGCCTAAATCTTTCAGTAGGAATATGACAAAGATGATAAGGATCCGTTCGTGCTGCCAAGGAACTCCAAAGTAAAGAAATTAAGGGAATATCTTCCACAAATACCAAAAGACAAGGTATTAATGGGGCACAGGGTGGAGGTGGGGCGGATGGAGCGAACAGGAATGTGGATGCACTGGCCACGAGTCAATAGAGGCCCAACTGGAGTCTGAATACATTCAAGTTTTATGCTTCCTGTAAAGTATGCCAAAGTAAATAAACCCAGTATCGAGCTGCGGACGAAGCAATGAAGCAAGGAAGACCATTAAGAAGATTATCCTCCAAGTAAAAGCAGGAACAGCAGAAAGGTCGTGGAACAGACCTAGCTAAGCCACCCAGGATCTAGCTTTCAATTTTCTATAATAGAAAATTCCCTGAATGTTTTCACACTACAGTTTTGTAATTTATTCAAGTCAGTTTTTAGTGCTGCACAGCAGCAGACAGGTCACAGGAAGCAGGAGGGTGTTCCTGAGAGGGCAGAAGAGAAGCTGGGAATGTAAGTTTTTGGAGGGCAAGGATATGTTTTGCTCACAGCGGGACCCCCATTGTCTAGAATACCACCTGGCACATGGTAGGCATTCAGTAAGCACTTGTTAAATGAATGAATAGGTCTATGTACAATACCTTTGTTTTTAAAAAACTTCTCCTTTAAGATCAAAGGACAGGAGTCTTAAAAGTCTCCCATTTCTTGCCACACTATTGCCCATCTCTCCCCAGGCTGCTTCCCTGAAGAACATAGCAGCTAATGATCCATCAAGTTATAAAAGAAGTCAGGGCTTTCTGCTCAAATTTAGCCATTCTTATAAAAGAAGTCGGGCATGTCTTAACGATTACACACTGCCAAAATAAGCGAGGAGTTTAATTAAAGTGGGAAATGTATGCCTTTGCTAGGATTACACTTTTTAAAATATAGCAAACCCTGCAGTTTACTCTCGACGATTCCAGCTTTCCAGAGGAACAGCCACAACAGCAAAAGAAGAACATACCACACTGAGAGCGTTTAGTCCCCTCCTATTCTTTATGTTTAAATCAGAGAGTGACAACCCAGATGTTGATTCCAATAAAATACATACATGTAAATTATTGCCATCCTTTTTATGCGGCAAATGTGATTTATGGATGGTTGAAATGGTGATTAAAGACCATAACAGATGGTAAACAATTAATTTAATTTGCTGCGTCCATCATACTAACCTTTGTTATCATATAATTCTTCATCTAGAATGTTGACTTATTTAAATTGAATTTCACTATGATGGTATTCATTAGCATGCAAAAAAGTTTTTGAAATTTTTATCCAATCAACAGGCTTATGGCACATTATTATTTTAGGAAAGTTGAAGACTAGATTCATTACATCCATACATGGACTACAGAGCTTTAAAATGAGAAGGATCACATTGCTGCTCTGTAGTTAAGAACACTGGAAAAGAAAGTAACATTATATTTTTCTGTGCTTTTTCATGCATTACAACCTTACTAATCTAATTTGGACTTAAGAAGCTAATTAAATTATTGCCTGGGTCTATAGGCCTGAAAGCAATTATTTATCCTTCAAGTTTTTATATGAAAACTAAAAAGAAAAAGTCTAATTTTGTCTAAACACCTTCTCCCTTTGTGCTGGAAAATCAGTGAACTGGTATGTCATTCCATTAAACAGCCTAATAATTCAGTAAAAGAAAAGCAAGAATAAAGAGAAAGGATATTTAATTATTACATGGAATTTTTCTAAGTAGAAAAATATAGAAAATAAAATTTTATTTCTACTGACCATCTAGAAGTGCTCTGATTATTGGGGTAGTTATGATAGCATTCTGTGATGGTTAAGGAGCATCAATGGTTGTGGCAAGCCTGAGTTGGTGTTTCAGCTCTGTCACATGGGTGACAGTATGCGTCCAAACTCAAAGTCTTAGTTTCGTCATCGGTCACACGAGTGGTAACAACAGTACTCATACCTCTGAGAGTGGTTAAAGAATTAAAGGAAACAGTGCCTGGTACACTGTAAGCACCTGATAAAGGTTGGCTTGACGTGAACATCTATGTTTACTAACATTTCTCTCCTCTCCCTTTTTGAGCACTGGTTCTCCCTCTAACATTATGCGGGGGGTCTGGCAACCCCAGCAGACACTAAGCTCCTTGTTACTCAGGCTGGGTCCACTGATGCTCTCTCTTGGAATGTCCTGGATCTAAGGAAGGGCCATCCCTCCCTAGTATGTGGTTATGAGGTATTAAGGTCATAGGAAAGGTAAGAAAATGAAATCTTGTGGAGACAGGCAGAAAGGGAGACACAGAGAAAGGTGTTTGACTGGCATTCCAGTCCCTGCGGCCAGTTCTGTCCTTGCTCTTACTGTAATTGGTTATGGGAGCTAAAACCTCCTCCCTTGTGTCTACATTTATGGAAGCTGATGTCTGCCATTGACAATGAAGGGGGTTCTAATTAATAAAGCAGTCATTAGGAAAACAAAAAATGCCCTGGGAAAAAAACACCCAGGAGTTGCACCAGCCTAATTACTGACATCAGATTATGCATAATTTGGTCTCACTTTATGATTGCAAGGACACAACTACTGCTATCTTTTTTTTAATGTAATCTTTCTGAGACTTTGTATAAAAGTAACTTCTAAAATCTATATTTCAAGCTTTCACTCATTTAATGATCATGAAATTTTTATTTGCACAAGTTTGCTAACACTGGCATAAAATAGACTGACATAGTGAACTGAAAAAATATCATATTACTTCTTTGGTATATCATAAAACATATGAGATTTCACATAGATGAAAAATACTCCTAACTGGCTTTCTAAAATATTATCAAACATTCAATAATTAAAAGAAAACCGTATATTCTGTGTTAAAATATTAGGTACTAACAAATACACACAACATCAAAGACCAAGAGGAAAACCATTAATCTAAACATACTTTTTTTTTTATCTGAAGAGTTTATATTAGCCATTAATCTCAGGTACAATCATTTACAACCATAAAAAGTTGTGTATGAATAAACACATACGCAACCATAGACACTACACAGAACTGTGAATGCATGAACACACTACAGCGAGCTGTTTTCCCCCTCTGTCATTTAAATGAAACAAAATAATTAACTGCACCAGGCTGAAAAAGAAACAACGTTCAGACAGCCTGGAATAAAACAGTAGTCGTAGTAATAGCAATGCCTTCACTGGAATAAATTTGAAAGAAGACTCAAGGGGAAATTTATGAACAAAATAATGCAATCTGCCTTAAAATCAAAACCTGAACAGAGGAAAACAGCTTTTCTACACCCACATATGCAATAAAATGTGCAATTTTCCAACAGTTTTAGAGGTGAAATATCCTATTAAAGTGTTGGCTGTTTTATATAGTAATTGATACCACAGCCTCGACTCATAAAACATGTATTTGTGTGCGTGTGCGGGCACGTCTGCGTCTGCATATGCATATGCACCTGCCCGCATCCACGAGAGTTGTGGAGAGGGGGATGCAGACGTAAGGCTCTAACTCCCCTGCGCAAATTTGACTTTTGACCTGAACTGTAGGTAATGAACAGGTGAGAAGGCACGTATATTCTCTGATTACCTCCAGAGGGGTGGAGGCAGGAGTGAGGCTGACTGTGGCTAAGCCTCACCGCCGTCTTACACATCTACTTTCCCTGTGCAGCCGTTTGAGTTTCAAAGGAATTCAATCTGGGACTGGGAACAGCGAGGAAGGTTGGGCGAAGAAGGAAGAAGCCAAGAAACACTTGTGCAGGGTTAAGAGGCTCCAGACATTGCAAGTCAAGAAGGAGCCAGGAGGTCAGTGGCCAATGAGCAGGGAGAGAGAGAGTGAGAGAGACAGAGAGAGAGAAGATAAAAATGAAGGGATACGTTGAAAGCCAGCCAAATATACGGCGGTTAAGGAAGGTCACCAACAGAGAAGTCTAGTGCTCTGTTCCTGGATCGACCCTACATGACCTTGGTCTGACCACAATATTTTCTTAGCCTTTGTGTTTTTATTTAATTTTTTTTAAAAGAGGCATACTGTATGATCTGCCCAACTCATTGGGATAGTTAGGAGAACACAAAAGTGGTTTGAGAAGAACAAGGAACAATATGAATGATGATGAGACATTTCTCGTTCCACTGTTGTACTATTTAGCAGGTAAAGCTAGGTGATTGAAATCAAATGAAAAACAATTCAACTGCATTGAAAGGAATATTATATATTGACATGATACAGCTCAAATCAAGTTAAGTAATTCCATGCTACTCAAGATAAGGGAACCACTGACAAAGGTGTGAACTTTGTAAAATTTCTGTAATTATTCAGATAATTTTAGTTCAATTAAAAATTATATTTTATAAGTGTTTACAATTATAATTTATAACTGTTTACAAGTAGAATGAGTGATTCCGGGTAGCTGAGTGTTCCAGACAGCTATATTTCATTCATTTAGCCCTATTTTTTTATGGTAGTCATTTTGGAAGGAAATTTACTAAAATATAGTATACATTTCTATTCCTTCTCTTAACTGATTTATATTTTGTCTTCAAAAACAGAATACAAATCATAGCTTCAGCTTTTCTTTTACTGTAAAAATCCCCAAAGACTACTCTGCTTCGTTTTATTTTCAAATTCTCGTGTATCTCTTTATAATTTTTTTCCTCCTCATTGCAGTCAGACTGCCAGAAGTCATTTGTCACTGTCACCCTTTTCCAGTCCTGTCATTTCCATCTTGCTACATACTCATAATTCACTGGAAAACAAGTTAACCTATTAACAACAGTGTCTAAAGTAAGAGCTAAGTGGCCTTTCTATGAGTTAACAGGATCTTCACTATATTTTCTGTATAATATCTATCTTGGATGCTAAGATAATTTTTTACACTCTTTCAGATTCTCAGTAAACGAGAAAGGTCACTAAGTAAGGAAAGGGCTGACTTTCAGACACAGATATTAGTAACATTCCAAGCAATGGCAGGGTACCAGGGAGGGTGCGAAAAGGCTGGGAGAGGAATCAGTTTAGGAAGACTCGAAGCCTGCAGTGAGTGGGGCAGAAAGAGCAGGGGCTGGGCCAGTAGAGGAGGAAGGATTGGAAATCAGGTAAGAGGGACCTATGGGCAGCAAAAAACAGGATGGGCAACAGCATAAAGGCAAGAAGACCATTACCTGCAGGACATCACGAGAAGCTGGGTGTCAAATGGACATTAGTTTGGAGCCGAGAGAGGCATGAGGTGCTACAGCACAGGAAGGCCGAGGCCACGTCACTGTGTAGCTCTGTATGGCAGTGAAGGAGCTCAGATTCCATTCCAGAGGCTACCAGTGTTTTTTTGTTTGTTTGTTTGTTTGTTTTCTCTTGTCTTCTCCTTTTCCAGTTTATTAGGTAGAATTATTGCAGTTCAACTGCACATACATATTACATTGCTTATAAATATATATGTTGGCTTATTCCTTTGATAAATATGTAAGTTTAAAAAGCTAAAGATCTAATCTGTTCTTAGAAACAGTAATTAGTACGTATACGTAAACTAAAAAAAAAAAAATGTGCAGTACACTGTGTATATGCTACCAGTGGTTTTTAAACCAAGGGAGCAAACACCAGTTCTGTGTTTAGACATATCATTACAGCATCCATGTTGATGCAGGCGTGCCAATTTAGAAAGGATTGCAACCAACCCTAGCAAAAGACAGTAAGGGCCTAAAATAGGGCTGTTAATGTCAGTAGCGATTTTTAAATATTTAAAATATACATACTTTAAAGTTGCTAAGAGAGTAGATCTTAAAAGTTCTCATCACAAGGAAAACAGTGTGTATGTGAGGCGATGGGTGTAAACTAGACTTACTGGGGTAATCATTTCACAATATATACAAATATCAAATCATTACGTTGTACACCTTAAACTTGTACAATGTTATATATGTCAATAAAACTGGGGGAAGAAAGAAAATCTCTAGCAGAGCATACCTGATAAGATTCTTTGTCAGCAACAGATCATTTGGTTGAAATAATTTAGTTTGTTTTTTTTAGCAGCATTTATCAATTAAAAGATTCCTGACAGCAAATCACCCTGTGCTATACAGTAATGAAATAAAACTCTGTAAGCTATCATAAAATGCATCTATACACATATAAGATAATTGATCATAGGAAAAAAGAAGCTAGGGGAAAAGGCTTTTGGGGGAGAAAAATCATGGAGAGAAGTATTCTCTGGAATAGTTACTTGAAAGTAAAGAGATTCATCCTGGTGTGTCCCCGTGGCACATGACACACAGCACACTCAATAAATACTTATTAACTGGAATCAACACATTATTATTCAGCTTCTCCCTGTTCTATTCCCTCCAACACTGAGTACTTTCAGTAGCATCCCAAAAGATAACTCATGTTCAAACGCTATTTCTGATAGCAGTTGTTCATAAGATACGGTAAATAACAAAGCATGAAAGCTATTATGGATAATTTTCTTTCATTTACGTTTAGCAACAGGTATAGTCAGATAGCATTACACAAAATAGTATCAGGAAGGGAAAAAGTATGAAAATTGCTAATCATTAAAAAAAAAAGCCAAAACAAAAAAAAATCATAAAGTTAAATTGACATGACTTTTTTTCTTGCTTCCCAAAGATGGTCTATGAAAATGTCCTGAATGTAACAGCAAAACAGGAGCTCAAAAAGCAATATTCTTTTACCCTTTAAACTGCCTAACCACTGAGGAAGGAAATGTATAGCAAAGGGAAACTTCAGTCATATAACATTCTTCTACTGCTATGAAGTAGCTGATCATAAAAATGTTTCCTCTATTCTCCAAAAAGTACTGGGGAAGCAAGGAGATGAGGAAAGCAGATTTAAGGTAGACTTTAAATTGGATAAGGTGATGCAAGTGAACTTCTCATTTTTCTTCCAAGCTTAAAAAAATTAAAACAAAAACGAGTGAAACAGCGCCTTCTTCTTGCTGTATTAAGGGGAAATGCCCTGTCTGACGTTCCAGGTCCTCTGTGATCTGAACTAGACGGCACATCACAGCTCCTCACTCCTACCTCCTATCCAGGCACAGCCCCTGACACTATCCGCTCCCCTTGCCCCCCAAGCCTGGGCGCTCTGCCTCCCCTACCCTGACTGCTGGGCTGCTGCTCCTGTGATCCTGCCCCAGCGTGGTCACTCCTCTTCCATGAACCTAATCACTGCCTACCCACACCTGAGAGTGCCCAGCATTCAAGTCATTCAGCCACCTACCGTGTGTATGTGTGCTGCGTGCACACGTGCGTGTATATATAACACGTGTATAACAGAGTACTCAGAAGGCGTAATTCTCCAAAGACAAAAATAACAGTCATGAGTGATTTGCAGATTGTAAAAGGTGGAGACTCAACAGTGACTTAGGTCCCCAGTGGCTAAGTGGAAAGACAGTGAAACCACCAGCAGAAAATAAAAACCAACATTAGAAGAGATGATAATTGTGCTGTGTGTGTCTCTGGGTACACACACACACAGTCACACACAAAACTAAGTTTAAAGAGTCAAGAAAATCATGATTCTGATAGGAAATTTATCCCCATTGAAGTAGAGCTTCGCAGAGAAAGGCTGAGGAGGAAAACGGTTACTTTCCAAATGTCTGATCCTGTTCCAGCTACAGGCAAAGCGTTTTTCAACCGCACTTCCTTGACAAGAAACAAATTACACTGGACACAGCCTCAGGCAGTCTTTCAGGTCTGCTCCTACTACGGAAAGTGAATGATGAAAAAAGACCCTGAATGGCATGTTTATTTTTTAAAATGCATCAGAATGCTTTTATGCCAGCAGTGAAAAATCAAAATCAAGATATATGTTGGCCCTCAATTTCATCTCTTAAATCTACTATGATTTATTACTATTTGCTAGTAAGGGAGATACTGTTCCAGTTTCAATCCAAAGTACATAAATAGTTATTATGCTTAAACACATTTTGTTGTCTGCTTGTAAAAGAAAGGTGCTTCAGTGTCTTATTTAAAAAAGTAATCTAGAAAAAGACAAGTTAAAAAAACTTACTTTATAACTATTAAAATAATGTATATGCTTACCCTTATATTTTAAATATCATTCTCCTACTTACAGTTATTTATCATGTAGTTTCTTCAAATACAGCAAATGCAATTTTTTATTCCTTAAAAAATTATTTTAATTACATATAATTTTTAATAAATCAATTTTTCCAGTTAATTTCCTTTTAAAATGATATTGAAGTATATAGGCACTTTATTTTTTAATTAAGGATCTAGATATTTATTAAATAATAACATATTTGACTGAAGTAATACCTAGAAGAAAATTTTAGTATCAGATCCTGAAATACTATAAGAAAATTTTAAGATATCAGGTCTGGAAATGCTGTAAGAAAATTCCCTAGTTGATTTTGGTGTTTTGTCCTCCTCGCACATGTTTTCGTGATGTACTAAAGAAACCAGTCTCACCTGTTTTGGATTGCAAGTTTCTTCTTGGTTCTTCAGGGGCCTCAATTGGCTGATCAGCCAGGAAAACTCGAGCTTGGTCTATAGCATTCAGGACAGAATACTCTTTCTCCTTTAACTCACGTCTCAGTGCCTTTGCAAAGAGAAGCAAAAGTTGAATTGTAACCTAATGTGTTCATCAAGTCATGGAACATCTTCAATTAGACCACTTCTGACCACACTTGTTAAGGGAATGGCTAACCACCAGCATTTAAGTGAGGTTAGAAGTGGAAATGCAAACTTTACACATATGAATGATGAAACATGAATAAAAGCAAAAAGATGATTCCTGTAGAACTTGTATGCAAAAAAGCCCCCACCCAAACTCCAAAACTTTACAATATTCACCTAAGAGAAATTGCTACAGTATATTTGAACTTAACACAAAATGTACTTTGAGGGTAATCACTACTGTCAGATTGCTACAGTATAATGGCCTGATCTAAGATGCTTTTTTCTTGTAAGACTGAGTGACAGAAAAAATTACATCCAGTGGTACAGAAAGAGGCAATTTCACAAGTAGTAATGAGATCCTCAGAAGTGTTTTACATTCTTCGGAATATATTAAGAGAAAAATTAAGAAATAGCAACAAATTAAAGTACATGAAATCAAAACTAAACCAAAGAGAACACATAAAAGACAGTCTCCAATTATCTTAAAAATACATTCCCTCTCTCATGCTGAGACAATTACAATTCTTCCCTTGTGACGCTTTTTATGCAAATCTAAGCTTCTCAGAACAGTTTGTCTTTAGCACTTCTGTTCTCTTAAGTAGGGTTAAACTTTCACCTCTGCTCCTATAAAATGTTTGGTGATTAAGACTAATTGACTAGGGTTTAAAAAACAACAAAATTCATCCACTGACTACTGCAAGACAACAGTAAATGAAGATTTTTCTCATGTGCTATTTTAACACTGCAGCTACGTCAAAATTGTTCTTAATATTGTTATCCTATTAAATTATACACAAAAACACCTACTGGTTCTAATATTTTGCTTTTAATGCAGTTCCTTGGCAATGCATCCTCAGCAATATTTTCTAAAATATTACACTCTAATAGTATTTTAGAATCAACAGAGTCCTTCTGAACGTAAGTATATTTTTAATATCACTTGATACAACTGTTGGAATGAGAGGGTATTTGAAGGCTATACCCTCAATTTCCACCGTAAATAAAAATAAACATTTAAAAATATCTAGACATAGAACAATCTTACGTAATAAAATGGAAACTAGACACCAGAAAAATACGGGTAATGAAGCTGAAAGAGAAGATCACAGGTGGGGAGGGATGAAAAGGACAGGAGACCAGTAGAAAGAAATGGAGTAACAGGATGTTTTCTGTGATATGCACTGTAAATATTATTTGACTTTTAAATTGTGTACAATCATCATTTTGACTAAAATTTTAAACTAAAAGAATAAAAGTGCACAACAACAACAGCACAAACCCACAATTTAGACACAGTAATAAAATACAGGATACGAGATGAAGTAAGTCTTTCTCTAAAACCCACAGAGACATTTACATGTCCTTCCTAGCATCTAGATAACCAAAGCCTGACTGTGGAGATGCAAGTCAGTACATCCCCAACTGTCACCTGGGAGTATGAAGGGACTATGTTGAGGGGGAAAGAGACAACACTTCCACCATCTCGACTTAAGACATGTATCTTGTGAAGAAATCTCAGCATGAGACATTCCAGTGAGACAAGGTGATCTCCTGACATTTAAAATTTCTGATACACAGAAATAAAAGATACACAAGAGAAGTGGGAAGAACACATTTTTAATCCAGAAATACATACATATATTACAGTTACAGGTCTTGAGCCAATTCCTTTAACTGAGATTATTTTGTTGTTAGAGCAAGAAGATCCAACGTGAAAATCCATGAATGGAAATACCCGTAG